>NC_054602.1:21002385-21333010 GCF_004785595.1 Juglans microcarpa x Juglans regia | reverse complement strand
TTTAAGCTCAAAGTATCGAATGTCATGACTGTATGCACCACATGAATATGCACTCACAAGCAAGATAATAGTTCTACTTGATTAATTGCACATGATTTAATTCAGTCAAACGAAATGAAACACTATCCAACACTATGAATTAAACAAAATTGAAGCTGAAAGTGAATATTTGTTTAATTTCATATATTTATTCCCTTCTAGTTTTGTTAAGTGCATTCGACATGGAAAGAAGAAGATGGTTGCCATCAGGAATATTAGTTCCAAGAAAAGCAAGGACATCAAGAAAATTAAGGTATCTGCACAATATCTACCATGATTCTCACATTCAAATTATAAATAATTAGCAAACAAGAAACTTTATATCATGCAAAGTTATGTTCAAACCAATTTCATTGGAAAAGATCAAGTTCCAAACAGCTAAAACCATTAAAGAATACCAACAAAGAAATAGGATGTTTGAAGAAGATCAGTACTACCTACTTGCAAGAAAATCTAGGTTATATGCATATAGGTTAACCTCCACGATCTTGTTAATTGACAGGGGCTGGTTCCATACTTTCTTCGCCAAATAAAAGATGATGAGCTCTTCGCCTGTTGGGAGGAATCTGTACCCGAAAGGCTTGAAAAAAAATCCTTGTTCCTTAATCTTGTTGTTGCTGTTGAAATTGTTTGACTCATCATCGAGATCTGTAGGAAACCCTTGATCATGAGCAGCTCCAATATTATTCATTGTGATCAATGAACTGTCGTTGCTCTCTGGTGTATTACAGTCAATGGCTACTCGTGGTTGCTCTCTAGAGTTATTGGTGATTGATTGGGTAGTAATAGCAGCAATGAGAATCGGTTACCGTTCCTTGTCATTCTCAGCCTCCGTAGCACGACTCTTCTCTAAAAAACAAGTAATTTCAGCAGACGTCAAATAACTTGAAACTCGTATGACGTTCTCTCTCTATAAATAAATATATTTTAAATCTTTGCGCCAGTCCACTTCTATAGATTTTTTTGGAGTCTTGGACTTATCCAATAGTGTAATTTGTCTTTTTAAATATTTTTTAAATCCATTTAAACATTTTATTCTTCTGTTCGGATTGTTTTCCTTTTTTTTTTTTGGATACTTCCAGGATTTATCCCGCTTTTTTTCCTTGTATATAGGAGCACCCATTTAGAAGAAGTTAATCCAATTGAATCAATATTTAAGTCAACTTGTTTCTCCCTTCAAGTTCTCTCTCAACAAACTCTCTCTATCCATGTCTCTCATGCTATCGGTTCTCTCAGAGTCTCTCCCGTTGGTTGCATCACCCATTGTAAACAAAAACAATACCATGCACAAGAACCCTTTCTTTTTCAACACAACCACCGCAAACAACCACCAATCGATGCTCAACCCATGTTTGGCCACCCACGCACGTCCCCAAAACATCCTTTGTTTTCATAACCAGAAACAGAGCACCGGTTCTTCCCATGCACGGCAATCCTGCAAGCCTCCACAATCATCCGGCTCCACCGAAAACACTTCCCAAGCCTCCACCCTACGGTTGCCACAGTTCAAGCACAGTAAGAACGCCATAGGCCACTGTTGCAGCACACACACACTCTCTCTCTCTTCGATATCACATTTCTAACCACCTTTGAATATCTCAGCGGCTTGGCCACCGCTACTCGCTGGAAAAATATTCTTCATCTAATTTATATGCTCATCCCCCTCATCATGATTTACTAGTTTGGTAAGGGAGAATTTAATAGGTTGTTTCTTGTGAATCCTACAAAGAACCCAATCATCCAACTGCATAATACAAGATTTAGTGTTGAGGGTCAGTTTAAGAATAGTAGAAGAATCTTAAAACATAGTACAATGGGGTTGGAAAAAGGATCACAAAACTGCTTATGATCATAGTTTTTCGATCATATTAATGGTTTAGTGATAAAATGAAAGGATGAAAAACAGATCATACGTACATACCTTTTGAGCCCTTTTTGCTTGGAGGTGGATCCTTGACTCTATATTCATGCATAATCCAGTTAGTCTTCTTTCCCTTTGGAGGTCTTCTCCTATAAAAAACCCATGCCTTCTTATACCCAACTACGGTTCCATTGGATTTGATTTCCCTGTCAGCTTCGGTGGCCTAACAATATCCATTATGAGCAACCCGATTTGGCCGGCTTCCATTTGGATACTTTCGTTCTCTTGGGGTGAAAATGTACAGTTCTGCTGAATCTGCTACTCCATATTCTGTGTAGTATTCTTGTAATGGAAGGAAAATGTTAATTTGATACTAAAGTTATTATAAAAAAAAAAAGAATAATAATAAACCTGAAAAAAGGAAGAGCTAGCTAGCTAATTCTTCTTATGTTTATTTCTTTGATCCTCTGCTTTTGAATGTTTCAACGGGAAACAGACATTGATGACTGCATGCATATCTTACAGATACATTGATTTGCATACAAACACTATACCATCGATGTGGATGATTATTGAATCAAAATCTCATTGATCTTGTTTCTAAATGTATATGTACTTATAAATATCTTGGATTTCATTATAAGACTTTGAATATTGCAGAATTACACATTCAGTCAAAGAAAATGAAGCACTATCCAACACTATGAATCAAAGGACATATTCAACAAGTTCACCCTGTTTTCTTTAATCGCATTTATTCCTAATTATACCAATGCAAGGAAAAAGAAAAACAGCACATCAAGAAAAGGTATTTGCACAATATCTTATATGCCATGATTCTCTTGTTCAGATTAAAAATTATTAGCAAGAAAGAAACTCTTTATATCATGTGACGTTATGTTCAAAAGATCTAGTTAACAGCTCAAACCATGGAAGAATACCAAGAAAGAAACAGGATGTTTGAACAAGATCAGTACTTATACCTGCAAGAAAATCTGCATCATATGCATATGTTAACCTCCACGATCTTGTTCATTGGCAAGGGCTGGTTACGTATTTTCTTCTTCAGGTAAAAAACGATGAGCTCTTCTCCTGTTGGGGAGAATCTGTACATGGGAGGGAATCCATAAACATCTTGAATCTTGTTGTTGCTGTTGAAAGGCTCATCATCGATATCTGCAGAAAATCCTTTATCAGTAGTAGCTGCAATATTATTCATTGTCATTGAACCATCGTTGCTTTCCGGTGTAGTACTATTGAGGGCTAATTGGGGTTGCTCTCTAGAGTTATTGGCGAATGATTGAATGGTAACAGCAGCCATGATAATTGGCTTACGTTCCTTGCCAATCTCAACCCTCATAGCAGGATTCTTAGCTGAAGCAAAAGTTTTAGGAGACGTCAATAAATCTAAACTCGTATGACTTATAATGAGGAGCAATCTGTGTGTTTCATTTGGACTCTACCCTCTTATATGTGATTGAGTTGGATCCCATTAATAAAACCACGTTTTGGCCCTCATTCCCGTTCCCACAATTATGATCTTGTCCTCCAATTCATTGTTAAAAAATATATAATTAAATTTCTTGTTATTCTAATACTGATTAGAATATAATAATAAGAAGATTGCAATATTCATATATTAGAAATAATCTCAATTGAAGATTTTTGTTTACTGAACTTTTGTAGAACAAATTGTTAACAACTTAGGATTTTTTATATTTCTTTTTAAATTTAAAAATAATAGTATTTTTTGCATATAATATTATTTGAAGAAATAACAATTATCTTCATATTATTTTTTGTAGCAATTCATAAAAATAAATCATAGTCATTGGACTGATAATATTTTCATTTTACAAAATACAATTATTATTTTTGGGTTCCAATTTACAGATTAGTTTATAATTGATCTTTAATTTATCATATTCACTATAAACACTTTTGATCTTTTAAAAAATTATTTTGACAAGAACATGCTTTTATTTTCTAAGATCGGGATTGCAATTAAAAATTTGAAAACAACAATAATATTATATTTCTGTTCCAAAAAGAACATAATATTTTTAAATTTAAAGAATAATATTTTATTACTTTAGGATATCGTTTCATATTATTTCTCATAATAATGAAACATATTGAATACATTTTTTAAATTAATATTATTTTCATTTAAAAAACATTATACTTTTTAAAATTTCAAATTAATACACTATTTTTATGTTTTATCATTCCAATTACAAATTTATCCATTTAGTTTTCTGAAACAATTAACAATTATTTTATTTGAAATTATTTTCTTTTATAAGAACAATATCATTATTATTATTATTTACATGTCTAGTAGGTTTATAACAGGTGGAGGAATGCATGTCCTGTTATGACTTCAATATATAACTTAATTCTAAACATTTGATTTGTTATGGGTTCAATCATTCTAAATTTTCTATTTCATTCATTATTTTCAAATATAATTATAATAGTTTGTAAAATTTGTTGCATAGATTTATGATTATGTTTACTTTTATCATTCTTGTTGTTTTAATTGAGACACTCCGTTAAACTACAATCTTGATGCAAGGGGATCTGGGTTTGATTCAACGTTAATAGCAGCTCTTAGTCTGGACTACCTAGAGAAGGCATATGAGCACAAATCCAGTGGAAAAAGGAGAAAATATCTCGCTTTGTCTCTTTTCACGCCACATGTGCTGGATCACCGGAATCGCCACCATAAAATCTTTTAGATATGGTTTTTGTGGCTGAAAAGAGACAAAGCGTGTTGCCTTCATGTGCTGTCATAGATTTTAAAGTTCATCGGAGTTGGTCCAAAATGTAATCCATTCTTTTTTGCGTCTATCTTAGTACTTTCCTTATTGTTTAGTAAAAATAAAAATAGAAAAAGGAGTTCGCCTTTTGGACTTTTTTTTTTCTGTAGAAGTTGAGTCCTCTCTTTCTATGAAAGGTGAGATTGAGTCTTTATTGTTGTCTCTTGGATGTTTTTCTATAGAGAGTATCAGCAATAGTGAAGACCAGACAAGTCACGAAAGAAAATAGTGTATTGGTGGAGCTCCAAATGTATTAATTGGTTTACGAGATAATGGTTGATAAGGATGAAATAAAATTGTCCAAGAAATTAATGACTTTTAAGGATGAAATTTAAATTTCATCCCAAAATATTGACGAAAGTCATTTACCGTTCCATTAATCAATAAAACATTCGAACGAGATATTTACTGATAAGAAATTTCTTCCTCAACAAATTTTTTGTTTTTATGGGAAATTGTTGGAAAACTCCTCAAAAAGAACCATTTACAATAATTTTTTGTCACCACGCCGCAACCATTGTTGTTGTCCCCACCCTCAAATAACTTTTTGCCATGATTTTGCTCTCCAGAAAAAGTTCAAAAAAGTTCCCAAAAAGTCCCACAACAATGGCAAACATTCAAGGGACAGAAACTAGTTTTTTCCGGTTATTTTTTGGTATCCGAAAAAAGGGTTTCTCTTTAGCTCATAATACTTTTAAACTAGTACGGTGCTCCCCCCCCCCCCCCCCCCCCCCCCCTCCCCAAAAACTTTTTGCTGCAATTTTTTGAAGTTGTTGCAAATACTTGATTTTTGAAATTCTTGCAAAAAGTCTGAATTTTAAAATTTCATATTTTCTAGTATTTATTTACTCAGCTTTTAACATAATTTAGACTTTAATGACTAAATTCATTTAGCCCAAGAATAGAGGACATGTCTCAAAAGGAATAAATATGCAGCTTTGCACCAAAAATATTATCTTGCTTTAAAGATGTGTATGCTATGAAGATGATAAGAATAATAGTAATTTATTAAAAATAGTAGGTATATTAGAAATAAATAATGTGCATTTCATGTGTGCTAGTGTGATAGAAAGAGGTTAGTTTTGCTTTTTTATTTAACTTAATTATTATCATATTTATTCTTAAATATTATATATTACATTACTCCTATCACTACCTATAAAACAATCTGGATAAGAACAAAAAGTAGTGCTACATATACTGACAATTTTACTTACAGAACTCATTTTGTTAGTTTTCTTTTGAGATTCAAATTCTGAATTTCAAATTTCTTAATTTTCAGCATATCAATAATTCACAGGTGGAGAAGTAAGTTTTTTGTAAGTTGTTCTTAAGTACATTTAGCTTTTTCCAAGAACAAAATCAACAATTCAGAAATGATAATGATAATTTGTGTACAAGTATGATAAGCATCTATCCCTTGATAGTCTTCCTTCACGATAACAATCAATCCAGCCCCTTAATTTATGTACACCAAGTCAAATTAATGAAGGTAATCATGATTATGATCATAATTCAACAAATCCAATTCAAAGACAATCTTCAGCAATGTTAATCAATATTGTCTGTTGATTATAAGATACCTTTAAATTAGTCTATTTGGGCAGAAATGATTAATTATAAGATATAATATGATTTCATTTGTTTCCTTTAGTTCTAAAAGACATACATACATACATATACATATATATACATATACATACATACATATACAATCATGCGAGATTTTTGAAATTAGAATAAAAGAAAAAATACTTTTTCCCGCTACTCAAGTTGCTGAAAATTGTTGGCAAAATCGACGAAAAGAACTATTTCCAACAATTTTTTCTTGTCATGGCGTATTCATTGTTGTTCCCCCCCCCCCCCAAAAAAAAAATTCTTGCGGCAATGCTTTTTTTTTTTTTTTTTTTTTTTTTTTTTTTTTTTTAAGTTAATGCAAATGCTTGGCTTGTTCTGGCAATTTTTCTCAAAACAAAAAGTCCAAAAAGTGACTGCAAAAAGTCCCAAAAATAATCTTGAGAATACAATTAGTTTTTTTGGCAATTTTTTGGTACCCGAAAAGAAACACTTGGGACAACACATTGCCACCGGAAATCAATATTATTCCTGGCGAGGTTTGTTGCCAGAAATACAGATTACAGGCGAGCTTTTCCCACATGAAATAATTTCTACGTTCTCTATTTAGTTTGAAACTAGTACGTTTTCTCTCTAGAAAGGAAAAACATCTCGCAATATATTTAACTAGAAAATAGAAAATAATATACTTTTAAATTAGTCTGTCGGGGAAGAAATGGTTAATTATAAGATACAATATGATTTGATATGTTTCCTTTAGTTCCAAATTAAATGACTATATATGTGTATATATATATATATACATATTTCTCATTCAAGTCTTATTTTCTTTTCATCAGATTATATCATGCGGGATTTTTAAAATTTAACTACAATAAAATCACCATTTCTAGTGACAGTCGCCAAAATTGTTGAACAAAACGATTTCCGTCGATTTCTTCTTATCACGGCATAGCCGCCATTACCTAGCCCCTCTCCCAAATAACTTTTTGTGCCGATTTTTTGAGTTTTCGCAAATACTTGATTTTTTCTAGCGATTTTACTTGCCACAAAAATTCCAAAAAATGACCGCATAAAGTCCCACAACAATGATAGATAATCGTGGGAAAACAATTAGTGTTTTTGACAATTTTTTGGTAGCTGGAAAAAAACATTTGTTGCAATATTTCCGTAGAGGTCTCCTGACGTTGGCTCATGTTGCCGCACAATATAATGACATTGAAACTATCTCCACTCTTAACCATCAGAACTCCCGCGAGTTTGTTGGTCTGAAATAATTTGTACATTCTTTATCTAGTTTGAAACTAACTATTAAAAAAAAATTATATAAGTCTCATATTTATTCAATTTTTAAAAATGAGTATGCGAAACTAGCATATCTTAAGACTACATAATAACATCCAAATTCTTTTCCTATTTCATTTACATATTCTTTGTTCACTTGTTCTTTCTTTTCTTTTCTTTTCTTCTTGTATGTTTTTTTTTTATTATTTTTTAACCATCCAAATGGTTACTCACTACAACAAATATTGCTTTTTCTCGGGAGTGACTGTCGTGGGAAAAAGTATATCCTTAGTGGGAAAAACTTTTTTGCCACCAATTTGGTCAGTGGGAGGCTTGTGGCATATAACTAGTGAAGAAAGTCTTTCTCCACCAAACCACAAGTTCATGCGAAAAATCTTCTTTTTCCCGCGACAACATCCGTGGCGGTTAAAGCATTTTTTTCTTCGTGGCAAATAAGATCCCATCTAGTATTGATATAGTGGGAAATAATACTGTTTTCCATGAAATTAGGTAGTGGAAAAAAAACATTTTGCCCATGAAAGTTCTTTGTGGAAAATGGAAACTGATAATTGTTTTCTTCATGAATATTAGTCATGGCAATAGACATTTTAGCATGATCAATTTCAGCAGTTAAACTATTTCTCTCCAACCACCAAGTGAAACAAATACAATCAAATACTCAAACTTATTGAAGGCTTTCTACTCAATAGACCATCAAGTGATAAAACCAACACCTGAAATTTTATTCCAACCAAAAATTAAGATAACCAATATATATAACATAAATAATACAGTAATTTAAAACTCTGCAAACGGCATTAACCAGTCAATTAAGGCCATGAAAATACATCAGTATTTGCAAATAGGACGTTAGAAGAAGGAATTAGCCAACATGGTCAGTAATGTTCATAACAAATCCTTGTGCCTAACTACATGTATACATATTTTTGGACATATAGACACGTTACTGCAACAAACACATGCTGCTCTTGTTTATAAGTGAAGACTCTGTAGAAGGGATAAGGCTGTTTGAAAAGCATGCATTGGGTAAATGTCACATCCACAATAGCCAATTGACAAGGCCTGTTGAGTTGTTCTCAGAAGTAATATTTCCACATAATCAAATGAATTAAGCAGTCAAAATTTAGACTGCATTTATTCCTCCATCCATTTGAATAAAATTAAACCTTAACAACATTTACCGAAAATATCCATGAAGGTAACAAATTATCTTGTTAAGTTTGCTTGGTTAGCTTGCGTGGTTTCCCTTCTTGCTCTTGTTAAGTTTCCACATGCATGCTTATGGCCTAACTTCATTACAAAATACAGAGCCCGGAGATTTCTGTGAATAAAATGGTGGATGGTGATTTTTATTACCCTATTATAAACTTCTGCAAACTTTATGTTAGCAACTCTAGGAGACCCAAAGTTATACATAGCCACAGAGATTGCCCCACACCAGATATACATTAACAGAAGAAAGGAAAATAGATAGTTAAATTTCATTGCCATTACTCTCCGAACGCCGCACTACATTAAAAAGTACTACAAATATGTAAGTACTAATTTTACTAGGATCAAGTACTCTCTATCAATTCCTAATCATAAAAATATAAAGTTAGCTTTCCACAATTTCCAAATATATAGACATGAATCGTGAATGGAATTAATTTTCTTAAGTATGGAAGAATGAAGGACTCTATAAGTAGAAAGATAAACAACGTACTTAGCTAACTGGCTAGAGGAAAGCTCGAGAACAAGAAGGGTAGCCAATGCTCCACCTAAACTATGCCCGGTCACATACACATGCCATTTGAGCAGCGGCTCAGAAAGATCATCTCTATCACCAAAACAAAAATCACAATAGGGCATGTTAATATAACCATAATGCATGACAAAAGTGTGTCAGTTATTCAACATAGCCTGATCATTCAACTTAAATATCAATATCTTGTAATGCTACATATCAAGCCAAACCGAAAAGATATGAGCTAGGAGCTATATATATGTTCAAACCACTAAAATAAAGTTTGGAAAATCTGTATACACACATGGTTTGAAACATAATATTCTTCTAATTATTCTAAGAAATCATAGCTTACTTTAGTTTAGTAGCTACTAGAAGCAAAATGAAACACTAAATATTAACTTCTAACATCAGCATGAAGCTAATTAAGTATCAACTATCAAGTTCCATACGATTTAACGCTCTACATGTTTCTGTCATGTGACATTAAGATATATATTAGTTTTGCTTGGAATTGATAAAGTTGAAAAAAAGAACAACTTACATATGACCAACTGTAGATTTAACGAGAGAAATTAAGAGAAATTATCCTTGTCCTGACTGAATCATATGCACTTAGAAAACCACTGTGAACCTAAAATAATTGGCGAACGGTTACTTACATTAAACTAGAACATAGTTTTTGTTAGCGTTCTGTGTATCTCAAGAATGCTTTTATAACTGCTATTATATTCAACTACAGTTACATTTTTTAAATGATCACTTTTTCAATGGATCCTAACTCTCACGTTTTTCAACAGTTATACTCTAGAGCGATTGTATTTGTCAATGCAAATCGAAACATTTTCACTCTACATTTGATTAATTTCAAAAATAGCTTGGCCTATGATTTATTCTCTTCTCATGTAGAACATATTCTTGAACTTGATCATCTTCTATAAGAATCTTCCTCCAAAGATGAGTTAGAAATAATTTATGCTTTTGCTCTGCACGCAAGAAAAATGATTGAATAAAAAAAGCAGATCAACATGCATGGACATGCCACGATTCTGGTTGACTCAGTAATTCTTATATTAGGCATAGTTCTTTGCAAGACCAACAATACCATTAGGCATGCATTCTTCTGAATAGTATTACAATTTACATCATGCACGTACATATATATATTTACGCGATAATATTATATATATTGAGTTCTGTCCCTAATTTTTACTTTTTTTTTTTGAATTTCAAGTAATTTTAAAATCTTCACCATTTCAATAATTGTCACATTAATTTGTACGTATATATATACATTGTGCGTAAAATTATAATTACTATAGATTGCATTTTCAAACCAAAAATAATATATCCTCTTGGTTTTCGAAGAAGGCTTCGTATGCTTCATGAACTTTTTCTTTGCATTTATTCCCGCATGTTCATAATCCTTCATGTTTTGTCCAAGCTGCAAGAAATGCTGCATAATTATAATATATCTAATAAATAACTGTCACATTAGTACGTATAAATATACCTGATTGTGCATAAAATTATAAGTACTATAGATTGCATTTTCAAACCAACAATATATCCTCCTATTTTTCGAAGAAGGCTTCGTATGCTCCATGAACTTTTTCTATGAGGTTCTAGTAGAGCCAAAACTGGTGCCGTGGTTAATCTTCTTTTGAGTTCTAGGAAATTATGCTCACATTCCTCACTCCATATGAACTTGACAATCTTCCTGGTCAATGCAGTGAAGGGTTCAGATAACTTAGAAAACCCTTCTACGAACCTTCTGTAATATCCTATGAGACCTCGAAAAGTCCTTATTTCGTGCACATTCCTGGGTTGTTGCCAATCCAATACTGCCTTTACCTTGCTAGGATCTACTGATACTCCTTCACTGGAGATAATGTCCCCTAAAACCTTTACCTCTTTTAGTCAGAACTCACACTTACTGAGTTTAGCATATAACTTTTGTTCCTTAAATTGCCCTAACATCAGTTCCAGGTGTTTCTTATGTTCTTCATTTCTAGAATAAATCAATATATCATCAATGTTGGGGCATTGGTTAATCCAAATGACATCCATGGCATCCATGCGCGTACTTTTCCCTTAGGATTTCTAGAAGGATCTAATGATGAAGACTTAGAGTTTTTGGTCATGCCACTTGTCAACCATGCAAAGGAGTTTTTTAAACTTCCAATGAAGCCAAGGATGAAGGAAGGGGAGAAGGCTTGGTCAACCTTAGATTTTTGAAGGAGTCTTTCATGCAAGGAGTCTTTTAGATTTTCGAAGAGAACAATCATGAGAAAGGGGAGATGGAGGTATTTAGCCATGACAAGGGGTGCCACTTGGCATCCATGCGTGTATGTCCCTTAAGTTCCCAAGAGAAGCAATCATTGAAGGAAGAAGGATGGAAGGTTCAGCTAATGTAAGAGTGAGCCATTTGGCTCCCATGCAAAGGCTTACTTGTGACTCTTCATTTTCTAGCAGAAGTAATGATGGAAGAGATAAAAGGCGGAGGCAAGGGAACACATAAATAGGGCCATTAATGGCTGACGACCACACAAGAGACAAGGGGGAGACCAAGAGTCATTTGTACATTTTCAGCTTTTCTCTCATTCTCTCCTCTCTTTCTTGCCAACCCTAGAAGCCAAGAACCATTTTTCTTCCTTTCCAAACACTACTCTCGTGCATTCAAGTGAAGAGTTCAAGGAAGCATCTTGTGAAGCATAGCACAATAAGAAGGCTCAAACCATATTCTTGTTTAAGATCACATATGAAAATGCTAAAGATGGATTTAGAAGTTTTAGTTTGTGAGGGAAATGGGTTGATTAGTGTATTGTAAAGAGCAAGAAGAGGACCAAGGTGTAGTTTCTGCCATGGGAGGATGGACCATGCTTGAAATCAAGTGGAGTATGGTTTGCATCTAGGATTTCATAGAATTGGAACCCTTGAAGAGAATTGTTGAAGGAAAAACCTCTTGAGTGAATGTGAGATAGTCGTCCCTCACTAGGGTTTCTCATGGAATATTTTCATTGAGTCACTAAGAGAAGAAACATGATCTACAGTGTCACATACACATTTAGAAACTTTTGGCCATTAGGGTTCCATGCAAACATGTATGTTTTTGTTACACATCAAGCCCACATGGCCATTAGGGTTTTTACAAGAAAGAACTTGTCACATTCGGCCATTAGGGTTTTGCCTAAGTGAAGGGAGAGTCTGATATCATTCGGCCATAGGGCTTGTTGCCGTGGATATATATGTAAGTGAATCAAAAGAAAAAGGCAAAGAACAAAGAAGGAAAATGTGGATAGTTGGATGGCTTAAAAACCAATTACGGCTAGATGTTTTAATACCCTTAGTGCACAGATCATGTGCATAGATTTTAGCATTTTTCTTAAAAAAACTAACACTTATATGTTACAACTTGCTTGTTCATTGATATTTTGGAGCTTTGTAAGTTAGCCTCTAACTTACTCTTGGATAATATACTTACGTCTTTGTGTAAACCTTGCATCTATATTATTTGTATCATTTGATGTTTTGTTTTCTCTCAAATTTCACATGAAATGACTGGTTTCCACCATTGTATGATTGACTCTTCATGATATGTTCAAATGATGCTTGCTGAAATTTTGGTCTAAAGGATATGCTCGGAGCTTTTAAGTATTGTTATATGCCATGTTGAATCATCATGTGTTATGCCCATGAATATGCATCTGAATATTTTAATTATTTCAAGTTGTTCACATGTTACATTCATCGCTTATTGAGCACAAGTACATGCCATGATTACAAGACAAGTTTATATGGTTTCGTGAAAAGTTCGCATATCACATGTTTCGAGTTGTGCATTAAAAAAAAAGGCCTTGACACAACCTCAATGCTAGGATGAGGGAATATCATAGTGGAACTCTCATGTCCACTTTGGAGTGATTAAATTAGAGTGGTAACCCTTAGGATGACAAAGTAAAGTTAACGAACTTCAAAGTAGCAACACCTAACGCTATTGGGTGAAACACATGGTAAATATGGTGAAAGCGAATTGTGAACTACTGTATCATATTGTAAAGCTCATGGTGAACGCGTTTCGATCTGCTTGAGTGTCTCTGTATATAACGTATTCACACTCGGTCAAAGAGTCGGTAATGTGGT
Source organism: Juglans microcarpa x Juglans regia (assembly GCF_004785595.1). Lineage (NCBI taxonomy): Eukaryota > Viridiplantae > Streptophyta > Magnoliopsida > Fagales > Juglandaceae > Juglans > Juglans microcarpa x Juglans regia. Next base: position 21,319,539 of record NC_054602.1, on the reverse strand, counting down.
GCAATAACTAGCAGCAAGCCCACATTTCATAGGGGTAGTCGTGACGTGTCCATTCATTGTTATATGGTATAAGTGTATAAGTGCTTAAAATGAAATGGCACATTGTTACATTGTTACAAGTTCTATGTTTTCGAGAAAGGAATCTAGGTGGGACAAAAATGTGTTTTGACGGAATTACAAGTTTATACTCGCTCATTCAAGTTCATGTTTACTTTATACATGCTTATGTTAGCTTTGTGTATATTTTTTGTTTAACTTGCTAATATTTCTTTAAATCTCATTGTGATAGTTTCCACTACATTCCCCCTGGAATGGTAGAAGTTGTGACAGGGCCTAAGGATAGTAATGGGGAAGCGAAAGTGCGAAGAACCCCCAATAGTTAAGGAAAGCCTGAAGAGTCCCGAGAAAATTGCGAACCCTTCACTAGTTGATCAACTTGAGGCACCCAAAAAGTTCATCTGTGACGTTTTAAAGCTCTTCAAGAATATTCAGAAGATTTTAGAAATGAGTGACTTCTAGATGTTGAAAAACAATGTTTTGAGGATTTTCACGAAGGATCATAGTTTGGGACCCTATTTTGTATGGATATTTTAAACAACCTTGTATTTTGGGAGTATTAGTACTTGTTTTGGTACCATATTAAAATTGCTCAAATCATTAGTAGTTTGAATCATTGCGATTATTGGGTACTGCTAGAAACATGCTATGTGCATTGCATGTTAACTATTATGTACGAAGGGTGTGTAACCTTGTGTTACATATCTAGATACTTCAGACACCGTCCAATCCCAAGCGAGGTCTGGAAGCGTTACAAATTAAAACTCATCTCTACATGTTAATTGCCTATGTGCTCATTGTTGCACCATTATATTACTCAATATTTTCTCATAGTAAACTGCCTATTGTAATTTTCTCTTCAATTTTTTTAGATGGCACCATACAATAGGAAAGTAATTGAAAACTTTATGAGTACGACAATTACAATCATTGTAGATAACCATATCCAGTTGCTCGGTGGAGGAACGAGAATCTATTCCTAGGCAACTACCTATCCTAGGACGTATGGGATACCTTTGGTTTCGCTCTAACCTCTCGATAGTAGATTTGTACCAACCATAGTAGCCCCTACCATAGTAATTCTCGCTCCTCCACTCGAAAATGAGTACCCAGATTTTTCTATGGAAGCCTTGTCCTATGAGGAGGGGGATCTCAGTGGTATTAATCCATAGGAAGGGTAGAAATATTTCCACAGTTGTCCGTGATGGGTAAAATTGTTATGTAATCTTCTTATTTATAAGAATATTTTGTTTATTTTGTTGGTTATTGATAAGTGTTATTTTTATGTGATTTTTATCACTCTTTTATTTATGAAAAGTGTCATTTTTCTTTCAATAATATTGATTTTATTTTATTTCTATATAGTTTTTTTTAATTTTCTTGAATTGGAAGGAATAAGAAGATTTAGTGCTAAAGGATGGCATTTTGGTACAAGAGAGGAGATTTGGGTAAGGAGACTAATGACCAGACTGGGCGCGAAGACTTGGGTGAGAAGACTTGGCGACAAGGTCTCGGGTGGTTAGATTGGGCAACTAGTCTAAACGACTAACTTAAATGATATCTTGGACAATAACGAGACAAAAGGCGAGCAGCTTTACCACTCAGTTGGCGAGAGGAGTTTGTCATTTCGGTCGGAAGTCTTTCCACTCGGTAGGCGAGGAGACTAGTTATATTCAGCGCATACGGCATTTACCCGATGGGATAATTCTTCCCGACCAGGATCAATCTGCTGTTGACCACCAAATTCTAGTTCTGCAATCAATCTGTTGGCGACCAAATCCTTCCAAGCTCTGCAATTCAAGCCGCATATAACTGAATCTTCCATTTTAAATAATCCCGTTATTCTTGGGATAATTTCTTTTATGTTAACATTTATCTTTAGAAACTATTTTCTAAATCTTTAGGCTAGATTATAGCTGCATTTATCTTGTTTCCAGATTTGAATTTTGACATCTATTTAATCTCAACTTGTGGGATGAATAAGAGGGTTTGGATTTTTTAGTTTTAGAGAGTCTGTGTTTAGGTTTCGATAGTTTAGAGTTTATTATTTGAGTTTCTTTCAAAGAGGTAGATCTGGGGAAGCAAAGGCTAGAGTCGCATGCTTCATCAACTAACTCCAACGAAGAATATCAGTTTTATTGTTTTTCGTTTTAATTTCATCATGAACTAATTTTATTTTCTAGAGCTTTGATGTAGTCTAGCATTGAACACAAAATTTATATTCTAAGTTATTTTATTTTCAATATTTCCATAATTGAGTGTTTATTCTTTGTTCTTAATGCTTGCAATTTTCTAGCTAACTATTGTTTGATCTATTGAATCACAGTGAGACCGATATGTGATTTGTGATTAAAACTCTAGGATTAAGTACCATTAGTGGAGCGAAAGTAGAGATACTTTACCGCGATTAGTGTGATTTTTAAGATAAATCCAAAGAATTTAATTGGAGTTATTAGTTAAATTCACATAGAGATATGGAGTTATTAGTGTGAGATATTTTTGGTATTGTTCAAGAGAAAATATTGAACAATTTGGGATAGTTGGAATTCTAAGATAAGGAAGAATAAATTGTGAGATTTGCTAGGTGAAATCAAATGCTCTAGATCTATTTTTATTATCTTAAAAAAAATCTTAATTTTAATGCTTTTGTCTTCAGTTTAATTTAGATAATCCATTCTTGAAATTTCAGTTTTCCAAATAGTATTTAATTTAGTAAATTTCAATAATCAATAGCATAATTAGTCCTTTTAGGTTCGATATCCATTTTTTTAAAAAACACTTTACTACTTGTTATGATTCTATGCACTTGCAGATATTTTTATGCGAACAATTATTTGCCGCTGTTGCTGGGGAATTGTTATTTGTTATTGATATTGATAGCAGCTAGATTTTTACTATTTTGGATTTTATTTTATTTTATTTTTTTTAAAAAAATTGTTTAAATTAGATCTCAGTTTGATTTTTTCTTTTCAGGAATTAGAAGTGTATGCCCTGATCTAAATCATTAGAGCATACACCTTTCGATCTTGAGATTGAAAGAACCTTACGTCGGATCAATAAAGAGAAGAAGAAAGAGGTTGCTGCCTCCAAATTTAATACGGCCGACCAGGAGCACTAGGCGTTAAGAGACTATGCAATGCCCTTTGTCAATGGGGCGACATCTAGTATAAAGCGGCCATCTATACAAGCCAATAACTTCAAGATCAAGTTGGCCATCATTTAAATGATTCAACAAACCGTCCAGCTTGGGGGGTTGTCACAAAAGGATCCTAATGTCCATATTGCAAATTTCCTAGAAATTTGTGATACTTTTAAACACAATGGAGTGACAAATGATGTGATTTGATTAAGACTTTTTCCTTTTTCACTTAGGAAAAAAGAAAAAACTTGGTTGAACTCTTTGTCACCCGGCATCATCACTACCTGGGAGAAGTTGGCACAAATATTTTTAGCAAAATATTTCCCTTTGGATAAGACAACGAAGTTGAGGATTGATATAACTACATTCAGCCAATTTGAGGGTGAATCATTATATGAGGCATGGGAGAGATACAAGGATCTATTGCGCAAGTGTCCACATCACGACCTCCCCGCCTAACTTCACGTACATACATTTTACAATGATTTGGGACCCATAAATCGATCTATGGTTGATGCGGCCGCAGGAGGGGCATTAATGAGTAAGACCCATGAAGCCACATATGGACTTCTGGAAGAATTGACATCCAACAACTATCAATGGTTTGTGGAGAGAGTAATACCAAGAAAGACAGTTGGCGTTTTTGAACTTGATTCTATTACCACATTGGCAGCGCAGATAGTAAATTTATCACAACAACTAGGTAAGATGAATGGTAATGCTATTCAAGCTAATGTTGTTTGTGATCATTGTGCAGGAAATCACTCAAGTGTAGATTGCCAAGTGGGGAATCCTTTTGTCCAACCGAGTCATGAACAAGCCCATTACGTGTCCAATTTTCAACGTTAAAATAATCCTTATTCAAACACGTTCAATCTTGGATGGAGAAATCACCCTAACTTTTCATGGAGCAATAACCAAGTACCGGTTAGACCACCTCAACAATTTCCATAGCAAGAGAAGAAGCCGACACTTGAGGATATATTTATGCAGTACATGCACAAGACTGATATGGTGATCCAAAACAACTCAGCTTCAATCCACAATCTTGAAGTGCAAATCAGTCAGCTCTCAAACATGCCTACTGAGAGGATAGCAGGGACTTTACCAATCAATACTATGACCAATCTGAAGGAACATGTCAAAGCCATAACATTGAGAAGTGGGCGGACATATGACCAGTCGGTAAATATTGAGCAAGATGCAGAAGCTGCCAAAATTGTGGACTCTTGAAAGAAGGAAACCGAGTACGAGGTGAAAAATACAGATTGGGATGTGACCAACCAGCAAGTTGAGAAGACTAAAGGGAATAAAGGGGTTGCAAAACCCAAGAAATCCAAGGAGTTTATTTTTGAAACTTATTCTCCTTCAATATATGATCCACCAATTCCTTTTCCGAAGAGATTAAAAAAAAAATAATAAGATTGATAATCAGTTCTCTAAATTTCTCAATATATTTAAGCAACTGTATATTAATATGTCTTCCATTGAAGCTTTAGAGCAAATGCCTAAATATGCAAAATTTTTTAAGGACATATTATTAAAGAAGCAGAAGTTGAAGGAGCATGAGCCTTTAATGCTGACCGAGGAGAGCAGGACAATTTTACAAAAGAAGTTGCCGCCTAAGTTGAAAGATTCGGGGAGTTTCACGATCCCTTGCACTATAGGAAATTCATATTTTGATAAAACTTTATGCGATTTAGGGACAAGTATTAATCTAATGCATCTCTCTGTTTTTAGGAAACTAGGTCTTGGAGAAACAAAGCCAACCACCATCTCTCTACAATTGGCTGACAAATCTATTAAATACTCGAGAGGACTCATTGAGGACGTACTTGTGAAAATTGATAAGTTCATCTTCCCGGTCAACTTCATTTTGTTTGATATGGAGGAGGATGAAGAGATCCCTTTGATACTGGGCCAACCTTTCTTGGCAACGTGGAGAACTTTAATTGATGTCCAGTAATGGAAACTCGTTTTGAGGGTCTGCGAGGAGCAGGTTACTTTTAACGTATTTAAATCTATGGAATTCCCTTTCGAGGTGTATTCTTGTTTTCAAATAAGCGTCCGAGACATGCTCAAGGCCGACGAGACTTATGGAGCTGAATTTTTAAAGCTACCACTTGAGGTATGTCTTACTCACTCTACATCAATTGAATCTGAAGATGAAGAGATTAGGGAGAATGAGAGATATTTGGAAGTTACACCATCCATTTCTCCTTCAATAAAACTGAAAGTGGAAGAACTAAACTCATCTCGGCCGACATCTCCAAGTAAGGAACCGCCCAAGTTTGAACTCAAACCACTTCCATCAAATTTAAGATACGCTTTCCTAGGCCAGGACTCTACTTTTCCAATTATTATTAATAGTTCCTTGAGTGATGTAGAGGAAGAGAAGTTGCTGAGAGTCTTGTAGGAACACAAGATGGCTTTGGGTTGGATCATCTCAGAAATCAAAGGAATTAGTCCTCCAATTTTCATGCACAAGATTTTAATGGAGGATAATTTTAAACTGATCGTCCAACCCTAGAGGAGATTGAATCCATCGATACAAGAAGTGGTCCATAAAGAGGTATTGGAGCTTTTAGATGCTAGGATCATTTACTGAATCTCAGATAGTGCATGGGTAAGACCAGTACAAGTTGTCCCAAAGAAATGAGGGATAACCGTGATCAAGAATGACAATAATGAACTGATACCGACGAGGATGGTCATGGGATGACGAGTAAGCATAGACTATCAAAGACTGAATGATGCAACTCGGAAAGACCTTACATTTTATTGGTCAAATGCTAGAAAGATTTGTCGACCACGCTTACTACTGTTTTCTAGATGGATATTCCGGTTACAATCAAATAGCCATTGCAACTGAGAATCAAGAGAAGACCATTTTCACCTGTCCTTACGGCACTTTTGCATATAGGCGCATGCCTTTTGGACTTTGCAATCCTCCAGCCACTTTCCAAAGATGCATGATGTCCATCTTCTCGGACATGATGGAAAAAATTTTAAAAGTCTTCATGGATGACTTTTCGGTTTTTAGTCACTCTTTTGATATGCAAGAAGAAAAGTCTTGTTTCAAATTGGAAAAAATGTCACTTCATGTCACTCCACTCAGTTGGTGAGAGGAGTATTTCATCCCAGTCGAAAGTCTTTTCACTCAGTAGGCGAGAAGATCAGTTATATTCAGCACACACAGTATCTACCTGGTGGGATATTTCCTCCCGACTGAGATCAATCTCCTGCTGACCACCAAATTTGAGCTCCACAATCAATCTGTTGGCGACCAAATCCTCTCGAAATCCACAATTCAAGCCGCATATCACTGAATCTTCCTTTTTAGATAATCTCTTTATTCTTGGGATAATTTCTTTTATGTTAACATTTATCTTTAGAAACTATTTTCCAGATCTTTAGGCTAGATTGTAGCTGAATTTATCTTATTTCAAGATTTGAATTTCGACAAGTGGGATGAATAGGATGGTTTGGAGTTTTTGAGTTTTAGAGAGTCTAAGTTTAGGTTTCGATGGTTCAGAGTTTATTATTTAAGTTTCTTTCAATGAGGCAGATTTGGGGAATAGAGGTAAGAGCCGCATGCTTCATCAATTGACTCCAACGAAGAACACCAGTTTTATGTTTTTCTTTTTAAGTATTAATTTTATTTTCTAGAGCTTTGATGTAGCCTAGTATTGAATACACAATTTATATTCTAAGTTATTTTATTTTCAATATTTCCATGATTGAGTGTTTATTTCTTGTTCTTAATATTTGCAATTTTCTAGCCAACTATTGTTCGATCTATTGAATCACAAGAACATTATTATTATTATTATTATTATTATTATTATTATTATTATTATTGTTATTGTTATTATTACTATTATTATGATTTACATGTCTAATAGGTCTTATAATGGGTAGAGCAATGCATGTCCCGTAATGACTTCAATATATAACTTAATTCTAAACATTTGATTTGTTATGAGTTCAATCATTCTAAATTTTCTGTTTCATTCATTATTTTCAAATATAATTATAGTAGTTTGTAAAATTGGTTGCATAAATTTATGATTATGTTTACTTTTATCATACTTGTAACACCCCGTATTTTAGTATATTTTTATTGAAGGATTATTTTAATAATTCAAAACTTTATTTTCTTGTTTTAAAATTATCAGATATTTTAAATGGTTTATTTTATGATCTTTAAATTGTGAAAATTAAATTGTTATGTTTTCTTAATATTTATTTATTGTTGTACATTTAAATTGTTCTTCTTTTTAAATTAATTGATTGTGAGATTTAATTATTTTATTTTCATTGTATCATTACGTTTAATTTATTTTAATGGATTGCTGTTTTAAAATCATTTTCGTTGGATCATTTTCTGTGACCCAAGATGTGAGGATTGGACCTCATTTCTTTCCCTTCATTTTTCTTTTTCCTTTTTTCTTTTCTTTCCTCTTTCTTTTTTTTTTTTTTTTTTCTTTTTCTTTTTCTTTCCCCCAGCACTCCCCGCGCGACAGCCCTTCCCCTTCCCTTTCCTGTGCGTCCGCGTCTTCCTCACCCAACCCACCGCCGTCGAGCCGCCGTGCACGACACCGCCCCTCCCGTTCGCTCCCCACCGGCCGGCGACCACTCCCCGTCAATCCCAGCCCCTATCTCGCCGGCGTTCTCCTCCACGCACGGCTTGAAGCCGCGACGTTCCTTGAGTTCGCGCGCCTCCGTCGCGCCACCTCCGGCCACCATTTCTTCACCACTTCATTCTCGACCTCCTAGAAACCCAATGGACCCAACCCCAGTTTCGATCTGTCATCGGTGAAGCCTATCTATCTCCATTTCCAATTTGTACATCTTTGGCCTAAAACCACCATTTGCGCCGCCACCCACGGCAAACCACCACCACCATTGGCTTCACCGACCTCTCTAAGCCCTACCCTATCAATTTCGGGTCTTAGTTTGTCCCCATTCAAAAATGGGTATTTGAGACCCACGGCCACAGTGTATTTTACACTGTTTCGTTACTGAGCCACCACCTTTTGCACCACCGTGATCCTTCGGAAATTATTATATAGCACTGTAAGTATTTTTCCAAATAACTATCGTGATTTAAATATATTTTTGCACTAACTCATATTATTGTGATCTAGTTGGACATGCTGGACTGAGTCCGAGGAGTTCGGGGGTCGGATGGATTGTGGACGGAGCTGTGTGTTTGGTTGGTATTGTGAATTGTTGGTTGTTGGTTTTGGTGTTGTTCATGTACATGGCATATTGCACGCATGATCATGTTTGTAAAGGAAACTGGGTTTTCATGTACATGCATTCATGTTCATGTGTTTCATGAAAACGGGGTTTTCATGTGTTAAAGGATTTTGGGTGCGTGTGTATCACGACCCCAAGCCGAGATGAGGTATTACCTCAGTGGAGCTCCTCTGGTCACTCGGGAGCAGAATATACTGAGTGACGTCCCCTGGATTGTCGCTGGGCGACGATGGGATCGGACGAGATGGTCTCGTGCCGACTTCGTGGCCCCTCTGCTGGCGGGGGCTAGAGGATGCTTGGCCACGAACGCACTGGGCGTGGAACTGGGCATCGCTCGTTGGGTAGTAGGTGCTTGGCCACGAACGCGCTGGGCGCGGAACTGAGCATCGCTACGAAGCCAAGACGTGCGGATGATCTCTATGGGAGATCATGGTGCATTGGTTAATGGAATAATGGGCTGTTTTCTAGGAAAATAGCGTGTGTTGAATAAAAGGATTTTATGTGATTCATTTTCTAGGAAAATGAGGTTTTACTGATTTGGGTCATTTTCTGGGAAAATGACGCAGTATTATTTTTCAGCCAAAATGGGATTTTGGCGTGTGTTGAAAATATCTATTTTCGGGAAAAATAGTATTTTTGGATCTAATGCATATTTCATCATATGCATGTATGTTGGTCGCATTAATATATTTTTATCTCATAGTTGTTTGGTCTATACTTACCTGCGGTACCATTTTGTGGTAACGCAGATGAGGCTAAGGGTGAGCCTGAGGATTCGGCTCCGCCCGAGGAGTGATCTGGGATCACTCATTTTGGTTTGAGACTTGTAAAATATTTGTTTTGGATGACTGTATAATTTTTAAACCTTTTTACTGATTGTTTAAATTGTATTAACCATTCTGGTACTTAGTTGACTTAATTATCCGCTGCGTTGTTTACTGTACACTGTTGCATGTACACACACTTGGCACTATCGTTGGGATGTGTGACCCTGTTGTCACCATCCTGGCGTCTCGATTCCCGTGTCTCCTTACATGGGGGTCGGTGGCGCCACAGGTGGTATCAGAGTAGTTCGGCTCAGGGTAAAACCACATGTCCCATAGGTGGAGTACCAGAAAGTTTTAAAGTTGTGATTTGAAATTATTTGGTTTGAAGTATGTTATTTTAATGGTTTTAATTTATTTATGTTTTTATATTTTGTTGGTTTTATTTATTTTATTGTATACTACTTGTTTGTTTATTTTATATTATTTGTTTTATTTTATGGCAGGTTATTTTATTTTATTTATTTATTTATTAATTATTTTATTGTGCACTACTTCATTTGTTTTATTCATTTTATCTTATGATATTTTATTGTTGGTTTTATTCATTTTGTTGTATATTATTTATTTATGGAATTTTATTTTATTTTGTTTTGTTCAGAGTTGAAAAGCGGGTTAAGAGTTGTGCTATGGCAGGAAGATGGTACGATTGTGAATGTCATTGTTAGACTTGAACACTTAGTGTAGTAGGCCTGAACTCTTGGCAACTGGTTTGTTTTAAAATATCGAGACTTGAAGGGAACGACATGATCTGGGTGAACTCTTTGGAGTAGGAACTCAAGTCGCAATTGAGGAGGGAAATAGTTTTAAATCGCTTAGGTTAATTGAGGTCGTAGCCTCCGTAGAAATTATGTAGTGAGTTTATGGAGTAGGAGGTTGTAAGTTCAACGAATTCCAAGGTTAGATTTTTTATAAGGTCACCTAAGGTTTGAGGCCTCATAGTTTTTAGGAAATAATTTTATGGGATTTAAGGTGATAGGTTCAACAAGCATTTGAAGGATTAGTTAGATTAGAAGTTTTCGATCTTGCCGACATTGATAAGCAGTTTGATAACATTCGGAGTTTTAGAATTTACAAGTTTTATAAGGTGAATGTTTTAGATTTAAGGTCATGGATCTTCAAGATTTTGGGAAATGATTTTTTATCTGGTTTAAGGTTTTAAAATTGAAGAGTTGAAGGGTTGAATTATAATAGGATTTGAGTTCTTAGTTTTGTAGACTTGGTACGCTAGCTTGGTCTATTCTATCAATTGATTAGTTGGTAACCATTAAATTGGGATTGATCAGAGTTGAGCTACTGATATGAGAATTTTTTGGAGAGAACTTCTTTGGAGATGGAAGGTAATGATCTAGTTTGTGTATTTTCCGAGGATTGAAGATGTTGATCTAGTTCAGATAATGATTGTTTTTAACTCGAGGTTAGTGACAGGTTGATGATTTAATCCATATCAATTTTAAGGAATAATAGATGGTGCGGACGTAGGAAATGATTCTTGTTGATTTCGAGGATATAGGCCCAGATGATGGAAATGGTAGTGACCGATCACTTGCACGTTTGGAGGATTATTGGTTCTGGCTAAGTGTGCATGAGATCGATGCATAGTAGTGGTGAGTGTGTATGCATTTCGGAGAGTACAAGGGTCCTTGTCTCATTTTTGGCTTGGAAGAAGTGTCTTGGGTAGGTGTTGAAGATGAATAAATACAATAGTATTAAATTCAAGAGATTTTGGTTTGGAGTTTTTGGTGAGTCAATCGGAGTGTGTAGTCGAAACGGATTACTCAATGAAATGATGGTTGACAATAATTATTGTGATTATCTATAGGAATTAATTGTGACTTGAGGTTACCTAGGAATTTAAATTTTGAGGTTTTACTTTCTTTGGAGATTGAGAATCCAGTTGGTTGAATTAAGGACATTGTTATTTAACTTGAACAGAGATTGATGGGTCGTCATGTTTGGTGTATGATAAGATCTTGGAAGTTGAAGCATAGGCATTAGCGATGAATAATATGATCAAGTATGTGAGTTAATCAAGCATTAGGATCCTTGGGTGATTTGCATTGGCTTTTGGTGGATTGATGATTTGAGCAATATGGCTAGCCTTGAGGTTTAATAGTGATGTGTTATTGAAGGAACTAGTCGTACTAATACTAGCTTATAGGAGTAGAAGTAGGCGGGTGAGTTATCAAATTGGTTTTGATAATGTTTTGGTGAAGTCAATGATGGTTCGTAATGAGTTTAGTCACCGCTAGAGTAGATGTTATTCTGAATGTCGGTGATGAGCTTTTGGGTTTAGATTATGGATAGAAGTTTATAGGTGCTCTTTTTGGTTGGTCAGGTTGGAATCGAATCTTTTTAAGGTATGTTCCTTATCGTAGATGAGACGGATATATTTTGGGTTGAGGTTGCTTATTTTCAATTTGGGATGCTGAGTTGGTTTTCTGTCTATGATCATAGATGTATTTTGTGGAATATTGATTTTGATCAAGGCAGCATGAGTTAATTGAGGAATATGAGTGATAACTCCTGGTTTTGGGAAAAAGAGTATTTTCTACCAAAAGGTGGTAAGAGTTTTATGGTTAGTAGGTATAGAGCCACCTTGTACTCGATGGTGCTAGTTTTTATAAGGACATAAATGTTATGCATGTGGCGAATTATCAGAGTGTGCAGCAGAAACGTGATATTTGTGGTTGTAGTTAAGAGTTCGGATTTTGTGCTGATCTTGAGGAATTAGTGGTGACTTGAATTTTTAGATGATGCTTGTAGTTAGAGATTAATCTTTTGGTTGTGCAATTTTTTATTGATGGTTAACCTTGGTAGTGGCCATTAGGTTACCAAAGGCATATTTTTTTTGAGAAATGTGCCACATGCCGTCAAGTTAAGTCTGAGCTTTAAGGACCTGCTATTAGACTTCAACCTCTCCCTATTCCTAAGTGGAAGTGGGATCATATTTTTATGGATTTTGTTGTGGTTTTGCTGAGGTCTCCTAGTGGAAAAAACTCAGTTTGGGTGATAGTTGATCGGTTGACCAAGAGTGCCCATTTCTTGCCTATCAATAATACCGACTATTTGGGTAAGATGACTCGGTTGTATGTCAAAGGGATAGTGTGTTTGCACGGAGTACCCAAGTATATCGTGTCGGATCGGGACCCGCGGTTCACGTCCCATTTTTGGAAGAGTTTGCAGGCAGCTTTAGACACTAAGTTGAAGTTTAGTACTGTATATCATCCTCAGACAGACGGTCAATCAGAGCGTACTATTCAGACTCTTGAGGTTATGTTGCGGTCTTGTGTCATGGAATTTCAAGGGAGTTGGGAGAATCATCTGCCGCTATTCAGTTTGCTTATAATAACAGTTTTCATTCCTCTATTCAAATGGCCCCGTATGAAGCTTTGTATGGGAGGAAGTGTAGATCACTATTGTGTTGGGATGAAGTTGGCGAAAGTAAATTGATTGGGCCTGAGATAATTCAATAAATGAAGGATCAAGTTCAATTTATAAGGACTAAAATGGTGGAAGCCCAAAGTCGCCAAAAGAGTTATGCAGATACAAGGAGAAGAGACTTATCATTTGAGATAGGTGATTAGGTTTACCTTAAAGTCTCTCCGATGATGGGGGTTAAGCGCTTTGGCAAGAAGGGAAAGCTTAGTCCTAGGTATGTTGGTCCTTTCCAGATTATAGAGAAAGTTGGGCTAGTTGCTTATAGAGTTGCTATGCCGGATTATTTTGGGGAAGGCCATGAACTAGGGTTTCTTTTTATTTTTCTGGAGATTTTAGAGTTTAATCCTGGGAAAGAGCAAAGGTTAAGGTCTAAGACAATACCTTTGGCGAATGTGTCATGGGGCAATCCGTTGGCTTAGGATTTCTCTTGGGAGAGAGAAGCTGTCATGAGAGAGCAGTATCCGTATTTATTTGATTGACTGGCGGTATGTTTCTTAAGTCTACTCTTGGTTGAATCGTATTCTTGTTTTAGCGTTAATGTTTGACCTTGCTAATTTCGAGGACGAAATTTTTTTTAAGGGGAGGAGGATGTAACACCCCGTATTTTAGTGTATTTTTATTGAAGGATTATTTTAATAATTCAAAAATTTATTCTCTTGTTTTAAAATTATCGGATATTTTAAATGGTTTTTTTTATGATCTTTAAATTGTGAAAATTAAATTGTTATGTTTTCTTCATATTTATTTATTGTTGTACATTTAAATTGTTCTTCTTTTTAAATTAATTAATTGTGAGATTTAATTATTTTATTTTCATTGTATCATTACGTTTAATTTATTTTAATGGATTGCTGTTTTAAAATCATTTTCGTTATATCATTTTCTGTGACCCAAGATGTGAGGATTGGACCTCATTTCTTTCCCTTCATTTTTCTTTTTCCTTTTATCTTTTCTTTCCTCTTTCTTTTTTTTTTCTTTTCGTTTTCTTTCCCCCAGCTCTCCCCCGCGCGACAGCCCTTCCCCTTCCCTTTCCCGCGCGTCTGAAAAAAGTCCCACAACAATGGCAAACAATTATGGGAAAAAAACTAGTTTTCCCGGTTATTTTTTAGTATCCGAAAAAATGGTTTCTCTTTAGCTCATAATACTTTTAAACTAGTACGGTGCCCCCTCCCCCCCCGCCCCCCCCCTCCCCAAAAACTCTTTGCTGCAATTTTTTGAAGTTGTTGTAAATACTTGATTTTTGAAGTTCTTGCAAAAAGTCTGAATTTTAAAATTTCATATTTTCTAGTATTTATTTTCTCAACTTTTAACATTATTTACTCAATTCATTTAGCCCAAGAATAGAAGAGGTGTCTCAATAGGAATAAATCTGTTGCTTGGCACCAAAATTATTATCTTGCTTTAAAGATATGTATGCTATGAAGACGATAAGAATAATAGTAATTAATTCAAAATAGTAGGTATATTAGAAACAAATAATGTGCATTTCATTTGTGCTCGTGTGACAGAAAGAGGTTAGTTTTGCCTTTTTATTTAACTTAATTATTATCATATTTATTCTTAAATATTATATATTACATTAGTCCTATCACTACCTACAAAACTATCTAGATAAGAACAAAAAGTTGTCTTACATATAATTTCTTACATAAAATTACAATTTTACTTATAGAACTCATTTTGTTAGTTTTCTTTTGAGATTCAAATTCTGAATTTCAAATTTCCTGATTTTCAGCATATCTATAATTCACAGGTGGAGAATTAAGTTTTTTGTAAGTTTTTCTTAAGTACATTTAGCTTTTTTCAAGAACAAAATCAACAATTCAAAAATGATAATGATAATTTGTGTACAAGTATGATAAGCATCTATCCCTTGATAGTCTTCCTTTGCGATAACAATCAATCTAGCCCCTTAATTTATGTACACCAAGTCAAATTAATGAATGTAATCATGATTATGATCATAATTCAACAAATCCAATTCAAAGACAATCTTCAGCAATGTTAATCAATATTGCCTGTTGATTATAAGATACCTTTAAATTAGTCTATTTGGGAAGAAATGATTAATTATAAGATATAATATGATTTGATTTGTTTCCTTTAGTTCTGAAAGACATACATATATATATACACATATGCATACATACATATACAGTCATGCGAGATTTTTGAAATTAGAATAAAAGAAAAAATACTTTTTCCCTCTACTGAAGTTGCCGAAAATTGTTGGCAAAATCGATGAAAAGAACCATTTCCAACGATGTTTTCTTGTCACAGCATATTCATTGTCCCCCCCCCCCCCCAAAAAAAAAAAATATTGCGGCAATGTTTTTTTTTCAAGTTGATGCAAATGCTTGGCTTGTTCTGGCAATTTTTCTCGAAAAAAAAATCCAAAAAGTGGCTGTAAGAGGTCCCAAAAATAATCTTGAGAAATACAATTTGTTTTTCTGTCAATTTTTTGGTAGCCAAAAAGAAACACTTGCGACAACTCATTGCCACTGGAAATCGATATTATTCCCGGCAAGGTTTGTTGCCAGAAATACAGATTACAAGCGACCTTTTCTCACATGCAATAATTTCTGCGTTCTCTATTTAGTTTGAAACTAGTATGTTTTCTCTCTAGAAAGGAAAAACGTCTCATAATATATTTAACCAGAAAATAGAAAATAATATACTTTAAAATTAGTCTGTCAGGGAAGAAATGGATAATTATAAGATACAATATGATTCGATATGTTTCCTTTAGTTCCAAATTAATTGACTATATATGTGTAAATATATATATATATATATACATATTTCTCATTCAAGTCTTATTTTCTTTTCATCAGATTATATCATGCGGGATTTTTAAAATTTTACTACAATAAAACCACCATTCAGTCACTAGAAATAGTAGCCAAAATTGCTGAAAAGAACGATTTCCGACGATTTCTTCTCATCACAGCATAGCCGCCTTTGTTGCCTAGCCCCCTCTCCCAAATAACTTTTTGTGCCGATTTTTTGAGTTTTCGCAAATATTTGATTTTTTCTAGCGATTTTACTTGCCACAAAAATTCTAAAAAATGACTGGATAAAGTCCAACAACAATGATAGATAATTGTGGGAAAACAATTAGAGTTTTTGACAACTTTTTGGTAGCTAGAAAAAACATTTGCTGCAATATTTCTGTAGAGGTCTCCTGAAGTTGGCTCATGTTGCCGCACAATATAACGACATTGAAACTGTCTCCACTCTTAATCTTCAGAACTCCCGTCAGTTTGTTGGCTTGAAATAATTTGTACATTCTTTCTCAAGTTTGAAACTAACTATTAAAAAAAAATTATGAGTCTCATATTTATTCAATTTTTAAAAATGAGTACGCGAGACTAGCATATCTTAAGGCTACATAATAACATCCAAATTCCTATTTCTTTTACATATTCTTTGTTCACTCTTTCTTTCTTTCTTTCTTTTTTTTTTTTTGGGTATCTCTTTTTTATTATTTTTTAACCATCCAAATGGTTACTTACTACAACAAATATTGCTTTTTCTCGGGAGTGACTGTCGTGGGAAAAAGTATATCCCCAGTGGGAAAAACTTTTTTGCCACCAATTTAGTCCGTGGGAGGCTCGTAACTATAAAATACATTAGGCTAATATTTTACCATTTATATATATATATATATATATGTTATACAGTATGTGAAATATATAATTTTTTCTATTTTTTTTTTTTGTGTTTTTGACACAATAATTTTTCATATTCTAAGTTTCGTATAAACTTCAAAATAGTTTAATTCATTCATTTCTTAACATTCAAATTATATAAATATTATATAAATGAAACAAGCTAGCAATTACGAGCTGCTATGATCAACAAATAAATGTGTGTGTGTGTGTGTTCAAATTTCTCTAGTAAATATAGGGAAAGAACGAGGCAAAAGAAATTAGATATATAAAGAAAAACTCAATATATTTTAGTAAGAATATTTAATTTGCGGTTGAAATTTTAAAAATCTGAATCTTATAAATTATGATCACATCCAAGGATTATAGGTTTTTCTAAAATGGTAAAATTTGATTTGTAATATTTAAATTTTAAAATTTATTTCATAAATTAAATTATGCCATATAGGCACTTTAGTAGTAGTAGGTGTGCTACCAATACACCGGTTTTAGAAACACATACATATGAATATTGATGAAACATGAAAATAACAAAATCACTTAAAATTAACATATATATCAATTATTGTCAACCCTGAAAGCTCTATATAGTACTTGGATCGATATTGAAGATCATTCATATCTGCCGATCATTCATATCTGCCACATAGGGTTAATGATAATATTGATCGAAGTTTTATTAGGAATTAATAAAAACCATCTCCATGAATCCGGTAGAAAATGTCAAGCTAGTACATAAATTAAGCTGCCAAAACTAGCTAAATCATCATCTTATATAAACTAATACGTAAGTTCTCTCAACAAATTAAAGATTAGTCGTCAGACTCTTCACTGCCATCTCTATCATCAGGATTATTATTTGGGACACTACCGGGAAGATGTACATACGACTCTTGGTAAAAGCTATAACTACTAGGATCCAATTGAGATGGCAAACTCATCAACAGATCCTCTTGGAATTCACTCGGTTCATTTGGATAGTTAGACCCAAAGACTCTCTGATCTGTGGAATTATACACCCAGTCGGACCACCCAATTGGTGGAACCATCGTGCCTGGAAGATCATGAGGACTTGCATAATTGAAGTAGCCATTGAAAGTAGCCCCAGTATCGAGAGCATGAGCATTACTGCATTGAGCATCAAATTCTGGCTGCTGGAACCCGTTTTGGAAGGTACTGGCCGTGGTGGTCAGCATATTATCCCAGGCTCCTATTATTGGCACTTCAACATCAGCAATAGCGACAGCTTCGAGATTTCCAAAATTCATCTCATCATCCCTCCCATCATGATCATCTAGCAGAGAAGTTGAACCAACCATCACAAGAGCATTATCTTCAATTTGAATTTTGATTGATTTAACAGCTTTTTTATAAATCCTGCATAAGACCCAGTCATCCAACTGCATAGTACAAGATTTAGTGCTGATCATGGTCAGTTTTTGAGAATAGAATGAAGAGTCTTAAAACGAACATATATATTAATTAGTAAAAGGATGAAAACCTACATACCCTCATGCCATTTGAGCCTCTTTCGCTACAGGGCGAATCCTTGACTCTAAATTCGTGCATAATCCAGTCGGTCTTTTTACCCTTTGGAGCCTTTCCTATATAAAAAACTAATGCCTTCCTATACCCAACTATTGTTCCATTGGATTTGATTTTTCTGTCAGCTCCGGTGGCTTTCCAATATCCATCACCAGCAGCTCGATTTGGCCGTCTTCCATTTTGATACTTTCGATCTCTTGGGGTGAAAATGTACAACTGATCTTCTTGATAATCCTTGCATTTTGCTGTTAATGGAAAAAATTCAAGTGTTACTTTCATAGTAACTTCTGATCTTTAATATGAAATAGTCTTAATTTAAGCTCAAAGTATCGAATGTCATGACTGTATGCACCACATGAATATGCACTCACAAGAACGATAATTAGTTCTACTTGATTAATTGCACATGATTTAATTCAGTCAAACGAAATGAAACTCCATCCAACGTGATGAATTAAACAAAATTGAAGCTAAACATGAATATTTGTTTAATTTCATATATTTATTCCCTTCCAGTTTTGCTAAGTGCATTCGACATGGAAAGAAGAAGATGGATGACATAAGGAATATTAGTTCCAAGAAAAAGAAGCACATCAAGAAAATTAAGGTATCTGCACAATATCTACCATGATTCTCACATTCAGATTATAAATAATTCGCAAACAAGAAACTTTATATCATGCAAAGTTATGTTCAAACCAATTTCATTGGAAAAGATCAAGTTCCAAACAGCTAAAACCATTAAAGAATACCAAGAAAGAAACAGGATGTTTGAACAAGATCAGTACTACCTACCTGCAAGAAAATCTGGGTTATATGCATATAGGTTAACCTCCACGATCTTGTTAATTGGCAGGGGTTGGTTCCATACTTTCTTCTCCAAGTAAAAGATGATGAGCTCTTCATCTGTTGGAAGGAATCTGTACCCGGGAGGCTTGGAAAAAAATCCTTGATCCTTAATCTTGCTGTTGCTGTTGAAATTGTTTGACTCATCATCGAGATCAGCAGGAAACCCTAGATCATGAGCAGCTCCAATATTATTCGTTGTGATCAATGAATTGTCGTTGCTCTCTGGTGTATTACAGTCGAGGGCTACTTGGGGTTGCTCTCCAGAGTTATTGGTGAATGATTGAGTAGTAACAGCAGCCATGAGAATCGGTTTACGTTCCTTGTCATTCTCAGCCTCCATAGCACGACTCTTCTCTGAAAAACAAGTAATTTCAGCAGACGTCAAATAACTTGAAACTCGTACGACGTTCTCTCTCTATAAATAAATATATTTTAACTCTTAGTGCCAGTCCACTTTTACAGATTTTTTTGGAGTCTTGGTGTAACTCCCCGGACCCGGATGGGTCAGAGAGTTACCTCTTAACACTTAAATTCATATCTCACTGTACAAATATAAACTCAAATTCCTCAATTACTCATAGACCCCATTACTTTAAACCATTTACTCCAAAATAAAGAATTAAGAATACGATGAAGTCTCAAAATACATGCCAACTTCCCAAAGTACTAAGTCAATGGAGCAAAATGAAAATATTTAATAAAAATTCTCCAAGAACAAGTACCCTCTTTGTATTTAAAATACTTTGCTCACAAAGTCTTACCCATGCTTCCTATTCTTGAACCTCCGTTGAAGTATCCAAAATATCTGAAAAATGTTGTGGAGATAAGGGGTGAGTTATCAACAACTCAGTAAGCAGAGGACATATGCTAGTGTCTAAACATGAGTATTTATGAAGTACAGTATGCAGAACAAAATATTTTTCAGAGTTATCATGCAGAACAAAACATGTTTTCAAAAGTACCAGAGCGATGGTTTTAAGACAAGTAAAACCCAGAGTACTTTGGCATAACATAACCTGAGCATCATCATCACATCAAAACAGAGCATCTCACAAAGCAGATACCATGTTTCACTCCCGTGATAGGGTTGTGCTAACCCCGGTGGCCAAACCAGAGTAAACATGGGTTCAATTTGAATGGCTCATTTGGGAATTGGAAAAATTTTGTGGGGGCCTGCCAAATAAAATGTAATCATCTATACCCATTTCAAATTGATAATATCTATATCTCATCTTCTCATAAATGATGAATAAAACAGGAATATATTACTTCTAAAAGCAATTTAGCCTATAACTATTCCCAAAAGTCGTGTCGATGATCAGAAAATTAGGGTTTAACAACGAGAAGAAATACAAAGCCATCAAGTTTGACAATACAATGAATCATAAGACACTCTTCATAATGTAAATTCCAATTACATTGAAATTCAACAACAAACAGATTCTACAAATTAGTGCACGACCACAACATCTTAAACAAAATCACAAAAGAGCATTGGAATAGACCATTTCAATTTTTTTTTTTTTGAATAGAGTGGTAATCAAATTTTTCCAGTATACATATAGATTTAAAATTAACAAAAAAAAAAAAAAAAAGAGGTCGGGTCAGGTCGGCATTCCAAAAGTATTGTCGAGTGGAGTAATGGCCAAACGGAACAAGACTATTTTCAGTTCAGGTCGGGTCGGAGAACAGTCCCACTCTAAGAGCCCCGAGTGTGCACATAGGAAAGACCACAATAAAACCATTTTGTTTCCAAAGTGGGTGCACTCAGAGACAAAGAAGTTGGTACCAACTCAAACAGAGCAGAGCAGAGACAGAGTCAGATACAAAATCAATAAACCATGCCAAAGGTTTTCAAATGCCATATCAAAACAAAACAGAGTATCAAAACATAATCGATCATTCTCACATACTGAAAACAAAAACAACACTCGGAGCATCTTTCTAAATCAATGCACAATTTTTCAGATTCACAATATCGCACTTTTTCAGATTTCAGAGACAACATGACAAAATTTGGCTTATTAGAAATCCTCCACAGCAGTACTAAACGAAAATCAATCGTCACCTATAAAATAATCACGTAACTTCCATAAATTTCCAATCTACGTATTTCAATTTTCAATATCTAAACCTGAAATACCTATTTTAATACCTCAAAACCTACAATTTCTCTCAGCTCTAA
The DNA here is from genome assembly GCF_004785595.1 of Juglans microcarpa x Juglans regia. NCBI lineage: Eukaryota > Viridiplantae > Streptophyta > Magnoliopsida > Fagales > Juglandaceae > Juglans > Juglans microcarpa x Juglans regia. The sequence continues at coordinate 21,298,563 of NC_054602.1, read as the reverse complement.
AATACTATCACTTTTTAAATTTATCATTTTTCCCACTTAACAACTCCGACCAAAACATTAATAATAACTAATATAATTTTGTACTAAAATATTTATTGAAAACTTTCGTAGCCCCGTGGAAAAACATGCCCTACCGGAAACACTTGTTCAAGAAACATTTGGCTAAAAGGGTAAAACTCTAATTATCACTCAAAATATTTACTAAACCCACAGAAGTCTACGGGAACAACTAAGAAAAAGTCTATTCGCAGGCGTGAAGGGGAAGGGCCCCGTGCACGCCAGCCATGGTGGCAAAATGCGACGACTTCCCTTTATTAGATTTCTTCCTCCTCCCCTCAAGATCAGTGTTCCCCTTCCTCCTCCACTCGATGAAAACAAACCCTAAGCCCTTTCTCTCAGGAATTTAGCAAAAGTTGTAGGTTCACAAAAATGTGGAGTTAGCAAAAGTTGCGGCAGAAAGATTTGTTCTTATTGAGCCTGACAACAGCGGGGCATACTCAGCCCTGCCAATCTATATTCAGGTTGGGGATGGAAGGATGCTGCTAAAATTAGAAAATCAATGAGAGATAGAGGATTGAAGAAAGATCAAGGATTCAGTTAGCTTCAAATACAGAAAAGAGTCCATGTCTTTGGGGTGGAATATGGGCTTCACCTACAAAAGGATGCTATATATGATATGGTGCCAAATATCTGGAAAGACAAAAAAAGATGGGTTTCATTACGGACATCTAATCAGATATTGAATGATGTTTAATTTCTCTTGATTTCAATGTACGTATGTGGTTTAACCATATGTGTCGAATTATTGTGCTCAAGTTTTCCTGGTTATTTCATTGTTCTATTTGACTTCTGAAATTATTTTCTTACATGTTTCTACTTCTCTTTCGGAAAGAAACCATGTGAGAAAAATGCAGCAAGGTTTCTAACATGATCATCAGTTTGGTATGAAATTCTGTAACTTATGATGGATGAAACTGTAAAGAAATGAAACAAAGAGATGATGGACGAAACTGTAAAAGAAATGAAAGCAAGAGAGAAGCCAGTCCAAAACTCAGCTTTTTCGAAATCAAGAGATAAAAAAAGAAAGAAATGAAAAGTCTGTTTTCCCTTTCTTCTTCCTCCATTTTGCGTTTTTTTATTTTGAAAATAAAATAAGTGCTGACGCGGTGTCAGAGGGGTGCGCATACAGGTACAATTTCTGCTTGTATGTAGCAGAACTGAACAACTAAACACCTATACCAGAAACAAGGCAGCGTCGTTGCGGTTGGAGAGTAACGGAGGACTTACCGACAGAAGTTTCGAGCGGCGGAAAGCGGCTGGGCACGGCGGTTGGGGTCGATACGCTGCCGAGCTGGGCATGGGAGAGAGAGAGAGTGAGAGAGACCTCACGTAGAAAGAGCGAGGGACCGAGAGAGAGCTCGGCGTGAGAGAGAACGGAAACTCACCGTGAGGCAGCGAGGCGTGCGACGGTCTGGGGCTGGGCGTCGACCAGGGCAGCCTCCGAAGGTGGAGGCTCGTCCTCCGGCGTCTTCTGATGGCTGTGGCGTCGAAGTGGAGGGGGCTAACGACGTGGCTCACGGTGGGGATGCTTCCCCTGTTTTGGCGTGCAAAAACAGAGCCCTACAGGTCCAAAGCGTATCGGCGGCTGGGCCCGGAAGTGCAGGGCAGAGTAGCGGTGGCCGACTCGAGTTGGGCTTCTGCGATGAAGCGGCGTGCAACAGCTGGGCTTTTTGCTACCGGTGGAGATTTACAGTGGCGCGGGTCATGCACAAAGGTGGTTGGCCACGGGTGCTGTGGTGGTGGCGTTAGTTTTCACGTGATCGAAGATGGAGGCCGATATGGGTCTCGGTGATGGTGGTTGAAGGAGGTAGCAGCGGCTGCATGGGGGTTCTATGAAGGTGCTTGCTGCTGCGGTTACACGTTGGCTGTAAAACAAACAAAAGGTGATTTGCTGGGTTATGCTCTCTGCCTTTAATGGCTGACGAGAGATTGTATATAAATAATAAACTGTTTACAAGATAGAGTCAGTTACAAGATTTGATATTCTCAATATGATAAATGTTATCTCCTGGAAACTTGGGCTTGAGACGGTGGTATCCGAATACTTTGGGATGGAGTTGGACTTGGAGTTGATGTCTTTTGAATCTGCTTTGAACTTATCCTGGAGTTCGACTTGTTGTTTGAATCTGTTTTGAACTTATCCTTATCAGGCTGGTCAGTGGGCTGGCGGATTTCGCCGTGCAGGAGAGAACTAGGGAGCGTGGAAATGGAGGTTGGCGTCGAAGCAGGGGAGGCTGGGTGATTCTTGTGGCTGGTTGCAACAACGACGGTAAATAGGCAGTTTCCAAAGGCATGAGATATATGTGTATATTTATATGGGTTATATGAAAACCCTAGAGAAAGAAAAGGGGCTCGAGGTGCATGGGTACGTAGTGTCGCTCGAAGGGGGAGTCGGAGATAAAAAATGAGGGATTTTCGGGATGAAGAGAAAACTACCGAAGAAATCTCATGATCATTTTAAACGGTGCGCTTTGTACCAAATTGAGCTGGGTGCGGCATTGGGCCATACGATGATCGAGTAGAGTCCATTTTAAAAATTTAGTTACAATGACAAGTAGGGGTGTAAACTGGTCGGTCCAGACCAGACCGAACACCCTATAGTTATCCGTCCGGTCCGGTCCGATCCGGTCGATCTATTCGGTCCGGCCTATTTTTTTTTAAATCAATTAATAAAAAAAAATTATTTAAAATACTAAATTAAATTAAGTGACTTATTAATGTGGATTATGTAACAAACTCAACAAAAAAATATTTTATATGGTCAATGATAATAAATTAAATGAAAATTACATTATTAATTTATATAATTACTATATAATTAACTAATTGATATTATATATTAGTTAATTCCTATAATATTAACAAGTGTTAATAACATATTTAAAATCTTATATTGTTAATAGTGATAGGTTAGATGAAAATATATACATAATATTGTTAATTTATAGAATATTAACAAGTATTAATAACATATTTAAAATTTTATATTGTTAATTGTACAATTATTATATAAATAATATATATAATTTTTTTTTATTCGGTCGGTCCGGTCCGGTCTGGTCCGAGAAATCTCCACCCTGGAACCGGACCGAAGACCGAAATTTATGTAGTGTTTGGACCGAAACCGACCATGCATTTTGGTCGGTCTGGTCCGGTCCGGTCGGTTTCTCCGGTCCGGACCGACCACTTTACACCCCTAATGACAAGTCTATTAGAAAAATTTGATAATTGTTAAAAACCAATTTTGGGACCATAAAATAGTATTCGAAAAAATGAGACCCATATGAAAAAATTAATTTTTTAAAAAGAATTCTACATGTCCCGATAAAGGGTCCCGAAATTTTATTTATTTATTTTTTACTCAATTATTAGGGAAGTATTTTGTAATGATGTTGTATTTTTTTAAATGTTTAACAGTATAAAAGAAATGTATGAAACAAAATGTCATTCGGCCTTATCGGTGACTTCTCCCGTGCTACATCCACCATTCTTTTAATAAAGTATTCATTTTTTTAAAAGATTGCTCATCGTTTGCACACTCCATGATTGTATCTAACATTATTCAATATAATACATTTTTAAAATTATTATTAAAAGAACTATAAACATTTTTTATCCTTTAAAAATTTATTATGACAAGAATAAGCTTTTATTTTCTAAGATCGGGATGGCAATTAAAAATTTGAAAAGAACAATAATATTATATATCTGTTCCAATAAGAAAATAATATTTTTATAATTAAAGAATAATATTTTAATACTTCAGGATATCCTTTCATATTATTTCTCATAATAATGAATCATATTGAACACATCTTTTAAATTAATATTACTTTCATTTAAAAAACATTATACTTTTTAAAATTTCAAATTAATACTCTATTTTTATGTTTTATCATTCCAATTACAATTATATCCATTTAGTTTTCTGAAACAATTAACAATTATTTTATTTGAAATTATTTTCTTTTATAAGAACATTATTATTATTATTATTATTAGTAGTATTATTGTTATTATTACTATTATTATGATTTACATGTCTAATAGGTCTTATAACAGGTGGAGCAATGCATCTCCTGTAATGACTTCCATATATAACTTAATTCTAAACATTTGATTTGTTATGGGTTCAATCATTCTAAATTTTCTGTTTCGTTTATTATTTTCAAATATAATTATAGTAGTTTGTAAAATTGGTTGCATAGATTTATGATTACGTTCGCTTTTATCATACTTGTTGTAAGACCCAGGCGACGTGAGGCCCGGACCCATGCGTGAAATGGCTCAGCCATTTCATTATCTTGAAGACTTTCCGCACGACGCCGTTTTGGGAGGTTAGTATTTCTTGCTCTGTTTCCGTTTCTTCCTCCCTTCTTTCTCGCACATTCAGTTTTCCCATTTTGGTTTCATTTCCTCCCGCATCCCTCTCTCCCACGTTACTCTTTTCTCTTCTGTTTCATTTCAGTTTTTCTCCTCGTCGATTTCAGTTGCTATTGCCGAAAACTCTTGCCCTTAATCTCATCATTTTCAGTTCTTCCTCAAAATCATTTCTCAGCTGTTGAGACTCTCCATTGCAGCAGTACACACAGTTTCTCTCTCACGTCCCTCTTGCGCAGTGTTTCATCTTCAGGTAAATCTCCCTCTTTGCTCTCAAGTTGACGCCTTCCTCTTAGTTTATTTCTCTGGTTTTTTGCATTTCTGACTTCAAATTGTTCCAGGCGGTGCCGTTGTGTTCTTCCCCATTCTGAAATCCCTTATTAGCACTCATTCTCTTACGGTCCAGTTGGTTTCACTTCTGTCCGCTCAGTGTTTAATCTCTTTGCTGTGGTTTGGCTTGAACTCTGTTGAACGGGTAAGGAAGTCGTGAACCACTCTCTTTCATGGTGTAGTTTATGACTTTTAATTGTTTGAGCATGGGAAGGATTTCTTCTGTTTATAATCAGAGTCGAGGGCTTAGTAAATATGATGGTTTGGTTGTTGATGAAGGAGTATAATTTCGGAATTTTTGTTGAGGTGCTGTGGTATATTGTTGGGTTGACGTGGGGTGTAGGATGAGTTCTGTATTTGTTCAGGGTTATGTTAGTGTTCTGAGTTTTGAAATATTTGGGTTGGAGGTACGGTAAAGCATTTGGATACTCTTTTGAGTAGGTGCTGTTTTTATATTGGTGGGTTGGTATTTTTGACCATTGAAGTAGATTAATATTTCATTTATAAGGTTGACGTTGATCTTGGGGAATGTTTAGGATAATACCAAAGACTAGTACTTGATTATTGTGTTGGATTTTCGGGCTGTCCAATGTTTTTTTAAGTGGTTGTCTTAGTGAGTTAAATGTGGGTTTTTTTTTTAATTATTAGATGAAGTTATGCCAATTGTCGTTTAATACTCTGTTCGTATTTCTTTGATTTTTATGAATAGGTGACGAGACTGATAGAGGTCTTTTTCAAAGCTTAGAAAATACGCTGCAGGAGTCAGGTAAGTGGGGTTCCTATGCTAGGTTTTATACAAGTTAATAAGACTGAGGTTGATTTTATGAAAACTTGCATATTTTGTGTTGTGTTGGGAACTTGTGAAAATAAAGATCAACCTCGGTCACTCATCTGCATTATTTATGAAATATGTGTGAAAAAGGAAAAATATGTTCTGGCATGCATTGTGTAGACATGAGCTAAATTCTGTTATGTGGTTTCTGAAATCTGAAAAATGAGCGATATTGAGAATATGAAAAGTTGTGCATTTATTTAGAAAGATGTTCTGACTTTCGTGTTCAGTGTGGGTAAACTGTCTGATTCTGTTTTGGTACTCTATATTATTTTGATATAACATTTGAAAACCTTTGGCATGGTGTACTGGTTTTCGTATCTGACTCTATCTCTGCTTTGCTCTGCTCTGTTTGGGTTGGTACCAACTTCTCTGTCTCTGAGTGCACCCACTTTGGAAACAAAGTGGTTTTATTGTGGTCTTTCCTGTATGCACACTCGGGGCTCCGAGAAGAATAAAGGAAAGATTCACTTCTGTCTCTGCCTGGTTTGGCCACCGGGGTTAGCACAACCCTACCACGGGGGTGAAACATGGTCTCTGCTCTGTTTGATGCTCTGTTTTGATCTGATGATGATACTCAGTTTATGTTATGCCAAAATACTATGGGTTTTACTTGTCTTAAAAATCATCGCTCTGTTATTTTGAAAATATGTTCTGTTCTGCATGATAACTCTGGAAAATATTTTATTCTGCATACTCTACTTTATAAATACTCATGTTTGCACGCTAGCATATGATTTCTGCTTACTGAGTTGTTGATAACTCACCCTCTATCATTATAATATTTTTTAGATGATGTGGTGAGTCCAAATGAGGACCTGGATTAGAATGCTGTTTGTGTTTAAGCTGAGGAGATGTTGGTAGAAGGAGGACTTCTGGTGTTCTTAGTTTTAATGTCTTTGAGTTTTATTTATGTCTTGAGTTTAGTAAGATATATGAAATATTTAGTTGGTTTGTTATGACTATCGGGAGGTTATGGACCCCTTTGATTTATTATTATTGCATTAAAGATTATGTGGAGTTTGTAATGAGATTATTGAGAAGATATGAGATTGATTTCATTTATGAAGTTTTTGGAGATTATCCTTTGGATGTGTTGGGAGACATGTTTATGAGTGACAGGTAGTAATTCTCCAAGCCACCTGGGTTTGGGGCGTTACACTTGTTGTTTTAATTTAGATACTTCGTTAAACCCCAATCTTGATGCAAGGGGATCTGGGTTTGATTCGACGTTAATAGCAGCTCTGACTCTGGACTACCTAGAGAAGGCATATCAGCACAAATCCAGTGGAAAAAGGTGAAACTATCTCGCTTTGTCTCTTTCCACGCCACATGTGCCGGATCACCAGAATCACCACCATAAAATCTTTCAGATATGATTTTTGTGGGAGAAAAGAGACAAAGCGTGTTGCCTTCATGCGTTGTCACAGATTTTAAAGTTTATCGGAGTTGGTACAAAATGTAATCCGTTCTTTTTTGCGTCTATCTTAGTACTTTCCTTATTGTATAGTAAAAATAAAAATAAAAAAAGGAGTTTGCCTTTTGGACCATTTTTTTGTAGAAGTTGAGTCATCTCTTTCTATGAAAAGTGAGATTGAGTCCTTATTGTTGTCTCCTGGATGTTTGTCTATAGAGAGTATCAGCAGTAGTGAAGACCAGACCAATCACAAAAGAAAATATTGTACTGATTGAGCTCAAAATGCATTAATTGGTTTATGAAATAATGCTTGATAAGGATGAAATAAAATTGTCCAAGAAATGACTTTTAAGGATGAAATTTAAATTTCATCCCAAAATATTGACAAAAGACATTTACCGTTCCATTGATCAATAAAACGTTCGAACGGGATATTTACTGATAAGAAATTTCTTCCTCAATAAATTTTTTGTTGTTATGGGAAATTGTAGGAAAACTCTCCAAAAAGAACCATTTACAACGATTTTTTGTCACCACGTCGTAGCCACTGTTGTCATCCCCACCCTCAAATAACTTTTTGTCGTATTTTGCTCACCACAAAAAGTCCAAAAAAGTTCCGAAAAAGTTCCACAACAATGGCAAACAACGCTCCACCTAAACTATGTCCAGTCACATACACATGCCATTTGAGCAGTGGCTCAGAAAGATCATCTCTGTCACCAAAACAAAAATCACAATAGGACATGTTAATATAGCCAGAATGCATGACAACAGTGTGTCAGTTATTCAACATAACCTGATCATTCAACTTAAATATTAATATCTTGTAATGCTACATATCAAGCCAAACCCTAAAGATATGAGCTAGGAGCTACATATATGTTCAAACCACTAAAACAAAGTTTGGAAAATCTGTACATACACATGGTTTGAAACATAATATTCTTCTAATTATTCTAAGAAATCATAGCTTTCTTTAGTTTAGTAGCTACTAGAAGCAATATGAAACACTAAAAATAAACTTCGAACATCAGCATGAAGCTGATTAACTATCAACTATCAAGTTCCTTGCGATTTAACCCTCTACATGTTTCTCTCATGTGACATTAAGATATATATTAGTTTCGCTTGGAATTGATAAGTTGAACAAAAGAACAACTTACATATGACCAACTGTAGATTTAACGAGAGAAATTATCCTTGTCCTAATTGAATCATATGCACTTAGAAAACCACTGTGAACCTGAAATAATTGGCGAACGGTTACTTACATTAAACTAGAAAACAGTTTTTGTTAGCATTCTGTGTATCTCAAGAATCCTTTTATAACTGCTATTATATTCAACAACAGTTGAATTTTTTAGATGATCACTTTTTCAATGGATCCTAACTCTCACGTTTTTCAACACTTATACTCTAGAATGATTGTATTTGTCAATGCAAATGGAAGCATTTTCACTCTACATTTGATTAATTTCAAAAATAGCTAGGCCCTATATCTATTATCTTCTCATGTAGAACATATTCTTGAACTTGATCACCTTCTATATGACTCTTCCTCCAAAGATGAGTTAGAAATCATTTATGCTTTTGCTATGCGCACAAGAAAAGTGATTGAATACAAAAAGCAAATCAACATGCATGGACATGCGACTCAGTAATTCTTATATTAGGCATAGTACTTTGAAAGACCAACAATACCATTAGGCATGCATACTTCTGAGTAGTATTACAATTTACATCATGTACGTACACATATTTTACGCGATAATATTATATATACTAAAATCTGTCCCTAATTTTTACTTTTTTCCTATTTGAATTTTAAGTAATTTTAAAATCTTCACCATTTCAATAATTGTCACATTAATTTGTACGTATATATATATATATATACATTGTGTGTAAAATTATAATTACTATTGATTGCATTTTCAAACCAACATTAATATATCCTCCTGTTTTTCGAAGAAGGCTTCGCATGCTTCATGAACATTTTCTTTGCATTTATTCCCGTATGTTCACAATCCTTCATGTTTTGTCCAAGCTCCAAGAAATGCTACATAACTATAAGATATCTAATAAATAACTATCAGATTAGTACGTATATATATACATGATTGTGCATAAAATTATAAGTACTATAGATTGCATTTTCAAACCAACAATGTATCTTTCTGTTTTTCAAAGAAGACTTCGTAAACTAATACTTAAGTTCTCTCGACAAATTAAACATTAGTCGTCAGGCTCTTCACTGCCATCTCTATCATCAGGATTATTATTTGGGACACTACCGGGAAGATGTACATACGACTCTTGGAAAAAGCTATAACTACTAGGATCCAATTGAGATGGCAAACTCATCAACAGATCCTCTTGGAATTCACTCGGTTCATTTGGATAGTTAGACCCAAAGACTCTCTGATCTGTGGAATTATACACCCAGTTGGACCACCCAATTGGTGGAACCATCGTGCCTGGAAGATCATGAGGACTTGCATAATTGAAGTAGCCATTGAAAGTAGCCCCAGTATCGAGAGCATGAGCATTACTGCATTGAGCATCAAATTCTGGCTGCTGGAACCCGTTTTGGAAGGTACTGGCCATGGTGGTCGGCATATTTTCCCAGGCTCCTATTATTGGCACTTCAACATCAGCAATAGCGACAGCTTCGAGATTTCCAAAATTCTTCTCATCATCCCTCCCATCATGATCATCTAGCAGAGAAGTTGAACCAACCATCACAAGAGCATTATCTTCAATTTGAATTTTGATTGATTTAACAGCTTTTTTATAAATCCTGCATAAGACCCAGTCATCCAACTGCATAGTACAAGATTTAGTGCTGATCATGGTCAGTTTTTGAGAATAGAATGAAGAGTCTTAAAACGAACATATATATTAATTAGTAAAAGGATGAAAACCTACATACCCTCATGCCATTTGAGCCTCTTTCGCTACAGGGCGAATCCTTGACTCTAAATTCGTGCATAATCCAGTCGGTCTTTTTACCCTTTGGAGCCTTTCCTATATAAAAAACCAATGCCTTCCTATACCCAACTATTGTTCCATTGGATTTGATTTTTCTGTCAGCTCCGGTGGCTTTCCAATATCCATCACCAGCAGCTCGATTTGGCCGTCTTCCATTTTGATACTTTCGATCTCTTGGGGTGAAAATGTACAACTGATCTTCTTGATAATCCTTGTATTTTGCTGTTAATGGAAGAAATTCAAGTGTTACTTTCATAGTAACTTCTGATCTTTAATATGAAATAGTCTTAATTTAAGCTCAAAGTATCGAATGTCATGACTGTATGCACCACATGAATATGCACTCACAAGAAAGATAATTAGTTCTACTTGATTAATTGGACATGATTTAACTCAGTCAAACGAAATGAAACTCCATCCAACGTGATGAATTAAACAAAATTGAAGCTAAACATGAATATTTGTTTAATTTCATATATTTATTCCCTTCCAGTTTTGCTAAGTGCATTCGACATGGAAAGAAGAAGATGGTTGACATAAGGAATATTAGTTCCAAGAAAAAGAAGCACATCAAGAAAATTAAGGTATCTGCACAATATCTACCATGATTCTCACATTCAGATTATAAATAATTCGCAAACAAGAAACTTTATATCATGCAAAGTTATGTTCAAACCAATTTCATTGGAAAAGATCAAGTTCCAAACAGCTAAAACCATTAAAGAATACCAAGAAAGAAACAGGATGTTTGAACAAGATCAGTACTACCTACCTGCAAGAAAATCTGGGTTATATGCATATAGGTTAACCTCCACGATCTTGTTAATTGGCAGGGGCTGGTTCCATACTTTCTTCTCCAAGTAAAAGATGATGAGCTCTTCATCTGTTGGAAGGAATCTGTACCCGGGACGCTTGGAAAAAAATCCTTGTTCCTTAATCTTGCTGTTGCTATTGAAATTGTTTGACTCATCATCGAGATCAGTAGGAAACCCTAAATCATGAGCAACTCCAATATTATTCGTTGTGATCAATGAATTGTCGTTGCTCTCTGGTGTATTACAGTCGAGGGCTACTTGGGGTTGCTCTCCAGAGTTATTGGTGAATGATTGGGTTGTAACAACAGCCATGAGAATCGGTTTACGTTCTTTGCCATTCTCAGCCTCCATAGCACGACTCTTCTCTGAAAAACAAGTAATTTCAGCAGACGTCAAATAACTTGAAACTCGTACGACGTTCTCTCTCTATAAATAAATATATTTTAACTCTTAGCGCCAGTCCACTTCTACAGATTTTTTTGGAGTCTTGGTGTAACTCCCCGGACCCGAATGGGTCAGAGAGTTACCTCTTAACACTTAAATTCATATCTCACTGTACAAATATAAACTCAAATTCCTCAATTACTCAAAGACCTCATTACTTTAAACCATTTACTCCAAAATAAAGAATTAAGAATACGACGAAGTCTCAAAATACATGCCAACTTCCCAAAGTACTAAGTCAACCGAGCAAAATGAAAATATTCAATAAAAATTCTCCAAGAACAAGTACCCTCTTTGTATTTAAAATACTATGCTCACAAAGCCTTACCCATGCTTCCTATTCTTGAACCTCCGTAGAAGCATCTAAAATATCTGAAAAATGTTGTGGAGATAAGAGGTGAGTTATCAACAACTCAGTAAGCAGAGGACATATGCTAGCCTCCAAACATGAGTATTTACAAAGTACAGTATGTAGAACAAAATATTTTTCAGAGTTATCATGCAGAACAAAACATGTTTTCAAAAGTACCAGAGCGATGGTTTTAAGACAAGTAAAACCTAGGGTACTTTGGCATAACATAACCTGAGCATCATCATCACATCAAAACAAAGCATCTCACAGAGCAGAGACCATGTTTCACTCCCGTGGTAGGGTTGTGCTAACCCCGGTGGCCAAGCCAGACAGAGATAGAGGTGAAATTTTTCCCTTATTACTCTTAGATAGGACTGAACAAAAAAGCCGGCCGAATATTAATTATGCTTTACCGACCCGAAATTGCTCGAACCGTTTAGTTTGCGAATTGGAAACGGAAATACTCAAACTATTTAAAAAACACACAGTTATTAACAGATACCCGAATTACACACAAAAAAGGAGGTCGTTTTTTCCAAAGATATATAACACGACGTTCTCTCTCTTGCATAGGACTGTTCACCATCTGCCTCCCTCAATCCCTCTTTTCTCTCGCTCGAACCTGGAGCCTCTTCCAGACTTGGCTCTCTCTAGTCTCTTCCATCTCTCTCACAGACCCAACAAAAAAAAAATGTATCGCAGCTCTCTCTCTCTGTGTTTCTCACTCTCTAACTCAGTCTCTCTTGCTCGCTCTCTATGGTGGTTGGATCGTGGAAGCTTTCTCTACAAGCCCCGAAAAAAACTAATCCAATGTAAGGAAAAACACTTGGTGATTTATCTGATTAGGTGGGTTAATTATGAGGTGTTAGGGTTAGGGTTTGTACTGGGTTTCCAACAGAAGGGTTGCTGTCTTAGGGCCTAGGGTTTGTATTTTTACATCAATGTTTTGTTCGATATTTCTAATGAAGGGGTTGTGCTTGACGTGGTTTGCATCATTCTGATCCACTGTGCCTGACTCCCATCATCCTCAGTTGATTTTATTCATATCACTTTTTTGTATTTATTTATGTGTCTCAAATGCTCAGTTGATTACATCAATGATTTATTTTATTTTTTTCTAGCCTTCAATTTAGGAAATATATAAAAACCAATTTTAGATTAAATGTGTCTTTCAATTTAAAGAGACTTCTGATCTGATCTATAAGAAGATCATTTTGGTGAGTTGATTTTCTGGACTAGAGTTTTTGATCTGGGTGTTGTAGTGGAGTGTATAAAATATGATGTGTTGTTGAGGAGGTGCAGTGGGAATGAGAAGAAGGGGAAAGTGGGTGTTAAATAAATATTGATTTTTCAGAAAATAGGTTGTGCTGTTGTATGCATATATATATATATATATATATATATATATATATATATATGCCCTGTGTATATATGATTTTTTGTGTATGCATGCCAAATATTTGGATATATGCGGGGAAAATAATGATGACTCCGGAGAGACTAGAAGTTCTGCCTCTTTTTTTTCTTGAAGCTGCCAACTACAATATAAGTTTGTCTATGTGATGCAAATTGGATGGAATTGGGAGTTACATAATGTTGTGGATAATAACTTAGGCTGATGTGCAATGAGGGTTGGGAGTTACTATATTTTGAAGTTTTGCACTATATATTTAAAATTAGTTTGCCCTGTTTGTAGTGTCCCTGGGTATATTGGAGAGTGGATCCTAGGGAGAGGGTTAAAGAAATTTAAAGTCTTACCCTCTTTGTTTAGTCTACTAACACTAAGGGTTTTCTTTACTTTGATGATGGCTACTGATGTGCTTAATAATGACAAGAAATTGCATGCTCTTAACCACACAATATCGACACTTAACAAGCTGAAGCTCGAGATATTAAGCAACCATTGTTGCAGACTGTTGTGATTCTTTATTCTTCATTCTTTTCTTTTGTATAGAAGAAAATGGTGACTAATGAATGGTGTATTGTAGTCGCTTATAACTGAAATGTTGAATAATTTGCAATTCAAATGTACAGAAGAATTCTGAAGTGTTGAGCCTTTTCTAGTCCATCATTAAACTCCACGATGGAATGTTTGTACGTTATTTAACGGACTTGTAATAAGCAGGGATGAATGAGGCTGAGGGTAGTGCATGCACTTGAGGATGAAATCATGAAACTGAAACTTTCTATGGCTTGCCATACAATTTATATTATTGATATAATGTTCGGAGACTCTGGCCATGTGACATACAATTTATATTATTGATGTGGGATGTTCAACAAGATATGGAAGCTCTTATTGATTTGATCCATTAAATGGAAACATTTTATTTGATGTGGAAATATCATGTGATTTGATCGAAATGTGAAGAGTGAACATGGGTTCAATTTGAATGACTCATTTGGGAATTGGAAAAATTTTGTGGGGGCCTGCCAAATAGAATGTAATCATCTATACCCATTTCAAATTGATAATATCTATATCTCATCTTCTCATAAATGATGAATAAAACAGGAATATATTACTTCTAAAAGCAATTTAGCCTATAACTATTCCCAAAAGTCGTGTCGATGATCAGAAAATTAGGGTTTAACAACGAGAAGAAATACAAAGCCATCAAGTTTGACAATACAATGAATCATAAGACACTCTTCATAATGTAAATTCCAATTACATTGAAATTCAACAACAAACAGATTCTACAAATTAGTGCACGATCACAACATCTTAAACAAAATCACAAAAGAGCATTGGAATAGACCATTTCAATTTTTTTTTTTTTTTTTGAATAGAGTGGTAATCAAATTTTTCCAGTATACATATAGATTTAAAATTAACTAAAAAAAAAAAAGAGGTCGGGTCAGGTCGGCATTCCAAAAGTATTGTCGAGTCGAGTAATGGCCAAACGGAACAAGACTATGTTCAGTTCAGGTCGGGTCGGAGAACAGTCCCACTCTTAGGGCCCCGAGTGTGCACACAGGAAAGATCACAATAAAACCACTTTGTTTCCAAAGTGGGTGCACTCAGAGACAAATAAGTTGGTACCAACTCAAACAGAGCAGAGCAGAGCAGAGACAGAGTCAGATACAAAATCAATAAACCATGCCAAAGGTTTTCACATGCCATATCAAAACAAAACAGAGTATCAAAACATAATCGATCATTCTCACATACTGAAAACAAAAACAAAACTCGGAGCATCTTTCTAAATCAATGCACAATTTTTCAGATTCACAATATCGCACTTTTTCAGATTTCAGAGACAACATGACAAAATTTGGCTTATCAGAAATCCTCCACAGCAGTACTAAACGAAAATCAATCGTCACCTATAAAATAATCACGTAACTTCCATAAATTTTCAATCTACGTATTTCAATTTTTAATATCTAAACCTGAAATACCTATTTTAATACCTCAAAACCTACAATTTCTCTCAGCTCTAAAATACTATCACTTTTTAAATTTATCATTTTTCCCACTTAACAACTCCGACCAAAACATTAATAATAACTAATATAATTTTGTACTAAAATATTTATTGAAAACTTTCGTTGCCCCGTGGAAAAACATGCCCTACCGGAAACACTTGTTCAAGAAACATTTGGCTAAAAGGGTAAAACTCTAATTATCACTCAAAATATTTACTAAACCCACAGAAGTTTACGGGAACAACTAAGAAAAAGTCTATTCGCAGGCGTGAAGGGGAAGGGCCCCGTGCACGCCAGCCATGGTGGCAAAATGCGACGACTGCCCTTTATTAGATTTCTTCCTCCTCCCCTCAAGATCAGTGTTCCCCTTCCTCCTCCACTCGATGAAAACAAACCCTAAGCCCTTTCTCTCAGGAATTTAGCAAAAGTTGTAGGTTCACAAAAATGTGGAGTTAGCAAAAGTTGCGGCAGAAAGATTTGTTCTTATTGAGCCTGACAACAGCGGGGCATACTCAGCCCTGCCAATCTATATTCAGGTTGGGGATGGAAGGATGCTGCTAAAATTAGAAAATCAATGAGAGATAGAGGATTGAAGAAAGATCAAGGATTCAGTTAGCTTCAAATACAGAAAAGAGTCCATGTCTTTGGGGTGGAATATGGGCTTCACCTACAAAAGGATGCTATATATGATATGGTGCCAAATATCTGGAAAGACAAAAAAAGATGGGTTTCATTACGGACATCTAATCAGATATTGAATGATGTTTAATTTCTCTTGATTTCAATGTACGTATGTGGTTTAACCATATGTGTCGAATTATTGTGCTCAAGTTTTCCTGGTTATTTCATTGTTCTATTTGACTTCTGAAATTATTTTCTTACATGTTTCTAATTCTCTTTCGGAAAGAAACCATGTGAGAAAAATGCAGCAAGGTTTCTAACATGATCATTAGTTTGGTATGAAATTCTGTAAGTTATGATGGATGAAACTGTAAAGAAATGAAACAAAGAGATGATGGACGAAACTGTAAAAGAAATGAAAGCAAGAGAGAAGCCAGTCCAAAACTCAGCTTTTTCGAAATCAAGAGATAAAAAAAGAAAGAAATGAAAAGTCTGTTTTCCCTTTCTTCTTCCTCCATTTTGCGTTTTTTTATTTTGAAAATAAAATAAGTGCTGACGCGGTGTCAGAGGGGTGCGCATACAGGTACAATTTCTGCTTGTATGTAGCAGAACTGAACAACTAAACACCTATACCAGAAACAAGGCAGCGTCGTTGCGGTTGGAGAGTAACGGAGGACTTACCGACAGAAGTTTCGAGCGGCGGAAAGCGGCTGGGCACGGCGGTTGGGGTCGATACGCTGGCGAGCTGGGCATGGGAGAGAGAGAGAGTGAGAGAGACCTCACGTAAAAAGAGCGAGGGACCGAGAGAGAGCTCGGCGTGAGAGAGAACGGAAACTCACCGTGAGGCAGCGAGGCGTGCGACGGTCTGGGGCTGGGCGTCGACCAGGGCAGCGTCCGAAGGTGGAGGCTCGTCCTCCGGCGTCTTCTGATGGCTGTGGCGTCGAAGTGGAGGGGGCTAACGACGTGGCTCACGGTGGGGATGCTTCCCCTGTTTTGGCGTGCAAAAACAGAGCCCTACACGTCCAAAGCGTATCGGCGGCTGGGCCCGGAAGTGCAGGGCAGAGTAGCGGTGGCCGACTCGAGTTGGGCTTCTGCGATGAAGCGGGGTGCAACAGCTGGGCTTGTTGCTACCGGTGGAGATTTACAGTGGCGCGGGTCATGCACAAAGGTGGTTGGCCACGGGTGCTGTGGTGGTCGCGTTAGTTTTCACGTGATCGAAGATGGAGGCCGATATGGGTCTCGGTGATGGTGGTTGAAGGAGGTAGCAGCGGCTGCATGGGGGTTCTATGAAGGTGCTTGCTGCTGCGGTTACACGTTGGCTGTAAAACAAACAAAAGGTGATTTGCTGGGTTATGCTCTCTGCCTTTAATGGCTGACGAGAGATTGTATATAAATAATAAACTGTTTACAAGATAGAGTCAGTTACAAGATTTGATATTCTCAATATGATAAATGTTATCTCCTGGAAACTTGGGCTTGAGACGGTGGTATCCGAATACTTTGGGATGGAGTTGGACTTGGAGTTGATGTCTTTTGAATCTGCTTTGAACTTATCCTGGAGTTCGACTTGTTGTTTGAATCTGTTTTGACCTTATCCTTATCAGGCTGGGCAGTGGGCTGGCGGATTTCGCCGTGCAGGAGAGAACTAGGGAGCGTGGAAATGGAGGTTGGCGTCGAAGCAGGGGAGGCTGGGTGATTCTTGTGGCTGGTTGCAACAACGACGGTAAATAGGCAGTTTCCAAAGGCATGAGATATATGTGTATATTTATATGGGTTATATGAAAACCCTAGAGAAAGAAAAGGGGCTCGAGGTGCATGGGTAGGTAGTGTCGCGCGAAGGGGGAGTCGGAGATAAAAAATGAGGGATTTTCGGGATGAAGAGAAAACTACCGAAGAAATCTCATGATCGTTTTAAACGGTGCGCTTTGTACCAAATTGAGCTGGGTGCGGCATTGGGTCATACGATGATCGAGTAGAGTCCATTTTAAAAATTTAGTTACAATGACAAGTAGGGGTGTAAACTGGTCGGTCCAGACCAGACCGAACACCCTATAGTTATCCGTCCGGTCCGGTCCGGTCCGGTCGATCTATTCGGTCCGGCCTATTTTTTTTAAAATCAATTAATAAAAAAAAATTATTTAAAATACTAAATTAAATTAAGTGACTTATTAATGTGGATTATGTAACAAACTCAACAAAAAAATATTTTATATGGTCAATGATAATAAATTAAATGAAAATTACATTATTAATTTTTATAATTACTATATAATTAACTAATTGATATTATATATTAGTTAATTCCTATAATATTAACAAGTGTTAATAACATATTTAAAATCTTATACTGTTAATAGTGATAGGTTAGATGAAAATATATACATAATATTGTTAATTTATAGAATATTAACAAGTATTAATAACATATTTAAAATTTTATATTGTTAATTGTACAATTATTATATAAATAATATATATAATTTTTTTTTATTCGGTCGGTCCGGTCCGGTCCGGTCTGGTCCGAGAAATCTCCACCCTGGAACCGGACCGAAGACCGAAATTTATGTAGTGTTTGGACCGAAACCGACAATGCATTTGGTCGGTCTGGTCCGGTCCGGTCCGGTCGGTTTCTCCGGTCCGGACCGACCACTTTACACCCCTAATGACAAGTCTATTAGAAAAATTTGATAATTGTTAAAAACCAATTTTGGGACCATAAAATAGTATTCGAAAAAATGAGACCCATATGAAAAAATTAATTATTTAAAAAGAATTCTACATGTCCCGATAAAGGGTCCCGAAATTTTATTTATTTATTTTTTACTCAATTATTAGTGAAGTATTTTGTAATGATGTTGTATTTTTTTAAATGTTTAACAGTATAAAAGAAATGTATGAAACAAAATGTCATTCGGCCTTATCGGTGACTTCTCCCGTGCTACATCCACCATTCTTTTAATAAAGTATTCATTTTTTTAAAGGATTGCTCATCGTTTGCACACTCCATGATTGTATCTAACATTATTCAATATAATACATTTTTAAAATTATTATTAAAAGAACTATAAACATTTTTTATCCTTTAAAAATTTATTATGACAAGAATAAGCTTTTATTTTCTAAGATCGGGATGGCAATTAAAAATTTGAAAAGAACAATAATATTATATATCTGTTCCAATAAGAAAATAATATTTTTATAATTAAAGAATAATATTTTAATACTTCAGGATATCCTTTCATATTATTTCTCATAATAATGAATCATATTGAACACATCTTTTAAATTAATATTACTTTCATTTAAAAAACATTATACTTTTTAAAATTTCAAATTAATACTCTATTTTTATGTTTTATCATTCCAATTACAATTATATCCATTAAGTTTTCTGAAACAATTAACAATTATTTTATTTGAAATTATTTTCTTTTATAAGAACATTATTATTATTATTATTATTATTATTATTATTAGTATTATTGTTATCAGTTTTTCTCCTCGTCGATTTCAGTTGCTATTGCCAAAAACTCTTGCCCTTAATCTCATCATTTTCAGTTCTTCCTCAAAATCATTTCTCAGCTGTTGAGACTCTCCATTGCAGCAGTACACACAGTTTCTCTCTCACGTCCCTCTTGCGCAGTGTTTCATCTTCAGGTAAATCTCCCTCTTTGCTCTCAAGTTGACGCCTTCCTCTTAGTTTATTTCTCTGGTTTTTTGCATTTCTGACTTCAAATTGTTCCAGGCGGTGCCGTTGTGTTCTTCCCCACTCTGAAATCCCTTATTGGCACTCATTCTCTTACGGTCCAGTTGGTTTCACTTCTGTCCGCTCAGTGTTTAATCTCTTTGCTGTGGTTTGGCTTGAACTCTGTTGAACGGGTAAGGAAGCCGTGAACCACTCTCTTTCATGGTGTAGTTTATGACTTTTAATTGTTTGAGCATGGGAAGGATTTCTTCTGTTTATAATCAGAGTCGAGGGCTTAGTAAATATGATGGTTTGGTTGTTGATGAAGGAGTATAATTTCGGAATTTTTGTTGAGGTGCTGTGGTATATTGTTGGGTTGACGTGGGGTGTAGGATGAGTTCTGTATTTGTTCAGGGTTATGTTAGTTGTTCTGAGTTTTGAAATATTTGGGTTGGAGGTACGGTAAAGCATTTGGATACTCTTTTGAGTAGGTGCTGTTTTTATATTGGTGGGTTGGTATTTTTGACCATTGAAGTAGATTAATATTTCATTTATAAGGTTGACGTTGATCTTGGGGAATGTTTAGGATAATACCAAAGACTAGTACTTGATTATTGTGTTGGATTTTCGGGCTGTCCAATGTTTTTTTAAGTGGTTGTCTTAGTGAGTAAAATGTGGGTTTTTTTTTTAATTATTAGATGAAGTTATGCCAATTGTCGTTTAATACTCTGTTCGTATTTCTTTGATTTTTATGAATAGGTGACGAGACTGATAGAGGTCTTTTTCAAAGCTTAGAAAATACGCTGCAGGAGTCAGGTAAGTGGGGTTCCTATGCTAAGTTTTATACAAGTTAATAAGACTGAGGTTGATTTTATGAAAACTTGCATATTTTGTGTTGTGTTGGGAACTTGTGAAAATAAAGATCAACCTCGGTCACTCATCTGCATTATTTATGAAATATGTGTGAAAAAGGAAAAATATGTTCTGGCATGCATTGTGTAGACATGAGCTAAATTCTGTTATGTGGTTTCTGAAATCTGAAAAATGAGCGATATTGAGAATATGAAAAGTTGTGCATTTATTTAGAAAGATGTTCTGACTTTCGTGTTCAGTGTGGGTAAACTGTCTGATTCTGTTTTGGTACTCTGTATTATTTTGATATAACATTTGAAAACCTATGGCATGGTGTACTGGTTTTCGTATCTGACTCTATCTCTGCTTTGCTCTGCTCTGTTTGGGTTGGTACCAACTTCTCTGTCTCTGAGTGCACCCACTTTGGAAACAAAGTGGTTTTATTGTGGTCTTTCCTGTATGCACACTCGGGGCTCCGAGAAGAATAAAGGAAAGATTCACTTCTGTCTCTGCCTGGTTTGGCCACCGGGGTTAGCACAACCCTACCACGGGGGTGAAACATGGTCTCTGCTCTGTTTGATGCTCTGTTTTGATCTGATGATGATACTCAGTTTATGTTATGCCAAAATACTATGGGTTTTACTTGTCTTAAAAACCATCGCTCTGTTATTTTGAAAATATGTTCTGTTCTGCATGATAACTCTGAAAAATATTTTATTCTGCATACTCTACTTTATAAATACTCATGTTTGCACGCTAGCATATGATTTCTGCTTACTGAGTTGTTGATAACTCACCCTCTATCATTATAATATTTTTCAGATGATGTGGTGAGTCCAAATGAGGACCTGGATTAGAATGCTGTTTGTGTTTAAGCTGAGGAGATGTTGGTAGAAGGAGGACTTCTGGTGTTCTTAGTTTTAATGTCTTTGAGTTTTATTTATGTCTTGAGTTTAGTAAGATATATGAAATATTTAGTTGGTTTGTTATGACTATCGGGAGGTTATGGACCCCTTTGATTTATTATTATTGTATTAAAGATTATGTGGAGTTTGTAATGAGATTATTGAGAAGATATGAGATTGATTTCATTTATGAAGTTTTTGGAGATTATCCTTTGGATGTGTTGGGAGACATGTTTATGAGTGACAGGTAGTAATTCTCCAAGCCACCTGGGTTTGGGGCGTTACACTTGTTGTTTTAATTTAGATACTTTGTTAAACCCCAATCTTGATGCAAGGGGATCTGGGTTTGATTCGACGTTAATAGCAGCTCTGACTCTGGACTACCTAGAGAAGGCATATCAGCACAAATCCAGTGGAAAAAGGTAAAACTATCTAGCTTTGTCTCTTTCCACGCCACATGTGCCGGATCACCAGAATCGCCACCATAAAATCTTTCAGATATGATTTTTGTGGGAGAAAAGAGACAAAGCGTGTTGCCTTCATGCGTTGTCACAGATTTTAAAGTTTATCGGAGTTGGTACAAAATGTAATCCGTTCTTTTTTGCGTCTATCTTAGTACTTTCCTTATTGTATAGTAAAAATAAAAATAAAAAAAGGAGTTTGCCTTTTGGACCATTTTTTTGTAGAAGTTGAGTCATCTCTTTCTATGAAAAGTGAGATTGAGTCCTTATTGTTGTCTCTTGGATGTTTGTCTATAGAGAGTATCAGGAGTAGTGAAGACCAGACCAGTCACAAAAGAAAATATTGTACTGATTGAGCTCAAAATGCATTAATTGGTTTATGAAATAATGCTTGATAAGGATGAAATAAAATTGTCCAAGAAATGACTTTTAAGGATGAAATTTAAATTTCATCCCAAAATATTGACAAAAGACATTTACCGTTCCATTGATCAATAAAACGTTCGAACGGGATATTTACTGATAAGAAATTTCTTCCTTAATAAATTTTTTGTTGTTATGGGAAATTGTAGGAAAACTGAACAACTAAACACCTAACCAGAAACAAGGCAGCGTCGTTGCGGTTGGAGAGTAACGGAGGACTTACCGACAGAAGTTTCGAGCGGCGGAAAGCGGCTGGGCACGGCGGTTGGGGTCGATACGCTGGCGAGCTGGGCATGGGAGAGAGAGAGAGTGAGAGAGACCTCACGTAGAAAGAGCGAGGGACCGAGAGAGAGCTCGGCGTGAGAGAGAACGGAAACTCACCGTGAGGCAGCGAGGCGTGCGACGGGCTGGGGCTGGGCGTCGACTAGGGCAGCGTCCAAAGGTGGAGGCTCGTCCTCCGGCGTCCTCTGATGGCTGTGGCGTCGAAGTGGAGGGGGCTAACGACGTGGCTCACGGTGGGGATGCTTCCCCTGTTTTGGCGTGCAAAAACAGAGCCCTACACGTCCAAAGCGTATCGGCGGCTGGGCCCGGAAGTGCAGGGCAGAGTAGCGGTGGCCGACTCGAGTTGGGCTTCTGCGATGAAGCGGCGTGCAACAGCTGGGCTTGTTGCTACCGGTGAGATTTACAGTGGCGCGGGTCATGCACAAAGGTGGTTGGCCACGGGTGCTGTGGTGGTCGCGTTAGTTTTCACGTGATCGAAGATGGAGGCCGATATGGGTCTCGGTGATGGTGGTTGAAGGAGGTAGCAGCGGCTGCATGGGGGTTCTATGAAGGTGCTTGCTGCTGCGGTTACACGTTGGCTGTAAAACAAAAGGTGATTTGCTGGGTTATGCTCTCTGCCTTTAATGGCTGACGAGAGATTGTATATAAATAATAAACTGTTTACAAGATAGAGTCAGTTACAAGATTTGATATTCTCAATATGATAAATGTTATCTCCTGGAAACTTGGGCTTGAGACGGTGGTATCCAAATACTTTGGGATGGAGTTGGACTTGGAGTTGATGTCTTTTGAATCTGCTTTGAACTTATCCTGGAGTTCGACTTGTTGTTTGAATCTGTTTTGACCTTGTCCTTATCAAGCTGGGCAGTGGGCTTGCGGATTTCGCCGTGCAGGAGAGAACTAGGGAGCGTGGAAATGGAGGTTGGCGTCGAAGTAGGGGAGGCTGGGTGATTCTTGTGGCTGGTTGCAACAACGACGGTAAATAGGCAGTTTCCAAAGGCATGAGATATATGTGTATATTTATATGGGTTATATGAAAACCCTAGAGAAAGAAAAGGGGCTTGAGGTGCATGGGTAGGTAGTGTCGCGCGAAGGGGGAGTCGGAGATAAAAAATTGAGGGATTTTCGGGATGAAGAGAAAACTATCGAAGAAATCTCATGATCGTTTTAAACGGTGCGCTTTGTACCAAATTGAGCTGGGTGCGGCATTGGGCCATACGATGATCGAGTAGAGTCCATTTTAAAAATTTAGTTACAATGACAAGTAGGGGTATAAACTGGTCGGTCCAGACCAGACCAAACACCCTATAGTTATCGGTCCGGTCCATCTATTCGGTCCGGCCTATTTTTTTTTAAATCAATTAATAAAAAAAATTATTTAAAATACTAAATTAAATTAAGTGACTTATTAATGTGGATTATGTAACAAACTCAACAAAAAAATATTTTATATGGTCAATGATAATAAATTAAATGAAAATTACATTATTAATTTATATAATTACTATATAAATAACTAATTGATATTATATATTAGTTAATTCATATACTATTAACAAGTGTTAATAACATATTTAAAATTTTATATTGTTAATAGTGATAGGTTAGATGAAAATATATATAAAATATTGTTAATTTATAGAATATTAACAAGTATTAATAACATATTTAAAATTTTATATTGTTAATTGTACAATTATTATATAAATAATATATATAATTTTTTTTTATTCCGTCGGTCCGGTCCGGTCCGAGAAATCTCGACCCTGGATCCGGACCGAAGATCGAAATTTATGTAGTGTTTGGACCGAAACCGACCATGCATTTGGTCGGTCTGGTCCGGTTCGGTCGGTTTCTCTGGTCCGGACCGACCACTTTACACCCCTAATGACAAGTCTATTAGAAAAATTTGATAATAGTTAAAAACCAATTTTGGGACCATAAAATAGTATTCGAAAAAATAAGACCCATATGAAAAAATTAATTTTTTAAAAAGAATTCTACATGTCCCGATAAAGGGTCCCGAAATTTTATTTATTTATTTTTTACTCAATTATTAGGGAAGTATTTTGTAATGATGTTGTATTTTTTTAAATGTTTAACAGTATAAAAGAAATGTATGAAACAAAATGTCATTCGGCCTTATCGGTGACTTCTCCCGTGCTACATCCACCATTCTTTTAATAAAGTATTCATTTTTTTAAAAGATTGCTCATCGTTTGCACACTCCATGATTGTATCTAACATTATTCAATATAATACATTTTTAAAATTATTATTAAAAGAACTATAAACATTTTTTATCCTTTAAAAATTTATTTTGACAAGAATAAGCTTTTATTTTCTAAGATCGGGATGGCAATTAAAAATTTGAAAAGAACAATAATATTATATATCTGTTCCAATAAGAAAATAATATTTTTATAATTAAAGAATAATATTTTAATACTTCAGGATATCCTTTCATATTATTTCTCATAATAATGAATCATATTGAACACATCTTTAAAATTAATATTACTTTCATTTAAAAAACATTATACTTTTTAAAATTTCAAATTAATACTCTATTTTTATGTTTTATCATTCCAATTACAATTATATCCATTTAGTTTTCTGAAACAATTAACAATTATTTTATTTGAAATTATTTTCTATTATAAGAACATTATTATTATTATTATTATTATTATTATTATTATTATTATTATGATTTACATGTCTAATAGGTCTTATAACATGTGGAGCAATGCATGTCCTGTAATGACCTCAATATATAACTTAATTCTAAACATTTGATTTGTTATGGGTTCAATCATTCTAAATTTTCTGTTTCATTCATTATTTTCAAATATAATTATACTAGTTTGTAAAATTGGTTGCATAGATTTATGATTACGTTCGCTTTCATCATACTTGTTGTTTTAATTTAGATACTTCATTAAACCCAATCTTGATGCAAGGGGATATGGGTTTGATTCGACGTTAATAGCAGCTCTGACTCTTGACTACCTAGAGAGGGCATATCAGCACAAATCCAGTGGAAAAAGGTGAAACTATCTCGCTTTGTCTCTTTCCACGCCACATGTGCCGGATCATCGGAATCGCCACCATAAAATCTTTCAGATATGATTTTTGTGGCAGAAAAGAGACAAAGCGTGTTGCTTTCATGCGTTGTCACAGATTTTAAAGTTTATTGGAGTTGGTACAAAATGTAATCCGTTCTTTTTTGCGTCTATCTTAGTACTTTCCTTATTGTATAGTAAAAATAAAAATAAAAAAAGGTGTTTGCCTTTTGGACCTTTTTTTTGTAGAAGTTGAGTCATCTCTTTCTATGAACAGTGAGATTGAGTCCTTATTGTTGTCTCTTGGATGTTTGTCTATAGAGAGTATCAACAGTAGTGAAGACCAGACCAGTCACAAAAGAAAATATTGTACTGATTGAGCTCAAAATGCATTAATTGGTTTATGAAATAATGCTTGATAAGGATGAAATAAAATTGTCCAAGAAATGACTTTTAAGGATGAAATTTAAATTTCATCCCAAAATATTGACAAAAGACATTTACCGTTCCATTGATCAATAAAACATTCGAACGGGATATTTACTGATAAGAAATTTCTTCCTCAATAAATTTTTTGTTGTTATGGGAAATTGTAGGAAAACTCCCCAAAAAGAACCATTTACAACGATTTTTTGTCACCACGTCGTAGCCACTGTTGTCATCCCCACCCTCAAATAACTTTTTGTCGTATTTTGCTCACCACAAAAAGTCCAAAAAAGTTCCGAAAAAGTTCCACAACAATGGCAAACAATGCTCCACCTAAACTATGTCCAGTCACATACACATGCCATTTGAGCAGTGGCTCAGAAAGATCATCTCTGTCACCAAAACAAAAATCACAATAGGACATGCTAATATAGCCAGAATGCATGACAACTGTGTGTCAGTTATTCAACATAGCCTGATCATTCAACTTAAATATCAATATCTTCTAATGCTACATATCAAGCCAAACCCTAAAGATATGAGCTAGGAGCTACATATATGTTCAAACCACTAAAACAAAGTTTGGAAAATCTGTACATACACATGGTTTGAAACATAATATTCTTCTAATTATTCTAAGAAATCATAGCTTTCTTTAGTTTAGTAGCTACTAGAAGCAATATGAAACACTAAAAATAAACTTCGAACATCAGCATGAAGCTGATTAACTATCAACTATCAAGTTCCTTGCGATTTAACCCTCTACTTGTTTCTCTCATGTGACATTAAGATATATATTAGTTTCGCTTGGAATTGATAAAGTTGAACAAAAGAACAACTTACATATGACCAACTGTAGATTTAACGAGAGAAATTATCCTTGTCCTGACTGAATCATATGCACTTAGAAAACCACTTTGAACCTGAAATAATTGGCGAACGGTTACTTACATTAAACTAGAAAACAATTTTTGTTAGCATTCTGTGTATCTCAAGAATCCTTTTATAACTGCTATTATATTCAACAACAGTTGAATTTTTTAAATGATCACTTTTTCAATGGATCCTAACTCTCACGTTTTTCAACACTTATACTCTAGAATGATTGTATTTGTCAATGCAAATCGAAGCATTTTCACTCTACATTTGATTAATTTCAGAAATAGCTAGGCCCTATATCTATTATCTTCTCATGTAGAACATATTCTTGAACTTGATCACCTTCTATATGACTCTTCCTCCAAAGATGAGTTAGAAATCATTTATGCTTTTGCTATGCGCACAAGAAAAGTGATTGAATACAAAAAGCAAATCAACATGCATGGACATGCCACAATTCTGGCTGACTCAGTAATTCTTATATTAGGCATAGTACTTTGAAAGACCAACAATACCATTAGGCATGCATACTTTTGAGTAGTATTACAATTTACATCATGTACGTACACATATATTTACGCGATAATATTATATATACTGAAATCTGTCCCTAATTTTTACTTTTTTCCTATTTGAATTTCAAGTAATTTTAAAATCTTCACCATTTCAATAATTGTCACATTAATTTGTACGTATATATATACATTGTGCGTAAAATTATAATTACTATAGATTGCATTTTCAAACCAACATTAATATATCCTCCTGTTTTTCGAAGAAGGCTTCGCATGCTTCATGAACATTTTCTTTGCATTTATTCCCGTATGTTCACAATCCTTCATGTTTTGTCCAAGCTGCAAGAAATGCTACATAATTATAAGATATCTAATAAATAACTATCAGATTAGTACGTATATATATGCATGATTGTGCATAAAATTATAAGTACTATAGATTGCATTTTCAAACCAACAATGTATCTTCCTGTTTTTCAAAGAAGACTTCGTATGGTTCATGAACTTTTTCTTTGCATTTATTCCTGCACCATTCTTTTTCCAAGCTGCTGCAAGAAATGCTGCATAATTATAAGATATCTAATAAATAATTTTTGGTAATATACAAATTTATAGCCATCAAGGACGAAACATCGGATTAGACTCCTTTTTATTGAATCCTAATTTGTTCTACATACTAGGCGTGTAACTGTAAAATATATTAGGCTAATATTTTACCATTTATATATATATTATACAGTATGTGAAATATATAATTTTTTTCTATTTTTTTCTTTTTTGTGTTTTTGACACAATAATTTTTTATATTCTAAGTTTCGTATAAACTTCAAAATAGTTTAATTAATTCATTTCTTAACATTCAAATTATATAAATATTATATAAATGAAACAAGCTAGCAATTACGAGCTGCTATGATCAACAAATAAATGTGTGTGTGTGTGTTCAAAATTTTCTAGTAAATATAGGGAAAGAACGAGGCAGATGAAATTAGATATATAAAGAAAAACTCAATATAATTTAGCAAGAATATTTAATTTGCGGTTGAAATTTTAAAAATCTGAATCTTATAAATTATGATCACATCCAAGGATTATAGGTTTTTCTTAAATGGTAAAATTTGATTTGTAAGATTTAAATTTTAAAATTTATTTCATAAATTAAATTATGTCATATAGGCACTTTAGTAGTAGTAGGTGTGCTACCTATACACCGGTTTTAGAAACACATACATATGAATATTGATGAAACATGAAAATAACAAAATCACTTAAAATTAACATATATATCAATTATTGTCAACCCTGAAAGCTCTATATAGTACTTGGATCGATATTGAAGATCATTCATCTTTGCCACATAGGGTTAATGATAATATTGATCGAAGTTTTATTAGGAATTAATAAAAACCATCTCCATAAATCCGGTAGAAAATGTCAAGCCAGTACATAAATTAAGCTGCCAAAACTAGCTAGATCATCATCTTATATAAACTAATACTTAAGTTCTCTCAACAAATTAAAGATTAGTCGTCAGACTCTTCACTGCCATCTCTATCAACAGGATTATTATTTGGAACACTACCGGGAAGATGTACATACGACTCTTGGTAAAAGCTATAACTACTAGGATCCAATTGAGATGGCAAACTCATCAACAGATCCTCTTGGAATTCACTCGGTTCATTTGGATAGTTAGACCCAAAGACTCTCTGATCTGTGGAATTATACACCCAGTTGGACCACCCAATTGGTGGAACCATCGTGGCAGGAAGATCATGAGGACTTGCATAATTGAAGTAGCCATTGAAAGTAGCCCCAGTATCGAGAGCATGAGCATTACTGCATTGAGCATCAAATTCTGGCTGCTGGAACCCGTTTTGGAAGGTACTGGCCGTGGTGGTCAGCATATTATCCCAGGCACCTATTATTGGTACTTCAACATCAGCAATAGCGGCAGCTTCGAGATTTCCAAAATTCATCTCATCATCCCTCCCATCATGATCATCTAGCAGTGAAGTTGAACCAACCATCACAGGAGCATTATCTTCAATTTGAATTTTGATTGATTTAACAGCTTTTTTATAAATCCTGCATAAGACCCAGTCATCCAACTGCATAGTACAAGATTTAGTGCTGATCATGGTCAGTTTTTGAGAATAGAATGAAGAGTCTTAAAATGAACATATATATTAATTAGTAAAAGGATGAAAACCTACATACCCTCATGCCATTTGAGCCTCTTTCGCTACAGGGTGAATCCTTGACTCTAAATTCGTGCATAATCCAGTCGGTCTTTTTACCCTTTGGAGCCTTTCCTATATAAAAAACCAATGCCTTCCGATACCCAACTATTGTTCCATTGGATTTGATTTTTCTGTCAGCTCCGGTGGCTTTCCAATATCCATCACCAGCAGCTCGATTTGGCCGTCTTCCATTTTGATACTTTCGATCTCTTGGGGTGAAAATGTACAACTGATCTTCTTGATAATCCTTGTATTTTGCTGTTAATGGAAGAAATTCAAGTGTTACTTTCATAGTAACTTCTTATCTTTAATATGAAATAGTCTTAATTTAAGCTCAAAGTATCGAATGTCATGACTGTATGCACCACATGAATATGCACTCACAAGAAAGATAATTAGTTCTACTTGTTTAATTGCACATGATTTAATTCAGTCAAACGAAATGAAACTCCATCCAACGTGATGAATTAAACAAAATTGAAGCTAAACATGAATATTTGTTTAATTTCATATATTTATTCCCTTCCAGTTTTGCTAAGTGCATTCGACATGGAAAGAAGAAGATGGTTGACATAAGGAATATTAGTTCCAAGAAAAAGAAGCACATCAAGAAAATTAAGGTATCTGCACAATATCTACCATGATTCTCACATTCAGATTATAAATAATTCGCAAACAAGAAACTTTATATCATGCAAAGTTATGTTCAAACCAATTTCATTGGAAAAGATCAAGTTCCAAACAGCTAAAACCATTAAAGAATACCAAGAAAGAAACAGGATGTTTGAACAAGATCAGTACTACCTACCTGCAAGAAAATCTGGATTATATGCATATAGGTTAACCTCCACGATCTTGTTAATTGGCAGGGGCTGGTTCCATACTTTCTTCTCCAAGTAAAAGATGATGAGCTCTTCATCTGTTGGAAGGAATCTGTACCCGGGAGGCTTGGAAAAAAATCCTTGATCCTTAATCTTGCTGTTGCTGTTGAAATTGTTTGACTCATCATCGAGATCAGCAGGAAACCCTAGATCATGAGCAGCTCCAATATTATTCGTTGTGATCAATGAATTGTCGTTGCTCTCTGGTGTATTACAGTCGAGGGCTACTTGGGGTTGCTCTCCAGAGTTATTGGTGAATGATTGGGTAGTAACAGCAGCCATGAGAATCGGTTTACGTTCCTTGCCATTCTCAGCCTCCATAGCACGACTCTTCTCTGAAAAACAAGTAATTTCAGCATACGTCAAATAACTTGAAACTCGTACGACATTCTCTCTCTATAAATAAATATATTTTAACTCTTAGCGCCAGTCCACTTCTACAGATTTTTTTGGAGTCTTGGTGTAACTCCCTGGACCCGGATGGGTCAGAGAGTTACCTCTTAACACTTAAATTCATATCTCACTGTACAAATATAAACTCAAATTCCTCAATTACTCATAGACCTCATTGCTTTAAACCATTTACTCCAAAATAAAGAATTAAGAATACGACGAAGTCTCAAAATACATGCCAACATCCCAAAGTACTAAGTCAACGGAGCAAAATGAAAATATTCAATAAAAATTCTCCAAGAACAAGTACCCTCTTTGTATTTAAAATACTATGCTCACAAGGGCTTACCCATGCTTCCTATTCTTGAACCTCCGTAGAAGCATCTAAAATATCTGAAAAATGTTGTGGAGATAAGGGGTGAGTTATCAACAACTCAGTAAGCAGAGGACATATGCTAGCCTCCAAACATGAGTATTTACAAAGTAGAGTATGTAGAACAAAATATTTTTCAGAGTTATCATGCAGAACAAAACATGTTTTCAAAAGTACCAGAGCGATGGTTTTAAGACAAGTAAAACCCAGAGTACTTTGGCATAACATAACCTGAGCATCATCATCACATCAAAACAAAGCATCTCACAGAGCAGAGACCATGTTTCACTCCCGTGGTAGGGTTGTGCTAACCCCGGTGGCCAAGCCAGACAGAGATAGAGGTGAAATCTTTCCCTTATTACTCTTAGATAGGACTGAACAAAAAAGCCGGCCGAATATTAATTATGCTTTACCGACCCGAAATTGCTCGAACCGTTTAGTTTGCGAATTGGAAACGGAAATACTCAAACTATTTAAAAAACACACAGTTATTAACAGATACCCGAATTACACACAAAAAAGGAGGTCGTTTTTTCCAAAGATATATAACACGACGTTCTCTCTCTTGCATAGGACTGTTCACCATCTGCCTCCCTCAATCCCTCTTTTCTCTCGCTCGAACCTGGAGCCTCTTGCAGACTTGGCTCTCTCTAGTCTCTTCCATCTCTCTCACAGACCCAACAAAAAAAAAAAAAAATGTATCGCAGCTCTCTCTCTCTGTGTTTCTCACTCTCTAACTCAGTCTCTCTTGCTCGCTCTCTATGGTGGTTGGATCGTGGAAGCTTTCTCTACAAGCCCCGAAAAAAACTAATCCAATGTAAGGAAAAACACTTGGTGATTTATCTGATTAGGTGGGTTAATTATGAGGTGTTAGGGTTAGGGTTTGTACTGGGTTTCCAGCAGAAGGGTTGCTGTCTTAGGGCCTAGGGTTTGTATTTTTACATCAATGTTTTGTTCGATATTTCTAATGAAGGGGTTGTGCTTGACGTGGTTTGCATCATTCTGATCCACTGTGCCTGACTCCCATCATCCTCAGTTGATTTTATGCATATCACTTTTTTGTATTTATTTATGGGTCTCAAATGCTCAGTTGATTACATCAATGATTTATTTTATTTTTTTCTAGCCTTCAATTTAGGAAATATATAAAAACCAATTTCAGATTAAATGTGTCTTTCAATAAACCATGCCAAAGGTTTTCACATGCCATATCAAAACAAAACAGAGTATCAAAACATAATCGATCATTCTCACATACTGAAAACAAAAACAAAACTCGGAGCATCTTTCTAAATCAATGCACAATTTTTCAGATTCACAATATCGCACTTTTTCAGATTTCAAAGACAACATGACAAAATTTGGCTTATCAGAAATCCTCCACAGCAGTACTAAACGAAAATCAATCGTCACCTATAAAATAATCACGTAACTTCCATAAATTTTCAATCTACGCATTTCAATTTTCAATATCTAAACCTGAAATACCTATTTTAATACCTCAAAACCTACAATTTCTCTCAGCTCTAAAATACTATCACTTTTTAAATTTATCATTTTTCCCACTTAACAACTCCTACCAAAACATTAATAATAACTAATATAATTTTGTACTAAAATGTTTATTGAAAACTTTCGTAGCCCCGTGGAAAAACATGCCCTACCGGAAACACTTGTTCAAGAAACATTTGGCTAAAAGGGTAAAACTCTAATTATCACTCAAAATATTTACTAAACCCACAGAAGTTTACGGGAACAACGAAGAAAAAGTCTATTCGCAGGCGTGAAGGGGAAGGGCCCCGTGCACGCCAGCCATGGTGGCAAAATGCGACGACTTCCCTTTATTAGATTTCTTCCTCCTCCCCTCAAGATCAGTGTTCCCCTTCCTCCTCCACTCGATGAAAACAATCCCTAAGCCCTTTCTCTCAGGAATTTAGCAAAAGTTGTAGGTTCACAAAAATGTGGAGTTAGCAAAAGTTGCGGCAGAAAGATTTGTTCTTATTGAGCCTGACAACAGCGGGGCATACTCAGCCCTGCCAATCTATATTCAGGTTGGGGATGGAAGGATGCTGCTAAAATTAGAAAATCAATGAGAGATAGAGGATTGAAGAAAGATCAAGGATTCAGTTAGCTTCAAATACAGAAAAGAGTCCATGTCTTTGGGGTGGAATATGGGCTTCACCTACAAAAGGATGCTATATATGATATGGTGCCAAATATCTGGAAAGACAAAAAAAGATGGGTTTCATTACGGACATCTAATCAGATATTGAATGATGTTTAATTTCTCTTGATTTCAATGTACGTATGTGGTTTAACCATAT
Organism: Juglans microcarpa x Juglans regia; assembly: GCF_004785595.1. Lineage (NCBI taxonomy): Eukaryota > Viridiplantae > Streptophyta > Magnoliopsida > Fagales > Juglandaceae > Juglans > Juglans microcarpa x Juglans regia. The sequence goes on along the minus strand of NC_054602.1, from coordinate 21,265,182 downwards.
GTGTCGAATTATTGTGCTCAAGTTTCCTGGTTATTTCATTGTTCTATTTGACTTCTGAAATTATTTTCTTACATGTTTCTAATTCTCTTTCGGAAAGAAACCATGTGAGAAAAATGCAGCAAGGTTTCTAACATGATCATCAGTTTGGTATGAAATTCTGTAACTTATGATGGATGAAACTGTAAAGAAATGAAACAAAGAGATGATGGACGAAACTGTAAAAGAAATGAAAGCAAGAGAGAAGCCAATCCAAAACTCAGCTTTTTCGAAATCATGAGATAAAAAAAGAAAGAAATGAAAAGTCTGTTTTCCCTTTCTTCTTCCTCCATTTTGCGTTTTTTTATTTTGAAAATAAAATAAGTGCTGACGCGGTGTCAGAGGGGTGCGCATACAGGTACAATTTCTGCTTGTATGTAGCAGAACTGAACAACTAAACACCTATACCAGAAACAAGGCAGCGTCGTTGCGGTTGGAGAGTAACGGAGGACTTACCGACAGAAGTTTCGAGCGGCGGAAAGCGGCTGGGCACGGCGGTTGGGGTCGATACGCTGGCGAGCTGGGCATGGGAGAGAGAGAGAGTGAGAGAGACCTCACGTAGAAAGAGCGAGGGACCGAGAGAGAGCTCGGCGTGAGAGAGAACGGAAACTCACCGTGAGGCAGCGAGGCGTGCGACGGTCTGGGGCTGGGCGGCGACCAGGGCAGCGTCCGAAGGTGGAGGCTCGTCCTCCGGCGTCTTCTGATGGCTGTGGAGTCGAAGTGGAGGGGGCTAACGACGTGGCTCACGGTGGGGATGCTTCCCCTGTTTTGGCGTGCAAAAACAGAGCCCTACACGTCCAAAGCGTATCGGCGGCTGGGCCCGGAAGTGCAGGGCAGAGTAGCGGTGGCCGACTCGAGTTGGGCTTCTGCGATGAAGCGGCGTGCAACAGCTGGGCTTGTTGCTACCGGTGGAGATTTACAGTGGCGCGGGTCATGCACAAAGGTGGTTGGCCACGGGTGCTGTGGTGGTGGCGTTAGTTTTCACGTGATCGAAGATGGAGGCCGATATGGGTCTCGGTGATGGTGGTTGAAGGAGGTAGCAGCGGCTGCATGGGGGTTCTATGAAGGTGCTTGCTGCTGCGGTCACACGTTGGCTGTAAAACAAAAGGTGATTTGCTGGGTTATGCTCTCTGCCTTTAATGGCTGACGAGAGATTGTATATAAATAATAAACTGTTTACAAGATAGAGTCAGTTACAAGATTTGATATTCTCAATATGATAAATGTTATCTCCTGGAAACTTGGGCTTGAGACGGTGGTATCCGAATACTTTGGGATGGAGTTGGACTTGGAGTTGATGTCTTTTGAATCTGCTTTGAACTAATCCTGGAGTTCGACTTGTTGTTTGAATCTGTTTTGACCTTATCCTTATCAAGCTGGGCAGTGGGCTGGCGGATTTCGCCGTGCAGGAGAGAACTAGGGAGCGTGGAAATGGAGGTTGGCGTCGAAGCAGGGGAGGCTGGGTGATTCTTGTGGCTGGTTGCAACAACGACGGTAAATAGGCAGTTTCCAAAGGCATGAGATATATGTGTATATTTATATGGGTTATATGAAAACCCTAGAGAAAGAAAAGGGGCTTGAGGTGCATGGGTAGGTAGTGTCGCGCGAAGGGGGAGTCGGAGATAAAAAATGAGGGATTTTCGGGATGAAGAGAAAACTACCGAAGAAATCTCATGATCGTTTTAAACGGTACGCTTTGTACCAAATTGAGCTGGGTGCGGCATTGGGCCATACGATGAACGAGTAGAGTCCATTTTAAAAATTTAGTTACAATGACAAGTAGGGGTGTAAACTGGTCGGTCCAGACCAGACCGAACATCCTATAGTTATCGGTCCGGTCGATCTATTCGGTCCGGCCTATTTTTTTTTAAATCAATTAATAAAAAAAATTATTTAAAATACTAAATTAAATTAAGTGACTTATTAATGTGGATTATGTAACAAACTCAACAAAAAAATATTTTATATGGTCAATGATAATAAATTAAATGAAAATTACATTATTAATTTATATAATTACTATATCAATAACTAATTGATATTATATATTAGTTAATTCATATAATATTAAGAAGTGTTAATAACATATTTAAAATTTTATATTGTTAATAGTGATAGGTTAGATGAAAATATATATAAAATATTGTTAATTTATAGAATATTAACAAGTATTAATAACATATTTAAAATTTTATATTGTTAATTGTACAATTATTATATAAATAATATATATAATTTTTTTTTATTCGGTCGGTCCGGTCCGGTCCGAGAAATCTCCACCCTGGATCCGGACCGAAGACCGAAATTTATGTAGTGTTTGGACCGAAACCGACCATGCATTTGGTCGGTCTGGTCCGGTTCGGTCGGTTTCTCTGGTCCGGACCGACCACTTTACACCCCTAATGACAAGTCTATTAGAAAAATTTGATAATAGTTAAAAACCAATTTTGGGACCATAAAATAGTATTCGAAAAAATAAGACCCATATGAAAAAATTAATTTTTTAAAAAGAATTCTACATGTCCCGATAAAGGGTCCCGAAATTTTATTTATTTATTTTTTACTCAATTATTAGGGAAGTATTTTGTAATGATGTTGTATTTTTTTAAATGTTTAACAGTATAAAAGAAATGTATGAAACAAAATGTCATTCGGCCTTATCGGTGACTTCTCCCGTGCTACATCCACCATTCTTTTAATAAAGTATTCATTTTTTTAAAAGATTGCTCATCGTTTGCACACTCCATGATTGTATCTAGCATTATTCAATATAATACATTTTTAAAATTATTATTAAAAGAACTATAAACATTTTTTATCCTTTAAAAATTTATTTTGACAAGAATAAGCTTTTATTTTCTAAGATCGGGATGGCAATTAAAAATTTGAAAAGAACAATAATATTATATATCTGTTCCAATAAGAAAATAATATTTTTATAATTAAAGAATAATATTTTAATACTTCAGGATATCCTTTCATATTATTTCTCATAATAATGAATCATATTGAACACATCTTTAAAATTAATATTACTTTCATTTAAAAAACATTATACTTTTTAAAATTTCAAATTAATACTCTATTTTTATGTTTTATCATTCCAATTACAATTATATCCATTTAGTTTTCTCAAACAATTAACAATTATTTTATTTGAAATTATTTTCTATTATAAGAACATTATTATTATTATTATTATTATTATTATTATTATTATTATTATGATTTACATGTCTAATAGGTCTTATAACATGTGGAGCAATGCATGTCCTGTAATGACCTCAATATATAACTTAATTCTAAACATTTGATTTGTTATGGGTTCAATCATTCTAAATTTTCTGTTTCATTCATTATTTTCAAATATAATTATACTAGTTTGTAAAATTGGTTGCATAGATTTATGATTACGTTCGCTTTCATCATACTTGTTGTTTTAATTTAGATACTTCATTAAACCCAATCTTGATGCAAGGGGATATGGGTTTGATTCGACGTTAATAGCAGCTCTGACTCTGGACTACCTAGAGAGGGCATATCAGCACAAATCCAGTGGAAAAATGTGAAACTATCTCGCTTTGTCTCTTTCCACGCCACATGTGCCGGATCATCGGAATCGCCACCATAAAATCTTTCAGATATGATTTTTGTGGCAGAAAAGAGACAAAGCGTGTTGCTTTCATGCGTTGTCACAGATTTTAAAGTTTATTGGAGTTGGTACAAAATGTAATCCGTTCTTTTTTGCGTCTATCTTAGTACTTTCCTTATTGTATAGTAAAAATAAAAATAAAAATAAAAAAAGGAGTTTGCCTTTTGGACCTTTTTTTTGTAGAAGTTGAGTCATCTCTTTCTATGAACAGTGAGATTGAGTCCTTATTGTTGTCTCTTGGATGTTTGTCTATAGAGAGTATCAACAGTAGTGAAGACCAGACCAGTCACAAAAGAAAATATTGTACTGATTGAGCTCAAAATGCATTAATTGGTTTATGAAATAATGCTTGATAAGGATGAAATAAAATTGTCCAAGAAATGACTTTTAAGGATGAAATTTAAATTTCATCCCAAAATATTGACAAAAGACATTTACCGTTCCATTGATCAATAAAACATTCGAACGGGATATTTACTGATAAGAAATTTCTTCCTCAATAAATTTTTTGTTGTTATGGGAAATTGTAGGAAAACTCCCCAAAAAGAACCATTTACAACGATTTTTTGTCACCACGTCGTAGCCACTGTTGTCGTCCCCACCCTCAAATAACTTTTTGTCGTATTTTGCTCACCACAAAAAGTCCAAAAAAGTTCCGAAAAAGTTCCACAACAATGGCAAACAATGCTCCACCTAAACTATGTCCAGTCACATACACATGCCATTTGAGCAGTGGCTCAGAAAGATCATCTCTGTCACCAAAACAAAAATCACAATAGGACATGCTAATATAGCCAGAATGCATGACAACTGTGTGTCAGTTATTCAACATAGCCTGATCATTCAACTTAAATATCAATATCTTCTAATGCTACATATCAAGCCAAACCCTAAAGATATGAGCTAGGAGCTACATATATGTTCAAACCACTAAAACAAAGTTTGGAAAATCTGTACATACACATGGTTTGAAACATAATATTCTTCTAATTATTCTAAGAAATCATAGCTTTCTTTAGTTTAGTAGCTACTAGAAGCAATATGAAACACTAAAAATAAACTTCGAACATCAGCATGAAGCTGATTAACTATCAACTATCAAGTTCCTTGCGATTTAACCTCTACATGTTTCTCTCATGTGACATTAAGATATATATTAGTTTCGCTTGGAATTGATAAAGTTGAACAAAAGAACAACTTACATATGACCAACTGTAGATTTAACGAGAGAAATTATCCTTGTCCTGACTGAATCATATGCACTTAGAAAACCACTGTGAACCTGAAATAATTGGCTAACGGTTACTTACATTAAACTAGAAAACAATTTTTGTTAGCATTCTGTGTATCTCAAGAATCCTTTTATAACTGCTATTATATTCAACAACAGTTGAATTTTTTAAATGATCACTTTTTCAATGGATCCTAACTCTCACGTTTTTCAACACTTATACTCTAGAATGATTGTATTTGTCAATGCAAATCGAAGCATTTTCACTCTACATTTGATTAATTTCAGAAATAGCTAGGCCCTATATCTATTATCTTCTCATGTAGAACATATTCTTGAACTTGATCACCTTCTATATGACTCTTCCTCCAAAGATGAGTTAGAAATCATTTATGCTTTTGCTATGCGCACAAGAAAAGTGATTGAATACAAAAAGCAAATCAACATGCATGGACATGCCACAATTCTGGCTGACTCAGTAATTCTTATATTAGGCATAGTACTTTGAAAGACCAACAATACCATTAGGCATGCATACTTTTGAGTAGTATTACAATTTACATCATGTACGTACACATATATTTACGCGATAATATTATATATACTGAAATCTGTCCCTAATTTTTACTTTTTTCCTATTTGAATTTCAAGTAATTTTAAAATCTTCACCATTTCAATAATTGTCACATTAATTTGTACGTATATATATACATTGTGCGTAAAATTATAATTACTATAGATTGCATTTTCAAACCAACATTAATATATCCTCCTGTTTTTCGAAGAAGGCTTCGCATGCTTCATGAACATTTTCTTTGCATTTATTCCCGTATGTTCACAATCCTTCATGTTTTGTCCAAGCTGCAAGAAATGCTACATAATTATAAGATATCTAATAAATAACTATCAGATTAGTACGTATATATATGCATGATTGTGCATAAAATTATAAGTACTATAGATTGCATTTTCAAACCAACAATGTATCTTCCTGTTTTTCAAAGAAGACTTCGTATGGTTCATGAACTTTTTCTTTGCATTTATTCCTGCACCATTCTTTTTCCAAGCTGCTGCAAGAAATGCTGCATAATTATAAGATATCTAATAAATAATTTTTGGTAATATACAAATTTATAGCCATCAAGGACGAAACATCGGATTAGACTCCTTTTTATTGAATCCTAATTTGTTCTACATACTAGGCGTGTAACTGTAAAATATATTAGGCTAATATTTTACCATTTATATATATATTATACAGTATGTGAAATATATAATTTTTTTCTATTTTTTTCTTTTTTGTGTTTTTGACACAATAATTTTTTATATTCTAAGTTTCGTATAAACTTCAAAATAGTTTAATTAATTCATTTCTTAACATTCAAATTATATAAATATTATATAAATGAAACAAGCTAGCAATTACGAGCTGCTATGATCAACAAATAAATGTGTGTGTGTGTGTTCAAAATTTTCTAGTAAATATAGGGAAAGAACGAGGCAGATGAAATTAGATATATAAAGAAAAACTCAATATAATTTAGCAAGAATATTTAATTTGCGGTTGAAATTTTAAAAATCTGAATCTTATAAATTATGATCACATCCAAGGATTATAGGTTTTTCTTAAATGGTAAAATTTGATTTGTAAGATTTAAATTTTAAAATTTATTTCATAAATTAAATTATGTCATATAGGCACTTTAGTAGTAGTAGGTGTGCTACCTATACACCGGTTTTAGAAACACATACATATGAATATTGATGAAACATGAAAATAACAAAATCACTTAAAATTAACATATATATCAATTATTGTCAACCCTGAAAGCTCTATATAGTACTTGGATCGATATTGAAGATCATTCATCTTTGCCACATAGGGTTAATGATAATATTGATCGAAGTTTTATTAGGAATTAATAAAAACCATCTCCATAAATCCGGTAGAAAATGTCAAGCCAGTACATAAATTAAGCTGCCAAAACTAGCTAGATCATCATCTTATATAAACTAATACTTAAGTTCTCTCAACAAATTAAAGATTAGTCGTCAGACTCTTCACTGCCATCTCTATCAACAGGATTATTATTTGGAACACTACCGGGAAGATGTACATACGACTCTTGGTAAAAGCTATAACTACTAGGATCCAATTGAGATGGCAAACTCATCAACAGATCCTCTTGGAATTCACTCGGTTCATTTGGATAGTTAGACCCAAAGACTCTCTGATCTGTGGAATTATACACCCAGTTGGACCACCCAATTGGTGGAACCATCGTGGCAGGAAGATCATGAGGACTTGCATAATTGAAGTAGCCATTGAAAGTAGCCCCAGTATCGAGAGCATGAGCATTACTGCATTGAGCATCAAATTCTGGCTGCTGGAACCCGTTTTGGAAGGTACTGGCCGTGGTGGTCAGCATATTATCCCAGGCACCTATTATTGGTACTTCAACATCAGCAATAGCGGCAGCTTCGAGATTTCCAAAATTCATCTCATCATCCCTCCCATCATGATCATCTAGCAGTGAAGTTGAACCAACCATCACAGGAGCATTATCTTCAATTTGAATTTTGATTGATTTAACAGCTTTTTTATAAATCCTGCATAAGACCCAGTCATCCAACTGCATAGTACAAGATTTAGTGCTGATCATGGTCAGTTTTTGAGAATAGAATGAAGAGTCTTAAAATGAACATATATATTAATTAGTAAAAGGATGAAAACCTACATACCCTCATGCCATTTGAGCCTCTTTCGCTACAGGGTGAATCCTTGACTCTAAATTCGTGCATAATCCAGTCGGTCTTTTTACCCTTTGGAGCCTTTCCTATATAAAAAACCAATGCCTTCCGATACCCAACTATTGTTCCATTGGATTTGATTTTTCTGTCAGCTCCGGTGGCTTTCCAATATCCATCACCAGTAGCTCGATTTGGCCGTCTTCCATTTTGATACTTTCGATCTCTTGGGGTGAAAATGTACAACTGATCTTCTTGATAATCCTTGTATTTTGCTGTTAATGGAAGAAATTCAAGTGTTACTTTCATAGTAACTTCTTATCTTTAATATGAAATAGTCTTAATTTAAGCTCAAAGTATCGAATGTCATGACTGTATGCACCACATGAATATGCACTCACAAGAAAGATAATTAGTTCTACTTGTTTAATTGCACATGATTTAATTCAGTCAAACGAAATGAAACTCCATCCAACGTGATGAATTAAACAAAATTGAAGCTAAACATGAATATTTGTTTAATTTCATATATTTATTCCCTTCCAGTTTTGCTAAGTGCATTCGACATGGAAAGAAGAAGATGGTTGACATAAGGAATATTAGTTCCAAGAAAAAGAAGCACATCAAGAAAATTAAGGTATCTGCACAATATCTACCATGATTCTCACATTCAGATTATAAATAATTCGCAAACAAGAAACTTTATATCATGCAAAGTTATGTTCAAACCAATTTCATTGGAAAAGATCAAGTTCCAAACAGCTAAAACCATTAAAGAATACCAAGAAAGAAACAGGATGTTTGAACAAGATCAGTACTACCTACCTGCAAGAAAATCTGGATTATATGCATATAGGTTAACCTCCACGATCTTGTTAATTGGCAGGGGCTGGTTCCATACTTTCTTCTCCAAGTAAAAGATGATGAGCTCTTCATCTGTTGGAAGGAATCTGTACCCGGGAGGCTTGGAAAAAAATCCTTGATCCTTAATCTTGCTGTTGCTGTTGAAATTGTTTGACTCATCATCGAGATCAGCAGGAAACCCTAGATCATGAGCAGCTCCAATATTATTCGTTGTGATCAATGAATTGTCGTTGCTCTCTGGTGTATTACAGTCGAGGGCTACTTGGGGTTGCTCTCCAGAGTTATTGGTGAATGATTGGGTAGTAACAGCAGCCATGAGAATCGGTTTACGTTCCTTGCCATTCTCAGCCTCCATAGCACGACTCTTCTCTGAAAAACAAGTAATTTCAGCATACGTCAAATAACTTGAAACTCGTACGACATTCTCTCTCTATAAATAAATATATTTTAACTCTTAGCGCCAGTCCACTTCTACAGATTTTTTTGGAGTCTTGGTGTAACTCCCTGGACCCGGATGGGTCAGAGAGTTACCTCTTAACACTTAAATTCATATCTCACTGTACAAATATAAACTCAAATTCCTCAATTACTCATAGACCTCATTGCTTTAAACCATTTACTCCAAAATAAAGAATTAAGAATACGACGAAGTCTCAAAATACATGCCAACATCCCAAAGTACTAAGTCAACGGAGCAAAATGAAAATATTCAATAAAAATTCTCCAAGAACAAGTACCCTCTTTGTATTTAAAATACTATGCTCACAAGGGCTTACCCATGCTTCCTATTCTTGAACCTCCGTAGAAGCATCTAAAATATCTGAAAAATGTTGTGGAGATAAGGGGTGAGTTATCAACAACTCAGTAAGCAGAGGACATATGCTAGCCTCCAAACATGAGTATTTACAAAGTAGAGTATGTAGAACAAAATATTTTTCAGAGTTATCATGCAGAACAAAACATGTTTTCAAAAGTACCAGAGCGATGGTTTTAAGACAAGTAAAACCCAGAGTACTTTGGCATAACATAACCTGAGCATCATCATCACATCAAAACAAAGCATCTCACAGAGCAGAGACCATGTTTCACTCCCGTGGTAGGGTTGTGCTAACCCCGGTGGCCAAGCCAGACAGAGATAGAGGTGAAATCTTTCCCTTATTACTCTTAGATAGGACTGAACAAAAAAGCCGGCCGAATATTAATTATGCTTTACCGACCCGAAATTGCTCAAACCGTTTAGTTTGCGAATTGGAAACGGAAATACTCAAACTATTTAAAAAACACACAGTTATTAACAGATACCCGAATTACACACAAAAAAGGAGGTCGTTTTTTCCAAAGATATATAACACGACGTTCTCTCTCTTGCATAGGACTGTTCACCATCTGCCTCCCTCAATCCCTCTTTTCTCTCGCTCGAACCTGGAGCCTCTTGCAGACTTGGCTCTCTCTAGTCTCTTCCATCTCTCTCACAGACCCAACAAAAAAAAAAAAAAATGTATCGCAGCTCTCTCTCTCTGTGTTTCTCACTCTCTAACTCAGTCTCTCTTGCTCGCTCTCTATGGTGGTTGGATCGTGGAAGCTTTCTCTACAAGCCCCGAAAAAAACTAATCCAATGTAAGGAAAAACACTTGGTGATTTATCTGATTAGGTGGGTTAATTATGAGGTGTTAGGGTTAGGGTTTGTACTGGGTTTCCAGCAGAAGGGTTGCTGTCTTAGGGCCTAGGGTTTGTATTTTTACATCAATGTTTTGTTCGATATTTCTAATGAAGGGGTTGTGCTTGACGTGGTTTGCATCATTCTGATCCACTATGCCTGACTCCCATCATCCTCAGTTGATTTTATGCATATCACTTTTTTGTATTTATTTATGGGTCTCAAATGCTCAGTTGATTACATCAATGATTTATTTTATTTTTTTCTAGCCTTCAATTTAGGAAATATATAAAAACCAATTTCAGATTAAATGTGTCTTTCAATAAACCATGCCAAAGGTTTTCACATGCCATATCAAAACAAAACAGAGTATCAAAACATAATCGATCATTCTCACATACTGAAAACAAAAACAAAACTCGGAGCATCTTTCTAAATCAATGCACAATTTTTCAGATTCACAATATCGCACTTTTTCAGATTTCAAAGACAACATGACAAAATTTGGCTTATCAGAAATCCTCCACAGCAGTACTAAACGAAAATCAATCGTCACCTATAAAATAATCACGTAACTTCCATAAATTTTCAATCTACGCATTTCAATTTTCAATATCTAAACCTGAAATACCTATTTTAATACCTCAAAACCTACAATTTCTCTCGGCTCTAAAATACTATCACTTTTTAAATTTATCATTTTTCCCACTTAACAACTCCTACCAAAACATTAATAATAACTAATATAATTTTGTACTAAAATGTTTATTGAAAACTTTCGTAGCCCCGTGGAAAAACATGCCCTACCGGAAACACTTGTTCAAGAAACATTTGGCTAAAAGGGTAAAACTCTAATTATCACTCAAAATATTTACTAAACCCACAGAAGTTTACGGGAACAACGAAGAAAAAGTCTATTCGCAGGCGTGAAGGGGAAGGGCCCCGTGCACGCCAGCCATGGTGGCAAAATGCGACGACTTCCCTTTATTAGATTTCTTCCTCCTCCCCTCAAGATCAGTGTTCCCCTTCCTCCTCCACTCGATGAAAACAAACCCTAAGCCCTTTCTCTCAGGAATTTAGCAAAAGTTGTAGGTTCACAAAAATGTGGAGTTAGCAAAAGTTGCGGCAGAAAGATTTGTTCTTATTGAGCCTGACAACAGCGGGGCATACTCAGCCCTGCCAATCTATATTCAGGTTGGGGATGGAAGGATGCTGCTAAAATTAGAAAATCAATGAGAGATAGAGGATTGAAGAAAGATCAAGGATTCAGTTAGCTTCAAATACAGAAAAGAGTCCATGTCTTTGGGGTGGAATATGGGCTTCACCTACAAAAGGATGCTATATATGATATGGTGCCAAATATCTGGAAAGACAAAAAAAGATGGGTTTCATTACGGACATCTAATCAGATATTGAATGATGTTTAATTTCTCTTGATTTCAATGTACGTATGTGGTTTAACCATATGTGTCGAATTATTGTGCTCAAGTTTTCCTGGTTATTTCATTGTTCTATTTGACTTCTGAAATTATTTTCTTACATGTTTCTAATTCTCTTTCGGAAAGAAACCATGTGAGAAAAATGCAGCAAGGTTTCTAACATGATCATCAGTTTGGTATGAAATTCTGTAACTTATGATGGATGAAACTGTAAAGAAATGAAACAAAGAGATGATGGACGAAACTGTAAAAGAAATGAAAGCAAGAGAGAAGCCAATCCAAAACTCAGCTTTTTCGAAATCATGAGATAAAAAAAGAAAGAAATGAAAAGTCTGTTTTCCCTTTCTTCTTCCTCCATTTTGCGTTTTTTTATTTTGAAAATAAAATAAGTGCTGACGCGGTGTCAGAGGGGTGCGCATACAGGTACAATTTCTGCTTGTATGTAGCAGAACTGAACAACTAAACACCTATACCAGAAACAAGGCAGCGTCGTTGCGGTTGGAGAGTAACGGAGGACTTACCGACAGAAGTTTCGAGCGGCGGAAAGCGGCTGGGCACGGCGGTTGGGGTCGATACGCTGGCGAGCTGGGCATGGGAGAGAGAGAGAGTGAGAGAGACCTCACGTAGAAAGAGCGAGGGACCGAGAGAGAGCTCGGCGTGAGAGAGAACGGAAACTCACCGTGAGGCAGCGAGGCGTGCGACGGTCTGGGGCTGGGCGTCGACCAGGGCAGCGTCCGAAGGTGGAGGCTCGTCCTCCGGCGTCTTCTGATGGCTGTGGAGTCGAAGTGGAGGGGGCTAACGACGTGGCTCACGGTGGGGATGCTTCCCCTGTTTTGGCGTGCAAAAACAGAGCCCTACACGTCCAAAGCGTATCGGCGGCTGGGCCCGGAAGTGCAGGGCAGAGTAGCGGTGGCCGACTCGAGTTGGGCTTCTGCGATGAAGCGGCGTGCAACAGCTGGGCTTGTTGCTACCGGTGGAGATTTACAGTGGCGCGGGTCATGCACAAAGGTGGTTGGCCACGGGTGCTGTGGTGGTGGCGTTAGTTTTCACGTGATCGAAGATGGAGGCCGATATGGGTCTCGGTGATGGTGGTTGAAGGAGGTAGCAGCGGCTGCATGGGGGTTCTATGAAGGTGCTTGCTGCTGCGGTCACACGTTGGCTGTAAAACAAAAGGTGATTTGCTGGGTTATGCTCTCTGCCTTTAATGGCTGACGAGAGATTGTATATAAATAATAAACTGTTTACAAGATAGAGTCAGTTACAAGATTTGATATTCTCAATATGATAAATGTTATCTCCTGGAAACTTGGGCTTGAGACGGTGGTATCCGAATACTTTGGGATGGAGTTGGACTTGGAGTTGATGTCTTTTGAATCTGCTTTGAACTAATCCTGGAGTTCGACTTGTTGTTTGAATCTGTTTTGACCTTATCCTTATCAAGCTGGGCAGTGGGCTGGCGGATTTCGCCGTGCAGGAGAGAACTAGGGAGCGTGGAAATGGAGGTTGGCGTCGAAGCAGGGGAGGCTGGGTGATTCTTGTGGCTGGTTGCAACAACGACGGTAAATAGGCAGTTTCCAAAGGCATGAGATATATGTGGATATTTATATGGGTTATATGAAAACCCTAGAGAAAGAAAAGGGGCTTGAGGTGCATGGGTAGGTAGTGTCGCGAGAAGGGGGAGTCGGAGATAAAAAATGAGGGATTTTCGGGATGAAGAGAAAACTACCGAAGAAATCTCATGATCGTTTTAAACGGTACGCTTTGTACCAAATTGAGCTGGGTGCGGCATTGGGCCATACGATGAACGAGTAGAGTCCATTTTAAAAATTTAGTTACAATGACAAGTAGGGGTGTAAACTGGTCGGTCCAGACCAGACCGAACATCCTATAGTTATCGGTCCGGTCGATCTATTCGGTCCGGCCTATTTTTTTTTAAATCAATTAATAAAAAAAATTATTTAAAATACTAAATTAAATTAAGTGACTTATTAATGTGGATTATGTAACAAACTCAACAAAAAAATATTTTATATGGTCAATGATAATAAATTAAATAAAATTACATTATTAATTTATATAATTACTATATAAATAACTAATTGATATTATATATTAGTTAATTCATATAATATTAAGAAGTGTTAATAACATATTTAAAATTTTATATTGTTAATAGTGATAGGTTAGATGAAAATATATATAAAATATTGTTAATTTATAGAATATTAACAAGTATTAATAACATATTTAAAATTTTATATTGTTAATTGTACAATTATTATATAAATAATATATATAATTTTTTTTTATTCGGTCGGTCCGGTCCGGTCCGAGAAATCTCCACCCTGGATCCGGACCGAAGACCGAAATTTATGTAGTGTTTGGACCGAAACCGACCATGCATTTGGTCGGTCTGGTCCGGTTCGGTCGGTTTCTCCGGTCCGGACCGACCACTTTACACCCCTAATGACAAGTCTATTAGAAAAATTTGATAATAGTTAAAAACCAATTTTGGGACCATAAAATAGTATTCGAAAAAATAAGACCCATATGAAAAAATTAATTTTTTAAAAAGAATTCTACGTGTCCCGATAAAGGATCCCGAAATTTTATTTATTTATTTTTTACTCAATTATTAGGGAAGTATTTTGTAATGATGTTGTATTTTTTTAAATGTTTAACAGAATAAAAGAAATGTATGAAACAAAATGTCATTCGGCCTTATCGGTGACTTCTCCCGTGCTACATCCACCATTCTTTTAATAAAGTATTCATTTTTTTAAAAGATTGCTCATCGTTTGCACACTCCATGATTGTATCTAACATTATTCAATATAATACATTTTTAAAATTATTATTAAAAGAACTATAAACATTTTTTATCCTTTAAAAATTTATTTTGACAAGAATAAGCTTTTATTTTCTAAGATCGGGATGGCAATTAAAAATTTGAAAAGTAACAATAATATATATATCTGTTCCAATAAGAAAATAATATTTTTATAATTAAAGAATAATATTTTAATACTTCAGGATATCCTTTCATATTATTTCTCATAATAATGAATCATATTGAACACATCTTTAAAATTAATATTACTTTCATTTAAAAAACATTATACTTTTTAAAATTTCAAATTAATACTCTATTTTTATGTTTTATCATTCCAATTACAATTATATCCATTTAGTTTTCTGAAACAATTAACAATTATTTTATTTGAAATTATTTTCTATTATAAGAACATTATTATTATTATTATTATTATTATTATTATTATGATTTACATGTCTAATAGGTCTTATAACAGTGGAGCAATGCATGTCCTGTAATGACTTCAATATACAACTTAATTCTAAACATTTGATTTGTTATGGGTTCAATCATTCTAAATTTTCTGTTTCATTCATTATTTTCAAATATAATTATACTAGTTTGTAAAATTGGTTGCATAGATTTATAATTACGTTCGCTTTCATCATACTTGTTGTTTTAATTTAGATACTTCATTAAACCCAATCTTGATGCAAGGGGATATGGGTTTGATTCGACGTTAATAGCAGCTCTGACTCTGGACTACCTAGAGAGGGCATATCAGCACAAATCCAGTGGAAAAAGGTGAAACTATCTCGCTTTGTCTCTTTCCACGCCACATGTGCCGGATCACCGGAATCGCCACCATAAAATCTTTCAGATATGATTTTTGTGGCAGAAAAGAGACAAAGCGTGTTGCTTTCATGCGTTGTCACAGATTTTAAAGTTTATTGGAGTTGGTACAAAATGTAATCCGTTCTTTTTTGCGTCTATCTTAGTACTTTCCTTATTGTATAGTAAAAATAAAAATAAAAAAAGGAGTTTGCCTTTTGGACCTTTTTTTTGTAGAAGTTGAGTCATCTCTTTCTATGAACAGTGAGATTGAGTCCTTATTGTTGTCTCTTGGATGTTTGTCTATAGAGAGTATCAGCAGTAGTGAAGACCAGACCAGTCACAAAAGAAAATATTGTACTGATTGAGCTCAAAATGCATTAATTGGTTTATGAAATAATGCTTGATAAGGATGAAATAAAATTGTCCAACAAATGACTTTTAAGGATGAAATTTAAATTTCATCCCAAAATATTGACAAAAGACATTTACCGTTCCATTGATCAATAAAACATTCGAACGGGATATTTACTGATAAGAAATTTCTTCCTCAATAAATTTTTTGTTGTTATGGGAAATTGTAGGAAAACTTCCGAAAAAGAACCATTTACAACGATTTTTTGTCACCACGTCGTAGCCACTGTTGTCGTCCCCTCCCTTAAATAACTTTTTGTCGTATTTTGCTCACCACAAAAAGTCCAAAAAAGTTCCGAAAAAGTTCCACAACAATGGCAAACAATGCTCCACCTAAACTATGTCCAGTCACATACACATGCCATTTGAGCAGTGGCTCAGAAAGATCATCTCTGTCACCAAAACAAAAATCACAATAGGACATGTTAATATAGCCAGAATGCATGACAACAGTGTGTCAGTTATTCAACATAGCCTGATCATTCAACTTAAATATCAATATCTTCTAATGCTACATATCAAGCCAAACCCTAAAGATATGAGCTAGGAGCTACATATATGTTCAAACCACTAAAACAAAGTTTGGAAAATCTGTACATACACATGGTTTGAAACATAATATTCTTCTAATTATTCTAAGAAATCATAGCTTTCTTTAGTTTAGTAGCTACTAGAAGCAATATGAAACACTAAAAATAAACTTCGAACATCAGCATGAAGCTGATTAACTATCAACTATCAAGTTCCTTGCGATTTAACCCTCTACATGTTTCTCTCATGTGACATTAAGATATATATTAGTTTCGCTTGGAATTGATAAAGTTGAACAAAAGAACAACTTACATATGACCAACTGTAGATTTAACGAGAGAAATTATCCTTGTCCTGACTGAATCATATGCACTTAGAAAACCACTGTGAACCTGAAATAATTGGGGAACGGTTACTTACATTAAACTAGAAAACAATTTTTGTTAGCATTCTGTGTATCTCAAGAATCCTTTTATAACTGCTATTATATTCAACAACAGTTGAATTTTTTAAATGATCACTTTTTCAATGGATCCTAACTCTCACGTTTTTCAACACTTATACTCTAGAATGATTGTATTTGTCAATGCAAATCGAAGCATTTTCACTCTACATTTGATTAATTTCAGAAATAGCTAGGCCCTATATCTATTATCTTCTCATGTAGAACATATTCTTGAACTTGATCACCTTCTATATGACTCTTCCTTCAAAGATGAGTTAGAAATCATTTATGCTTTTGCTATGCGCACAAGAAAAGTGATTGAATACAAAAAGCAAATCAACATGCATAGACATGCCACAATTCTGGCTGACTCAGTAATTCTTATATTAGGCATAGTACTTTGAAAGACCAACAATACCATTAGGCATGCATACTTTTGAGTAGTATTACAATTTACATCATGTACGTACACATATATTTACGCGATAATATTATATATACTGAAATCTGTCCCTAATTTTTACTTTTTTCCTATTTGAATTTCAAGTAATTTTAAAATCTTCACCATTTCAATAATTGTCACATTAATTTGTACGTATATATATACATTGTGCGTAAAATTATAATTACTATAGATTGCATTTTCAAACCAACATTAATATATCCTCCTGTTTTTCGAAGAAGGCTTCGCCTGCTTCATGAACATTTTCTTTGCATTTATTCCCGTATGTTCACAATCCTTCATGTTTTGTCCAAGCTGCAAGAAATGCTACATAATTATAAGATATCTAATAAATAACTATCAGATTAGTACGTATATATATACATGATTGTGCATAAAATTATAAGTACTATAGATTGCTTTTTCAAACCAACAATGTATCTTCCTGTTTTTCAAAGAAGACTTCGTATGGTTCATGAACTTTTTCTTTGCATTTATTCCTGCACCATTCTTTTTCCAAGCTGCTGCAAGAAATGCTGCATAATTATAAGATATCTAATAAATAATTTTTGGTAATATACAAATTTATAGCCATCAAGGACGAAACATCGGATTAGACTCCTTTTTATTGAATCCTAATTTGTTCTACATACTAGGCGTGTAACTGTAAAATATATTAGGCTTATATTTTACCATTTATATATATATTATACAGTTTGTGAAATATATAATTTTTTTCTATTTTTTTCTTTTTTGTGTTTTTGACACAATAATTTTTTATATTCTAAGTTTCGTATAAACTTCAAAATAGTTTAATTAATTCATTTCTTAACATTCAAATTATATAAATATTATATAAATGAAACAAGCTAGCAATTACGAGCTGCTATGATCAACAAATAAATGTGTGTGTGTGTGTGTTCAAAATTTTCTAGTAAATATAGGGAAAGAACGAGGAAGATGAAATTAGATATATAAAGAAAAACTCAATATAATTTAGCAAGAATATTTAATTTGCGGTTGAAATTTTAAAAATCTGAATCTTATAAATTATGATCACATCCAAGGATTATAGGTTTTTCTTAAATGGTAAAATTTGATTTGTAAGATTTAAATTTTAAAATTTATTTCATAAATTAAATTATGCCATATAGGCACTTTAGTAGTAGTAGGTGTGCTACCTATACACCGGTTTTAGAAACACATACATATGAATATTGAAGAAACATGAAAATAACAAAATCACTTAAAATTAACATATATATCAATTATTGTCAACCCTGAAAGCTCTATATAGTACTTGGATCGATATTGAAGATCATTCATCTTTGCCACATAGGGTTAATGATAATATTGATCGAAGTTTTATTAGGAATTAATAAAAACCATCACCATAAATCCGGTAGAAAATGTCAAGCCAGTACATAAATTAAGCTGCCAAAACTAGCTAGATCATCATCTTATATAAACTAATACTTAAGTTCTCTCAACAAATTAAAGATTAGTCGTCAGACTCTTCCCTGCCATCTCTATCAACAGGATTATTATTTGGAACACTACCGGGAAGATGTACATACGACTCTTGGTAAAAGCTATAACTACTAGGATCCAATTGAGATGGCAAACTCATCAACAGATCCTCTTGGAATTAACTCGGTTCATTTGGATAGTTAGACCCAAAGACTCTCTGATCTGTGGAATTATACACCCAATTGGACCACCCAATTGGTGGAACCATCGTGGCAGGAAGATCATGAGGACTTGCATAATTGAAGTAGCCATTGAAAGTAGCCCCAGTATCGAGAGCATGAGCATTACTGCATTGAGCATCAAATTCTGGCTGCTGGAACCCGTTTTGGAAGGTACTGGCCGTGGTGGTCGGCATATTATCCCAGGCACCTATTATTGGTACTTCAACATCAGCAATAGCGGCAGCTTCGAGATTTCCAAAATTCATCTCATCATCCCTCCCATCATGATCATCTAGCAGTGAAGTTGAACCAACCATCACAGGAGCATTATCTTCAATTTGAATTTTGATTGATTTAACAACTTTTTTATAAATCCTGCATAAGACCCAGTCATCCAACTGCATAGTACAAAATTTAGTGCTGATCATGGTCAGTTTTTGAGAATAGAATGAAGTGTCTTAAAACGAACATATATATTAATTAGTAAAAGGATGAAAACCTACATACCCTCATGCCATTTGAGCCTCTTTCGCTACAGGGTGAATCCTTGACTCTAAATTCGTGCATAATCCAGTCGGTCTTTTTACCCTTTGGAGCCTTTCCTATATAAAAAACCAATGCCTTCCTATACCCAACTATTGTTCCATTGGATTTGATTTTTCTGTCAGCTCCGGTGGCTTTCCAATATCCATCACCAGCAGCTCGATTTGGCCGTCTTCCATTTTGATACTTTCGATCTCTTGGGGTGAAAATGTACAACTGATCTTCTTGATAATCCTTGTATTTTGCTGTGAATGGAAGAAATTCAAGTGTTACTTTCATAGTAACTTCTTATCTTTAATATGAAATAGTCTTAATTTAAGCTCAAAGTATCGAATGTCATGACTGTATGCACCACATGAATATGCACTCACAAGAAAGATAATTAGTTCTACTTGTTTAATTGCACATGATTTAATTCAGTCAAACGAAATGAAACTCCATCCAACGTGATGAATTAAACAAAATTGAAGCTAAACAAGAATATTTGTTTAATTTCATATATTTATTCCCCTCCAGTTTTGCTAAGTGCATTCGACATGGAAGGAAGAAGATGGTTGACATAAGGAATATTAGTTCCAAGAAAAAGAAGCACATCATGAAAATTAAGGTATCTGCACAATATCTACCATGATTCTCACATTCAGATTATAAATAATTCGCAAACAAGAAACTTTATATCATGAAAAGTTATGTTCAAACCAATTTCATTGGAAAAGATCAAGTTCCAAACAGCTAAAACCATTAAAGAATACCAAGAAAGAAACAGGATGTTTGAACAAGATCAGTACTACCTACCTGCAAGAAAATCTGGATTATATGCATATAGGTTAACCTCCACGATCTTGTTAATTGGCAGGGGCTGGTTCCATACTTTCTTCTCCAAGTAAAAGATGATGAGCTCTTCATCTGTTGGAAGGAATCTGTACCCGGGAGGCTTGGAAAAAAATCCTTGATCCTTAATCTTGCTGTTGCTGTTGAAATTGTTTGACTCATCATCGAGATCAGCAGGAAACCCTAGATCATGAGCAGCTCCAATATTATTCGTTGTGATCAATGAATTGTCGTTGCTCTCTGGTGTATTACAGTCGAGGGCTACTTGGGGTTGCTCTCCAGAGTTATTGGTGAATGATTGGGTAGTAACAGCAGCCATGAGAATCGGTTTACGTTCCTTGCCATTCTCAGCCTCCATAGCACGACTCTTCTCTGAAAAACAAGTAATTTCAGCAGACGTCAAATAACTTGAAACTCGTACGACATTCTCTCTCTATAAATAAATATATTTTAACTCTTAGCGCCAGTCCACTTCTACGGATTTTTTTGGAGTCTTGGTGTAACTCCCCGGACCCGAATGGGTCAGAGAGTTACCTCTTAACACTTAAATTCATATCTCACAGTACAAATATAAACTCAAATTCCTCAATTACTCATAGACCTCATTACTTTAAACCATTTACTCCAAAATAAAGAATTAAGAATACGACGAAGTCTCAAAATACATGCCAACTTCCCAAAGTACTAAGTCAACGGAGCAAAATGAAAATATTCAATAAAAATTCTCCAAGAACAAGTACCCTCTTTGTATTTAAAATACTATGCTCACAAAGCCTTACCTATGCTTCCTATTCTTGAACCTCCGTTGATCTGAAAAATGTTGTGGAGATAAGGGGTGAGTTATCAACAACTCAGTAAGCAGAGGACATATGCTAGCGTCCAAACATGAGTATTTACAAAGTACAGTATGCAGAACAAAATATTTTTCAGAGTTATCATGTAGAACAAAACATGTTTTCAAAAGTACCAGAGCGATGGTTTTAAGACAAGTAAAACCCAGAGTACTTTGGCATAACATAACCTGAGCATCATCATCACATCAAAACAGAGCATCTCACAGAGCAGAGACCATGTTTCACTCCCGTGGTAGGGTTGTGCTAACCCCGGTGGCCAAGCCAGACAGAGATAGAGGTGAAATCTTTCCCTTATTACTCTTAGATAGGACTGAACAAAAAAGCCGGCCGAATATTAATTATGCTTTACCAACACGAAATAGCTCGAACCGTTTAGTTTGCGAATTGGAAACGGAAATACTCAAACTATTTAAAAAACACACAGTTATTAACAGATACCCGAATTACACACAAAAAAGGAGGTCGTTCTTTCCAAAGATATATAACACGACGTTCTCTCTCTTGCATAGGACTGTTCACCATCTGCCTCCCTCAGTCCCTCTTTTCTCTCGCTCGAACCTGGAGCCTCTTGCAGACTTGGGTCTCTCTAGTCTCTTCCATCTCTCTCACAGACCCAACAAAAAAAAAAAAAATGTATCGCAGCTCTCTCTCTCTGTGTTTCTCACTCTCTAACTAAGTCTCTCTTGCTCGCTCTCTATGGTGGTTGGATCGTGGAAGCTTTCTCTACAAGCCCCGAAAAAAACTAATCCAATGTAAGGAAAAACACTTGGTGATTTATCTGATTAGGTGGGTTAATTATGAGGTGTTAGGGTTAGGGTTTGTACTGGGTTTCCAGCAGAAGGGTTGCTGTCTTAGGGCCTAGGGTTTGTATTTTTACATCAATGTTTTGTTCGATATTTCTAATGAAGGGGTTGTGCTTGACGTGGTTTGTATCATTCTGATCCACGGTGCCTGACTCCCATCATCCTCAGTTGATTTTATTCATATCACTTTTTTGTATTTATTTATGGGTCTCAAATGCTCAGTTGATTACATCAATGATTTATTTTATTTTTTTCTAGCCTTCAATTTAGGAAATATATAAAAACCAATTTCAGATTAAATGTGTCTTTCAATTTAAAGAGACTTCTGATCTGATCTATAAGAAGATCATTTTGGTGAGTTGATTTTCTGGACTAGAGTTTTTGATCTGGGTGTTGTAGTGGAGTGTATAAAATATGATGTGTTGTTGAGGAGGTGCAGTGGGAATGAGAAGAAGGGGAAAGTGGGTGTTAAATAAATATTTATTTTTCAGAAAATAGGTTGTGCTGTTGTATGCATATATATATATATATATATATATATATATATATATATATATATGCCCTGTGTATATATGATTTTTTGTGTATGCATGCCAAATATTTGGATATATGCGGGGAAAATAATGATGACTCCTGAGAGACTAGAAGTTCTGCCTCTTTTTTTTCTTTTTTTTCTTGAAGCTGCTAACTACAATATAAGTTTGTCTATGTGATGCAAATTGGATGGAATTGGGAGTTACATAATGTTGTGGATAATAACTTAGGCTGATGTGCAATGAGGGTTGGGAGTTACTATATTTTGAAGTTTTGCACTATATATTTAAAATTAGTTTGCCCTGTTTGTAATGTCCCTGGGTATATTGGAGAGTGGATCCTAGGGAGAGGGTTAAAGAAATTTAAAGTCTTACCCCTTTGTTTAGTCTAGTAACACTAAGGGTTTTCTTTACTTTGATGATGGCTACTGATGTGCTTAATAATGACAAGAAATTGCATGCTCTTAACCACAAAATATCGACACTTAACAAGCTGAAGCTCGAGATATTAAGCAACCATTGTTGCAGACTGTTGTGATTCTTTATTCTTCATTCTTTTCTTTTGTATAGAAGAAAATGGTGACTAATGAATGGTGTATTGTAGTCGCTTATAACTGAAATGTTGAATAATTTGCAATTCAAATGTACAGAAGAATTATGAAGTGTTGAGCCTTTTCTAGTCCATCATTAAACTCCACGATGGAATGTTTGTACGTTATTTAACGGACTTGTAATAAGCAGGGATGAATGAGGCTGAGGGTAGTGCATGCACTTGAGGATGAAATCATGAAATTGAAACTTTCTATGGCTTGCCATACAATTTATATTATTGATATAATGTTCGGAGACTCTGGCCATGTGACATACAATTTATATTATTGATGTGGGATGTTCAACAAGATATGGAAGCTCTTATTGATTTGATCCATTAAATGGAAACATTTTATTTGATGTGGAAATATCATGTGATTTGATCGAAATGTGAAGAGTAAACATGGGTTCAATTTGAATGGCTCATTTGGGAATTGGAAAAATTTTGTGGGGGCCTGCCAAATAGAATGTAATCATCTATACCCATTTCAAATTGATAATATCTATATCTCATCTTCTCATAAATGATGAATAAAACAGGAATATATTACTTCTAAAAGCAATTTAGCCTATAACTATTCCCAAAAGTCGTGTCGATGATCAGAAAATTAGGGTTTAACAACGAGAAGAAATACAAAGCCATCAAGTTTGACAATACAATGAATCATAAGACACTCTTCATAATGTAAATTCCAATTACATTGAAATTCAACAACAAACAGATTCTACAAATTAGTGCACGATCACAACATCTTAAACAAAATCACAAAAGAGCATTGGAATAGACCATTTCAATTTTTTTTTTTTTTTTTGAATAGAGTGGTAATCAAATTTTTCCAGTATACATATAGATTTAAAATTAACTAAAAAAAAAAAGAGGTCGGGTCAGGTCGGCATTCCAAAAGTATTGTCGAGTCGAGTAATGGCCAAACGGAACAAGACTATGTTCAGTTCAGGTCGGGTCGGAGAACAGTTCCACTCTTAGGGCCCCGAGTGTGCACACAGGAAAGACCACAATAAAACCACTTTGTTTCCAAAGTGGGTGCACTCAGAGACAAATAAGTTGGTACCAACTTAAACAGAGCAGAGCAGAGCAGAGACAGAGTCAGATACAAAATCAATAAACCATGCCAAAGGTTTTCACATGCCATATCAAAACAAAACAGAGTATCAAAACATAATCGATCATTCTCACATACTGAAAACAAAAACAAAACTCGGAGCATCTTTCTAAATCAATGCACAATTTTTCAGATTCACAATATCGCACTTTTTCAGATTTCAGAGACAACATGACAAAATTTGGCTTATCAGAAATCCTCCACAGCAGTACTAAACGAAAATCAATCGTCACCTATAAAATAATCACGTAACTTCCATAAATTTCCAATCTACGTATTTCAATTTTCAATATCTAAACCTGAAATACCTATTTTAATACATCAAAACCTACAATTTCTCTCAGTTCTAAAATACCATCACTTTTTAAATTTATCATTTTTCCCACTTAACAACTCCAACCAAAACATTAATAATAACTAATATAATTTTGTACTAAAATATTTATTGAAAACTTTCGTAGCCCCGTGGAAAAACATGCCCTACCGGAAACACTTGTTCAAGAAACATTTGGCTAAAAGGGTAAAACTCTAATTATCACTCAAAATATTTACTAAACCCACAGAAGTTTACGGGAACAACTAAGAAAAAGTCTATTCGCAGGCGTGAAGGGGAAGGGCCCCGTGCACGCCAGCCATGGTGGCAAAATGCGACGACTTCCCTTTATTAGATTTCTTCCTCCTCCCCTCAAGATCAGTGTTCCCCTTCCTCCTCCACTCGATGAAAACAAACCCTAAGCCCTTTCTCTCAGGAATTTAGCAAAAGTTGTAGGTTCACAAAAATGTGGAGTTAGCAAAAGTTGCGGCAGAAAGATTTGTTCTTATTGAGCCTGACAACAGCGGGGCATACTCAGCCCTGCCAATCTATATTCAGGTTGGGGATGGAAGGATGCTGCTAAAATTAGAAAATCAATGAGAGATAGAGGAATGAAGAAAGATCAAGGATTCAGTTAGCTTCAAATACAGAAAAGAGTCCATGTCTTTGGGGTGGAATATGGGCTTCACCTACAAAAGGATGCTATATATGATATGGTGCCAAATATCTGGAAAGACAAAAAAAGATGGGTTTCATTACGGACATCTAATCAGATATTGAATGATGTTTAATTTCTCTTGATTTCAATGTACGTATGTGGTTTAACCATATGTGTCGAATTATTGTGCTCAAGTTCTCCTGGTTATTTCATTGTTCTATTTGACTTCTGAAATTATTTTCTTACATGTTTCTAATTCTCTTTCGGAAAGAAACCATGTGAGAAAAATGCAGCAAGGTTTCTAACATGATCATCAGTTTGGTATGAAATTCTGTAACTTATGATGGATGAAACTGTAAAGAAATGAAACAAAGAGATGATGGACGAAACTGTAAAAGAAATGAAAGCAAGAGAGAAGCCAATCCAAAACTCAGCTTTTTCGAAATCATGAGATAAAAAAAGAAAGAAATGAAAAGTCTGTTTTCCCTTTCTTCTTCCTCCATTTTGCGTTTTTTTATTTTGAAAATAAAATATGTTGAGGGAAAAATGAGTTAATTGGCATATTCTTGTGAAAACCTATGTAAAGTTGAGTTGTAACAAGTGTGTTCATGAAAAAGATTGAAGTGTGCTCAACATGGCTCGACTGGCGCTCGAGCGGAACCTTCCAGAGAGGTTCGCTCGATGGGCGCTCGACCTGGCGCTCGAGCGGAACCAGGCAGAGTGGTTCGCTCGATGTGCGCTTGACTAAGCGCTCGAGCGGAACCAGGCAGAGTGGTTCGCTCGATGGGCGCTCGACTAAGCGCTCGAGCGGAACCCAGGCAGAGTGGTTCGCTCGAGGTGAGCTTGACGTAACGCTCGAGCAGAACCCATCCAGAGTGGCTCGCTCGATGTGCGCTCGACTCAGCGCTCGAGCGGAACTCATCCAGAGTGGTTCGCTCGATGTGCGCTCGATGGTGCGCGCGAGCTGAACTCATCCAGAGACCTTCGCTTGACCTTCGCTCGACATCTCGCTCGAGCGGTTTCAGGAAGATAACGTGCGCTCGACATTCGCTCGACACCTCGCTCGAGCCAATGTTCAAGACAACCTAAAGATTCATGTTTTGAGCGCCGTGACTTGCTTGAACTATAAATAGAACAGATCATTTCTGTTCTAATGGGTGGAAAAAGAGAGAAAAACCCTAAGTGTTTCAAAAGCCAAAGAGAGAAACCTATTCCTCACCTTGTGAATCTCTCTTAGCCAAACACATATCCACCACACCACACTCAAGATAAAATCTCATTCAAAGTCCATTGAAATGGACGTGTTGTTGGCCGGAAGGTTTCCGGAGCTGCTGTGATGCAGAGATCGAGAGGTTCTCGTAGAAAGCTATAGAAGGTTGGAGTTCCGACATTACATGCGTGTAGAGATCGAGTGGGTCATTCGTGATGTTGCAAGCCAGGTTTAGGAACTACAAAGGTTTTGTGAGTGTCTCTAAATTGGTTGTAATAAACTTTTTCTATAGTAGATTTTAGGTGGTGCCTTACACCCGGAGTGGTTTTAGAATTTGAAGAAGTTCTTCAAATGAGTTTCCACTTCGTGACCAAAATCATTGTGTTAATTGTTTGTGTCTATTGATTAACTGTTTATTTGTTTCTAATATTGAAAAGACGATCAAAATTGGAATACACCTATTCACCCCCCTCTAGGTGTAGTGATTGGTAGAACCACTGCTTTTTCAATTGGTATCAGAGCGGGTTCACTCCGCTGGGATTAAATTCCTGAGTGTGATCCTGCTGTAGTGGTTAAAATGGATAAGTCTCAATCTCTCACATCGCCACCTTATTTTGATGGAAACAACTATGCTTATTGGAAAGTTCGAATGAGAGCTTTTCTAAAATCTGTGGATGAACGAGTGTGGGTTTCTATAACAAAGGGATGGAGAGAACCAGTCACTATTATTGAAGGAGTTCAAACTCCCAAAGGTGTGGATAATTACTCTAGGGAGGAAATTAGTGAGTGTGGTTGGAATAGCAAAGGCCTGAATGCGATTTTCATGGCCGTGTCCCAGGAGGAGTTCAAGCGAATCTCCATGTGTGAGAATTGCAAAGAAGTTTGGGACATTCTTGAGGTCACCCATGAGGGTACCAAAGCTGTAAAGAATTCTAAACTTCAAATGCTGACCACAAGTTTTGAAGAACTTAGAATGAAGGATGATGAAACCTTCGATGCCTTTTATGCCAAACTAAATGATGTTGTCAATTCTCGTTTTAATCTAGGGGACAGAATTCCTGAGAACAGAATTGTGAGAAAAGTTCTCAGATCACTCCCTGAGAGGTTTCGTCCTAAAGTTACTGCTATTGAAGAAAGCAAAGATCTAGACAGTATGAGAATTGAAGAATTGGTAGGCTCTCTACAAACATATGAACACACTTTTCCTGTGGATAAGAAACACAAGTCCATAGCCCTCAATACCATTAGAGAAGAGTCAGATGAGTCATCCGATGAGTCGGCTATGAGTGACAGAGAAATAGCATTTTATGCTAAGAAGTTCAGGAAAATGTTTGTGGCTAGAAACAATAAGAACCAGAGGCCAGAGAAGAAAAAGTTTGAAAGATATAATAGAGGCTCACGTTCAGGGAACAAAGAGAGAAGCACTGAGAAGTACACCAGAACAAATAAAGACAAGGTACAATCAAGGGTGCAGTGTCATGAATGTCATGGATTTGGACACATTCGTCTGGAATGTGCAAATTACAAAAAGGCAAAAGAAAGAGCTAAGATTGCATCTCTAAGTGAGAGTGAATCAGAGTCGAGTGAATCATCAGATAACTCTTCTCCAAAAAGAAATCTTAACTACATGGCATTCACTACCTCTGTCAGCAGCAAAAGTCAATGTAGTGAATCAGTGTCTGATGATGGGAGCATATCTGGAAATGAATCTGGGTATGAAGATCAGTTGCAAGAAGTCTACGAGAAGCTGTACAATGAATGTGTTAAATTGAGAAAGCGCAACAAAGCGCACATTGAGGAGATAGACTTCAGCAAACGAGAAAATGAAGAGCTTCAAAGCAAATTAAATGAAGCCATTGGTTTAACTGATCAGTTGAAAATAAGAAATGTTTCTCTAGAAGAGGAATTAAAAAAACAAGAAAGTGAGATGATTCTGTTGAAGGATGAACTGAAATCCTTGTCCACTAGGAAAGAAAAGCTGGATGAAATCCTGGAGTCAGGAAAGCCTCCTGGTGACAAGAGTGGACTAGGATATAATACAGAGAAATTTGATGCAGCTACTACCTCAAAAGTCTCCTATAAGAATGAGAGGAAAACTGTGTTTGTTCGTGAGTCAATTGCAAAAGGGGATGCTAACCCATCTGACAAGGGTAAGAAATCCTCTCATGTAAATATGGGTGTTCAGTCTCATGATAAGTCAAGAGTTCGAAATACAAGTCCTGTGTGTCACCACTGTGGTAAGACTGGTCATGTTGTAGGAGACTGTGTTAAATTGAAGAGATACACCATGTATGATCATACACGCTCTCAAAGTAGAAGTGTGTACTCACCAAAAATAGATAAAAATCCCATAACTGCTCCTAAGTATGCCTCATTCTTCAGGGGACAAAGAGATCGCAAGGAGAATTATGTGTGCCATAATTGTGGTAAGTTTGGTCACATTCGACCAAACTGCTATGAGCTTAGGAGGAATCCTATGAGAGATGGAAATAGTAAATCAAGAAGAGAGCATTTGACTCTTTGGAGTCAAGTCAGGGCCCTAACCAGACAAAATGAGATGCTAAATGTCAAGATAGACCAACTGTCAACTAGCAAAAAGGACATCTCTCCAAAAGTTAGAAAAATGTGGGTCAGAACTGGAAAAATACACACTTGCCATGTGGCACACATTGCTCTAAAGACCAGAGACACCTACATGTGGTACCTTGATAGCGGATGTTCTCGCCACATGTCAGGTGATAAAAGTCTATTTAAAACAGTTGAAGAGTACAAGTGTGGAACAGTAACATTTGGAGATGGAGGTAAAGCTGATATAATAGGAAGGGGTGAAATTGAAATACCTGGACTGCCCATCTTGAGAGAAGTCCTATTTGTTGATGGATTAAAAGCCAATCTCCTCAGTATAAGCCAAATGTGTGACAATGGTGCAGAAGTCCGTTTTTCAAAAGATATGTGTATTGTTTCAGATAATAATGGAAATTGCATGATGCAAGGAACAAGGACATCTGATAATTGTTATGGCATTGCCCCTAATCCTCAGCATAGTTGCAATAGTGCTAAGAATGAGGCTACTGACCTCTGGCATCAAAGACTTGGACATGTGAATCACAAAAATCTGTCTAAGATTGCCAAGAAAGAGATGGTGGTAGGATTGCCTGAGCTGGGTAAAGTAGAGACTCCTGTTTGTGGGTCATGTCAGTTGGGAAAACAAGTTAGAACAGCTCACAAGCACACAACGGCTATTCTGACCGAACGACCATTAGAGTTGCTGCACATTGATCTTATGGGACCCTCTAGAACTGAGAGCCTGGGGGGAAAGAAATACATACTGGTAATGGTAGATGATTTCACCAGATACTCCTGGGTAGAATTTCTGAGAGAAAAAGGTGAAGCTCCTAATGTGATTAGAACTTTGTGCAAGAAACTTCAAAATGAGCAAGGGAAAGCAATAGTCAGAATTAGGAGTGATCATGGAAGAGAGTTTGAAAACTCAAATCTTGAGAGTTTCTGTGATGAAGAAGGTATCAGTCATGAATTTTCTGCCCCTATCACTCCACAACAAAATGGAGTGGTCGAAAGAAAGAACAGAGTTATTCAAGAAATGGCACGGGTCATGATTCACAGTAAAAATGTACCTACTCACTTCTGGGGAGAAGCTGTGAACACAGCATGTCATATTGTGAATAGAGTCTATCCACGACCAAACACTTCCAAAACACCATATGAGATGTGGAAAGGAAAGAAACCAAATGTGAAATACTTTCGGGTGTTTGGTAGTAAATGCTACATTTTGAGAGATAGGGAAAACTTAGCTAAGTTTGACCCTAAGAGTGATGAGGGAATTTTTCTTGGATATTCCAGAAACAGTCGTGCGTATAGGAGCTACAATCTACGCACCCAAACCGTCATGGAATCCATAAATGTGGTGGTCAATGATGCTCCTAGAGAGGAGTTGAACAAGGAAGAGCAAACTCACACACCGAGTGAAACTGGGCAAGAAGATTTTGGTACTCTAAATGAGAACTTAGAGACCTCATCAAATGAGAAAGTGAGTTACCAAAAGGAGCCCTCGTCAAGAGTAAAGTTAAATCATCCTCAGGATAACATCATAGGACACATTGATGAAGGAATGAGGCTGAGGAGGAAAGTGATAAATCAATTGGCTTACTCAAGCTACATCTCACAAATTGAACCAAAAAGAGTCGAAGAAGCCTTAAATGATGAGAATTGGTTGAATGCTATGCATGAAGAAATAAACCAATTTGTGAGGAATAATGTGTGGTACTTGGTGCCAAGACCAGAGAATCACAATGTCGTGGGTACTAAGTGGATATTTAAGAATAAGTCGGATGAGAATGGTACAATAGTGAGAAATAAAGCAAGATTGGTTGCTCAAGGGTATGCACAGATGGAAGGAATAGACTTTGACGAGACCTTTGCTCCAGTTGCCAGACTTGAATCTATCCGGATATTATTAAGCATTGCATGCCACATGTGTTTCAAGCTATATCAAATGGATGTCAAGAGTGCATTTCTGAATGGGATCCTCCAAGAAGAAGTGTACGTCGAACAACCAAAAGGCTTTAATGATCCAAAATATCCTAATCATGTCTATAGGTTGAAGAAAGCCTTATATGGTTTGAAACAAGCTCCTAGAGCTTGGTATGAGAGGCTTACTTCATATCTTGAAGATCACAATTTTCTGAGAGGAAGTGTTGACAGAACACTGTTTATCAGAAAAGTTGGAGAAGACATAACAGTTGCTCAAATCTATGTGGATGACATTGTCTTTGGATCATCGGTTGACGCCTTGGCTCTTGAGTTTGCTGAAGAAATGAAAAATGAATTTGAAATGAGCATGGTAGGTGAACTAACCTTTTTCTTAGGACTCCAGGTGAAACAGTTAGACAATGGGCTGTTTATATCTCAATCCAAATATGCAAAGGAATTAATCAAAAAATTTGGATTAGATGGGAAAAGCCATGCCAAAACCCCTATGAGCACGAGTGTTAAGCTTAGTACTGATGGGTCAGGCAAGAATGTTGAGCAATCCTTGTATAGGAGCATAATTGGGAGTCTACTGTATCTCACTGCAAGTAGACCAGACATTGCTTTTAGTGTTGGGGTCTGTGCTAGATTTCAAGCTAATCCTAAGGAATCTCATTTAGTAGCTGTCAAACGCATACTTCGCTATGTAAATGAGACAGTCAATTATGGGATCTGGTATTCTAGAGACTCTAATACTGAGCTTGCAGGCTATTCCGATGCTGATTGGGCAGGTAATGCAGATGATAGAAAAAGTACTTCTGGTGGGTGTTTCTATGTCGGCACAAACCTTGTTGCCTGGATGAGCAAGAAGCAAAATTCCATATCGCTGTCCACGGCTGAGGCTGAATATATTGCTGCAGGCAGCTGTTGCACGCAATTGTTGTGGATGAAGCAAATGTTGTGTGACTATGGTATTACTCAAGGTATGATGAGCATTTATTGTGACAATACTAGTGCCATGAACATTTCAAAAAATCCTGTCCAACACTCTAGGACCAAGCACATTGACATTAGACATCATCTTATTCGAGAGCTGGTAGAAACACGTGTGGTGACTCTTGAGTACATTCCCACCGAACACCAACTAGCCGACCTTTTCACTAAACCTTTGGATGGGCTTCGGTTTGAATTACTTCGAAAGGCTATTGGTATTTGTGCATTGACCTGAGGGTTGAAACATGCATAACATGCATTGCATGCTTTACCTGCATTGTCTTTTGTTTTGTTTTTGTCTTTGTTATTTTGTGATTATTCCTCCTCGTATTTTTTTTTTGGTATTACTGCCTTTACATGCTCTCCTTGGTTGTGATATTAGTTATTGGTGTTGTTAATTCTAAAAATCTAGGTGCATGTGTCTTTTGAGAATTGTATCATATTTCTATGGCTTACAAAGGTTTGAAACGTGAGTATCAGTTGTAATCTGTGACTAGCTTCACACACTTCACTCCATGCTTAGTCAATCGACGTTTCACCACCGTGAGTTTTTGGGGAGGCAATCAAAAGTGTTAGGAAACTCTACCTACACACAGAATTGACCACGGGCTAGACAACCTCATTATTGTTCCCTTGTGCAAAGAAAAAGAAAAGAAGATGATATTGTATGTCATTGAAAAGAAAAAAAAAAAGGGCTGTTGTTGCATATATATATTTATAAAAAAAAAAAAAAAAAAAAAAAAAAAAGGGTAAACAAGTATCTTAACATTGATACAGATAATCAAACAGAAGCATTTAGGTTCTAGCAGCATTGGGTTTGACTTTCTGCATCTTGGAAGAGTTTCTCAAACACTTGTGGTTTCTTGTACAGCCCAACCCCACTCACACCTTTGGTTGAAATTTCTTGAGTAAGCAAGGAATTTGTTAACACGGCTGTCTTTATTACTTGTGATACTTTGTGTCTATTACCTGCGTGTTTTATAAGGACATGATGCCTTTCTACATTTGATGTGTGTGTGAATGATTTAAAAATTAACTTCATTAATAGTTGGATCACACTGATTTTCTGCAAGAAAAGAGGAATTTCTGGGCATCCGCTCGAGCGAACTTAAACTCCGCTCGAGCGAACGTGTTTTAAAACCGCCCCTCCCTTTTCTTTTTCCCCAGCCCGTATTCCCCCCCCCCCTGCACCGTTTCCTCTCCCCAGCCGTGCGATAACCTCTCCTCTTCTCTCCGTGTGGTTTCCTTCTTTTTCTCCCAAAATCTTGCTTCAATCACGGTAAGTCTCTTATTTCTCCCTCTTCTCAATCATTTTTGGACATTTTTTTTCATTTTACAACATACATCTCCATGCATATACATTTCGGAAATTAGGGCTTTAGATTTGGGGATTCCGAAATGTCACACATTGGTTGGTTTGTTTGGTGTTTGAATGGACCTCTTGGTTGTCCATTCCTATTCTCTTTGTATTTAGGAGGTTCTTAGAACCCCTAAGGGGTTTTTCATTTTGTGTGTACTTGGATGCACTCCAAGTGCTCGATGAATTGCTTCAATGAAGTTTGATTTCCTATTTTCATCATGCTTTGGTATTGCCTTGTTCCCATGGTCATTTTTGTCTGTTCTAAGTGTAGGGATAGTGTTTGGCATTGAGGCTTGGGACCTCCATTGGGTTTAAAACCCAACATTGGCTTAGTTGCACTTGAAGTGCTCAAAATGCCAAATGGGTTGTTCAATTGTGTTTTTGGGCATGTGCATTGTGCATTTTAAAATGGTTTTTGACAACATTCATGACTTGTTTTAAAAAATTTTTTTTTACCTAAGTTTGGCTTGGTTCAAAATTACGCATGTGCATTCATCAAGCATTGGGCATTTCACATTACCTTTAGCCTTGTCTAACGGTCACTGATTTTGTCCAGCTTCTGTCATGTCTCGAAGAGTTCGTTCACGCCAAAATCCTCCAGCCCCCGCTCAAGCACATTTCCGCAATCCTCGTGCAAGAGAACTTTACACTCAAAATTTTTCTACCCGTTCTCCTATTGTCGAGCGGGAAGTTCTCCTTGGTGAGCTTTCTGAGACTGTTATTCCCCGCATTTTTGAGTCTCGCCAGTGGCTGGCTTTGACCATTGGTCATCCCACTCCTTCTGTGGAGTTGGTTAAGGAGTTTTACTCCAATATTGCTGCCATCTCTGATGATGGCTCTTTTGAAGTCAGTCTCCGGAACATTGTCTTCCGGGTGACTCCGGGCATGGTTGCGGAGTTGCTAAATGCCCCGCGAGTGGCAAACCCCACATATCCATATACACGGACTTCTCCTCCCAGTCCGACTGTCATTGTTGAATGTTTAATCGGTCCATTTTCGAGTTGGGATGGTAAATCACCCATTCTCACCTCACGTTTTACACCCGAGTTTCTCATTCTCAGTAGGATAGTCCTTACAAACCTATATCCTACTGGTCATCAAAGTGATGTCGGTCCTGACCGCGCCATTTTTTTGTATGCATTGATCAATGATGTCTCCATTGATCTGGGGAGTCATCTCTGTCGGGTTATGCTTGAGGCATTTAATTCCCCGAAATTACGGACTGGCTTGCCTCTCGCCTGCCTAATCACTAGGATAGCCCTCTCTCAAGCTGTTATGCTTCTTCCTAATGAGCCTAGAGTTCCTCTTAAGGCTCCTATTGGGCGTAGGACCATGCAGCTGAGTCGTGCTCACATTACCCCTCACCCACTGAATGTTGAGCATCCTCCTGCATCCTCCTCCCAGCCATCCACGTCTCAGCCATCGACCTCTCAGCCTTCAAGCTCACAGCCTCATAGCTCGGCACCTGGTTTGACCGAACCCAGCCTTCAGCGGGTCATTGAGTATCTTGCCCGTCTTGAAGCCCGGTTTGATGCACGGTTTGATAGCCTTGATGCTAAAGTTAACAACCTGCAGCAGCTTGTGACTCAACGCTTCAACGATATAGAGGAGCGCTTTGATGATGATGGAAGTCAGCCTGATGGTGATGATGATGGCAGTCAGCCTCATGGTGATACTTGAGACCCTTGGCGTTTGTGACAAAAAGGGGGAGTATAGATTAAGGGGGAGTGGTATAGAGATTTAGGGGGAGTAGCAAGAAAGATGTTGGAGCAGCTTGTGTTTTTGTTTTGTGGGGGAGCAGCTATTTTTATTTGTATCACATGCTGCTCTTGCTAATATTGTTTGTCTAAATTGAAAACAATGTCTGAATTAAGTCTTAATGAAAAGTCTTTTCTGAAAACTGTGCTACAGATGTTTATGCTTATGATTATTTCTTGCATATCGTTATTGGTACGTTTAACCGTTTGCTAAGTGTTTGCAGAAATATCTCAATGTGCTCAAGACTTTTTGCCTGAAAAATGGGAATCCTGATTTGGGTGTGTTAGGATTAGGTCCTATGTATAGGTTAGAGGTTTTGTCACAGAAATGCCAAAGGGGGAGATTGTTGAGGGAAAAATGAGTTAATTGGCATATTCTTGTGAAAACCTATGTAAAGTTGAGTTGTAACAAGTGTGTTCATGAAAAAGATTGAAGTGTGCTCAACATGGCTCGACTGGCGCTCGAGCGGAACCTTCCAGAGAGGTTCGCTCGATGGGCGCTCGACCTGGCGCTCGAGCGGAACCAGGCAGAGTGGTTCGCTCGATGTGCGCTTGACTAAGCGCTCGAGCGGAACCAGGCAGAGTGGTTCGCTCGATGGGCGCTCGACTAAGCGCTCGAGCGGAACCCAGGCAGAGTGGTTCGCTCGAGGTGAGCTTGACGTAACGCTCGAGCAGAACCCATCCAGAGTGGCTCGCTCGATGTGCGCTCGACTCAGCGCTCGAGCGGAACTCATCCAGAGTGGTTCGCTCGATGTGCGCTCGATGGTGCGCGCGAGCTGAACTCATCCAGAGACCTTCGCTTGACCTTCGCTCGACATCTCGCTCGAGCGGTTTCAGGAAGATAACGTGCGCTCGACATTCGCTCGACACCTCGCTCGAGCCAATGTTCAAGACAACCTAAAGATTCATGTTTTGAGCGCCGTGACTTGCTTGAACTATAAATAGAACAGATCATTTCTGTTCTAATGGGTGGAAAAAGAGAGAAAAACCCTAAGTGTTTCAAAAGCCAAAGAGAGAAACCTATTCCTCACCTTGTGAATCTCTCTTAGCCAAACACATATCCACCACACCACACTCAAGATAAAATCTCATTCAAAGTCCATTGAAATGGACGTGTTGTTGGCCGGAAGGTTTCCGGAGCTGCTGTGATGCAGAGATCGAGAGGTTCTCGTGGAAAGCTATAGAAGGTCGGAGTTCCGACATTACATGCGTGTAGAGATCGAGTGGGTCATTCGTGATGTTGCAAGCCAGGTTTAGGAACTACAAAGGTTTTGTGAGTGTCTCTAAATTGGTTGTAATAAACTTTTTCTATAGTGGATTTTAGGTGGTGCCTTACACCCGGAGTGGTTTTAGAATTTGAAGAAGTTCTTCAAATGAGTTTCCACTTCGTGACCAAAATCATTGTGTTAATTGTTTGTGTCTATTGATTAACTGTTTATTTGTTTCTAATATTGAAAAGACGATCAAAATTGGAATACACCTATTCACCCCCCCTCTAGGTGTAGTGATTGGTAGAACCACTGCTTTTTCAAAATAAGTGCTGACGCGGTGTCAGAGGGGTGCGCATACAGGTACAATTTCTGCTTGTATGTAGCAGAACTGAACAACTAAACACCTATACCAGAAACAAGGCAGCGTCGTTGCGGTTGGAGAGTAACGGAGGACTTACCGACAGAAGTTTCGAGCGGCGGAAAGCGGCTGGGCACGGCGGTTGGGGTCGATACGCTGGCGAGCTGGGCATGGGAGAGAGAGAGAGTGAGAGAGACCTCACGTAGAAAGAGCGAGGGACCGAGAGAGAGCTCGGCGTGAGAGAGAACGGAAACTCACCGTGAGGCAGCGAGGCGTGCGACGGTCTGGGGCTGGGCGTCGACCAGGGCAGCGTCCGAAGGTGGAGGCTCGTCCTCCGGCGTCTTCTGATGGCTGTGGAGTCGAAGTGGAGGGGGCTAACGACGTGGCTCACGGTGGGGATGCTTCCCCTGTTTTGGCGTGCAAAAACAGAGCCCTACACGTCCAAAGCGTATCGGCGGCTGGGCCCGGAAGTGCAGGGCAGAGTAGCGGTGGCCGACTCGAGTTGGGCTTCTGCGATGAAGCGGCGTGCAACAGCTGGGCTTGTTGCTACCGGTGGAGATTTACAGTGGCGCGGGTCATGCACAAAGGTGGTTGGCCACGGGTGCTGTGGTGGTGGCGTTAGTTTTCACATGATCGAAGATGGAGGCCGATATGGGTCTCGGTGATGGTGGTTGAAGGAGGTAGCAGCGGCTGCATGGGGGTTCTATGAAGGTGCTTGCTGCTGCGGTCACACGTTGGCTGTAAAACAAAAGGTGATTTGCTGGGTTATGCTCTCTGCCTTTAATGGCTGACGAGAGATTGTATATAAATAATAAACTGTTTACAAGATAGAGTCAGTTACAAGATTTGATATTCTCAATATGATAAATGTTATCTCCTGGAAACTTGGGCTTGAGACGGTGGTATCCGAATACTTTGGGATGGAGTTGGACTTGGAGTTGATGTCTTTTGAATCTGCTTTGAACTAATCCTGGAGTTCGACTTGTTGTTTGAATCTGTTTTGACCTTATCCTTATCAAGCTGGGCAGTGGGCTGGCGGATTTCGCCGTGCAGGAGAGAACTAGGGAGCGTGGAAATGGAGGTTGGCGTCGAAGCAGGGGAGGCTGGGTGATTCTTGTGGCTGGTTGCAACAACGACGGTAAATAGGCAGTTTCCAAAGGCATGAGATATATGCGTATATTTATATGGGTTATATGAAAACCCTAGAGAAAGAAAAGGGGCTTGAGGTGCATGGGTAGGTAGTGTCGCGCGAAGGGGGAGTCGGAGATAAAAAATGAGGGATTTTCGGGATGAAGAGAAAACTATCGAAGAAATCTCATGATCGTTTTAAACGGTACGCTTTGTACCAAATTGAGCTGGGTGCGGCATTGGGCCATACGATGAACGAGTAGAGTCCATTTTAAAAATTTAGTTACAATGACAAGTAGGGGTGTAAACTGGTCGATCCAGACCAGACCGAACATCCTATAGTTATCGGTCCGGTCGATCTATTTGGTCCGGCCTATTTTTTTTAAATCAATTAATAAAAAAATTGTTTAAAATACTAAATTACATAAATTGACTTATTAATGTGGATTATGTAACAAACTCAACAAAAAAATATTTTATATGGTCAATGATAATAAATTAAATGAAAATTACATTATTAATTTATATAATTACTATATAAATAACTAATTGATATTATATATTTGTTAATTCATATAATATTAAGAAGTGTTAATAACATTTTTAAAATTTTATATTGTTAATAGTGATAGGTTAGATGAAAATATATATAAAATATTGCTAATTTATAGAATATTAACAAGTATTAATAACATATTTAAAATTTTATATTGTTAATTGTACAATTATTATATAAAAAATATATATAATTTTTTTTTATTCGGTCGGTCCGGTCCGGTCCGAGAAATCTCCACCCTGGATCCGGACCGAAGACCGAAATTTATGTAGTGTTTGGACCGAAACCGACCATGCATTTGGTCGGTCTGGTCCGGTTCGATCGGTTTCTCCGGTCCGGACCGACCACTTTACACCCCTAATGACAAGTCTATTAGAAAAATTTGATAATAGTTAAAAACCAATTTTGGGACCATAAAATAGTATTCGAAAAAATAAGACCCATATGAAAAAATTAATTTTTTAAAAAGAATTCTACATGTCCCGATAAAGGGTCCCGAAATTTTATTTATTTATTTTTTACTCAATTATGTGGGAAGTATTTTGTAATGATGTTGTATTTTTTTAAATGTTTAACAGTATAAAAGAAATGTATGAAACAAAATGTCATTCGGCCTTATCGGTGACTTCTCCCGTGCTACATCCACCATTCTTTTAATAAAGTATTCATTTTTTTAAAAGATTGCTCATCGTTTGCACACTCTATGATTGTATCTAACATTATTCAATATAATACATTTTTAAAATTATTATTAAAAGAACTATAAACATTTTTTATCCTTTAAAAATTTATTTTGACAAGAATAAGCTTTTATTTTCTAAGATCGGGATGGCAATTAAAAATTTGAAAAGTAACAATAATATATATATCTGTTCCAATAAGAAAATAATATTTTTATAATTAAAGAATAATATTTTAATACTTCAGGATATCCTTTCATATTATTTCTCATAATAATGAATCATATTGAACACATCTTTAAAATTAATATTACTTTCATTTAAAAAACATTATACTTTTTAAAATTTCAAATTAATACTCTATTTTTATGTTTTATCATTCCAATTACAATTATATCCATTTAGTTTTCTGAAAAAATTAACAATTATTTTATTTGAAATTATTTTCTTTTATAAGAACATTATTATTATTATTATTATTATTATTATTATTATGATTTACATGTCTAATAGGTCTTATAACAGGTGGAGCAATGCATGTCCTGTAATGACTTCAATATATAACTTAATTCTAAACATTTGATTTGTTATGGGTTCAATCATTCTAAATTTTCTGTTTCATTCATTATTTTCAAATATAATTATATTA
This sequence comes from Juglans microcarpa x Juglans regia, assembly GCF_004785595.1. Taxonomy (NCBI): domain Eukaryota; kingdom Viridiplantae; phylum Streptophyta; class Magnoliopsida; order Fagales; family Juglandaceae; genus Juglans; species Juglans microcarpa x Juglans regia. The sequence continues at coordinate 21,225,749 of NC_054602.1, read as the reverse complement.
GTTTGTAAAATTGGTTGCATAGATTTATGATTACGTTCGCTTTCATCATACTTGTTGTTTTAATTTAGATACTTCATTAAACCCAATCTTGATGCAAGGGGATATGGGTTTGATTCGATGTTAATAGCAGCTCTGACTCTGGACTACCTAGAGAAGGCATATCGGCACAAATCCAGTGGAAAAAGGTGAAACTATCTCGCTTTGTCTCTTTCCACGCCACATGTGCCGGATCACCGGAATCGCCACCATAAAATCTTTCAGATATGATTTTTGTGGCAGAAAAGAGACAAAGCGTGTTGCTTTCATGCGTTGTCACAGATTTTAAAGTTTATTGGAGTTGGTACAAAATGTAATCCGTTCTTTTTTGCGTCTATCTTAGTAGTTTCCTTATTGTATAGTAAAAATAAAAATAAAAAAAGGAGTTTGCCTTTTGGACCATTTTTTTGTAGAAGTTGAGTCATCTCTTTCTATGAACAGTGAGATTGAGTCCTTATTGTTGTCTCTTGGATGTTTGTCTATAGAGAGTATCAGCAGTAGTGAAGACCAGACCAGTCACAAAAGAAAATATTGTACTGATTGAGCTCAAAATGCATTAATTGGTTTATGAAATAATGCTTGATAAGGATGAAATAAAATTGTCCAAGAAATGACTTTTTAAGGATGAAATTTAAATTTCATCCCAAAATATTGACAAAAGACATTTACCGTTCCATTGATCAATAAAACATTCGAACGGGATATTTACTGATAAGAAATTTCTTCCTCAATAAATTTTTTGTTGTTATGGGAAATTGTAGGAAAACTCCCCAAAAAGAACCATTTACAACGATTTTTTGTCACCACGTAGTAGCCACTGTTGTCGTCCCCACCCTCCAATAACTTTTTGTCGTATTTTGCTCACCACAAAAAGTCCAAAAAAGTTCTGAAAAAGTTCCACAACAATGGCAAACAATGCTCCACCTAAACTATGTCCAGTCACATACACATGCCATTTGAGCAGTGGCTCAGAAAGATCATCTCTGTCACCAAAACAAAAATCACAATAGGACATGTTAATATAGCCAGAATGCATGACAACAGTGTATCAGTTATTCAACATAGCCTGATCATTCAACTTAAATATCAATATCTTGTAATGCTACATATCAAGCCAAACCCTAAAGATATGAGCTAGGAGCTACATATATGTTCAAACCACTAAAACAAAGTTTGGAAAATCTGTACATACACATGGTTTGAAACATAATATTCTTCTAATTATTCTAAGAAATCATAGCTTTCTTTAGTTTAGTAGCTACTAGAAGCAATATGAAACACTAAAAATAAACTTCGAACATCAGCATTGATTAACTATCAACTATCAAGTTCCTTGCGATTTAACCCTCTACATGTTTCTCTCATGTGACATTAAGATATATATTAGTTTCGCTTGGAATTGATAAAGTTGAACAAAAGAACAACTTACATATGACCAACTGTAGATTTAACGAGAGAAATTATCCTTGTCCTGACTGAATCATATGCACTTAGAAAACCACTGTGAACCTGAAATAATTGGCGAACGGTTACTTACATTAAACTAGAAAACAATTTTTGTTAGCATTCTGTGTATCTCAAGAATCCTTTTATAACTGCTATTATATTCAACAACAGTTGAATTTTTTAAATGATCACTTTTTCAATGGATCCTAACTCTCACGTTTTTCAACACTTATACTCTAGAATGATTGTATTTGTCAATGCAAATCGAAGCATTTTCACTCTACATTTGATTAATTTCAGAAATAGCTAGGCCCTATATCTATTATCTTCTCTTGTAGAACATATTCTTGAACTTGATCACCTTCTATATGACTCTTCCTCCAAAGATGAGTTAGAAATCATTTATGCTTTTGCTATGCGCACAAGAAAAGTGATTGAATACAAAAAGCAAATCAACATGCATGGACATGCCACAATTCTGGCTGACTCAGTAATTCTTATATTAGGCATAGTAGTTTGAAAGACCAACAATACCATTAGGCATGCATACTTTTGAGTAGTATTACAATTTACATCATGTACGTACACATATATTTACGCGATAATATTATATATACTGAAATCTGTCCCTAATTTTTACTTTTTTCCTATTTGAATTTCAAGTAATTTTAAAATCTTCACCATTTCAATAATTGTCACATTAATTTGTACGTATATATATACATTGTGCGTAAAATTATAATTACTATAGATTGCATTTTCAAACCAACATTAATATATCCTCCTGTTTTTCGAAGAAGGCTTCGCATGCTTCATGAACATTTTCTTTGCATTTATTCCCGTATGTTCACAATCCTTCATGTTTTGTCCAAGCTGCAAGAAATGCTACATAATTATAAGATATCTAATAAATAACTATCAGATTAGTACGTATATATATGCATGATTGTGCATAAAATTATAAGTACTATAGATTGCATTTTCAAACCAACAATGTATCTTCCTGTTTTTCAAAGAAGACTTCATATGGTTCAAGAATTTTTTCTTTGCATTTATTCCTGCACCATTCTTTTTCCAAGCTGCTGCAAGAAATGCTGCATAATTATAAGATATCTAATAAATAATTTTTGGTAATATACAAATTTATAGCCATCAAGGACGAAACATCGGATTAGACTCCTTTTTATTGAATCCTAATTTGTTCTACATACTAGGCGTGTAACTGTAAAATATATTAGGCTAATATTTTACCATTTATATATATATATATATTATACAGTATGTGAAATATATAATTTTTTTCTATTTTTTTCTTTTTTGTGTTTTTGACACAATAATTTTTTATATTCTAAGTTTCGTATAAACTTCAAAATAGTTTAATTAATTCATTTCTTAACATTCAAATTATATAAATATTATATAAATGAAACAAGCTAGCAATTACGAGCTGCTATGATCAACAAATAAATGTGTGTCTGTGTGTGTTCAAAATTTTCTAGTAAATATAGGGAAAGAACGAGGCAGATGAAATTAGATATATAAAGAAAAACTCAATATAATTTAGCAAGAATATTTAATTTGCGATTGAAATTTTAAAAATCTGAATCTTATAAATTATGATCACATCCAAGGATTATAGGTTTTTCTTAAATGGTAAAATTTGATTTGTAAGATTTAAATTTTAAAATTTATTTCATAAATTAAATTATGCCATATAGGCACCTTAGTAGTAGTAGGTGTGCTACCTATACACCGGTTTTAGAAACACATACATATGAATATTGATGAAACATAAAAATAACAAAATCACTTAAAATTAACATATATATCAATTATTGTCAACCCTGAAAGCTCTATATAGTACTTGGATCGATATTGAAGATCATTCTTCTCTGCCACATAGGGTTAATGATAATATTGATCGAAGTTTTATTAGGAATTAATAAAAACCATCTCCATAAATCCGGTAGAAAATGTCAAGCCAGTACATAAATTAAGCTGCCAAAACTAGCTAGATCATCATCTTATATAAACTAATACTTAAGTTCTCTCAACAAATTAAAGATTAGTCGTCAGACTCTTCACTGCCATCTCTATCAACAGGATTATTATTTGGAACACTACCGGGAAGATGTACATACGACTCTTGGTAAAAGCTATAACTACAAGGATCCAATTGAGATAGCAAACTCATCAACAGATCCTCTTGGAATTCACTCGGTTCATTTGGATAGTTAGACCCAAAGACTCTCTGATCTGTGGAATTATACACCCAGTTGGACCACCCGATTGGTGGAACCATCGTGGCAGGAAGATCATGAGGACTTGCATAATTGAAGTAGCCATTGAAAGTAGCCCCAGTATCGAGAGCATGAGCATTACTGCATTGAGCATCAAATTCTGGCTGCTGGAACCCGTTTTGGAAGGTACTGGCCGTGGTGGTCGGCATATTATCCCAGGCACCTATTATTGGTACTTCAACATCAGCAATAGCGGCAGCTTCGAGATTTCCAAAATTCATCTCATCATCCCTCCCATCATGATCATCTAGCAGTGAAGTTGAACCAACCATCACAGGAGCATTATCTGCAATTTGAATTTTGATTGATTTAACAGCTTTTTTATAAATCCTGCATAAGACCCAGTCATCCAACTGCATAGTACAAGATTTAGTGCTGATCATGGTCAGTTTTTGAGAATAGAATGAAGAGTCTTAAAATGAACATATATATTAATTAGTAGAAGGATGAAAACCTACATACCCTCATGCCATTTGAGCCTCTTTCGCTACAGGGTGAATCCTTGACTCTAAATTCATGCATAATCCAGTCGGTCTTTTTACCCTTTGGAGCCTTTCCTATATAAAAAACCAATGCCTTCCTATACCCAACTATTGTTCCATTGGATTTGATTTTTCTGTCAGCTCCGGTGGCTTTCCAATATCCATCACCAGCAGCTCGATTTGGCCGTCTTCCATTTTGATACTTTCGATCTCTTGGGGTGAAAATGTACAACTGATCTTCTTGATAATCCTTGTATTTTGTTGTCAATGGAAGAAATTCAAGTGTTACTTTCATAGTAACTTCTGATCTTTAATATGAAATAGTCTTAATTTAAGCTCAAAGTATCGAATGTCATGACTGTATGCACCACATGAATATGCACTCACAAGAAAGATAATTAGTTCTACTTGTTTAATTGCACATGATTTAATTCAGTCAAACGAAATGAAACTCCATCCAACGTGATGAATTAAACAAAATTGAAGCTAAACATGAATATTTGTTTAATTTCATATATTTATTCCCTTCCAGTTTTGCTAAGTGCATTCGACATGGAAAGAAGAAGATGGTTGACATAAGGAATATTAGTTCCAAGAAAAAGAAGCACATCAAGAAAATTAAGGTATCTGCACAATATCTACCATGATTCTCACATTCAGATTATAAATAATTCGCAAACAAGAAACTTTATATCATGCGAAGTTATGTTCAAACCAATTTCATTGGAAAAGATCAAGTTCCAAACAGCTAAAACCATTAAAGAATACCAAGAAAGAAACAGGATGTTTGAACAAGATCAGTACTACCTACCTGCAAGAAAATCTGGGTTATATGCATATAGGTTAACCTCCACGATCTTGTTAATTGGCAGGGGCTGGTTCCATACTTTCTTCTCTAAGTAAAAGATGATGAGCTCTTCATCTGTTGGAAGGAATCTGTACCCGGGAGGCTTGGAAAAAAATCCTTGATCCTTAATCTTGTTGTTGCTGTTGAAATTGTTTGACTCATCATCGAGATCAGCAGGAAACCCCAGATCATGAGCAGCTCCAATATTATTCGTTGTGATCAATGAATTGTCGTTGCTCTCTGGTGTATTACAGTCGAGGGCTACTTGGGGTTGCTCTCCAGAGTTATTGGTGAATGATTGGGTAGTAACAGCAGCCATGAGAATCGGTTTACGTTCCTTGCCATTCTCAGCCTCCATAGCACGACTCTTCTCTGAAAAACAAGTAATTTCAGCAGACGTCAAATAACTTGAAACTCGTACGACATTCTCTCTCTATAAATAAATATATTTTAACTCTTAGCGCCAGTCCACTTCTACAGATTTTTTTGGAGTCTTGGAGTAACTCCTCGGACCCGGATGGGTCAGAGAGTTACCTCTTAACACTTAAATTCATATCTCACTGTACAAATATAAACTCAAATTCCTCAATTACTCATAGACCTCATTGCTTTAAACCATTTACTCCAAAATAAAGAATTAAGAATACGACGAAGTCTCAAAATACATGCCAACTTCCCAAAGTACTAAGTCAACGGAGCAAAATGAAAATATTCAATAAAAATTCTCCAAGAACAAGTACACTCTTTGTATTTAAAATACTATGCTCACAAAGCCTTACCCATGCTTCCTATTCTTGAACCTCCGTAGAAGCATCTAAAATATCTGAAAAATGTTGTGGAGATAAGGGGTGAGTTATCAACAACTCAGTAAGCAGAGGACATATGCTAGCCTCCAAACATGAGTATTTACAAAGTACAGTATGCAGAACAAAATATTTTTCAAAGTTATCATGCAGAACAAAACATGTTTTCAAAAGTACCAGAGCGATGGTTTTAAGACAAGTAAAACCCAGAGTACTTTGGCATAACATAACCTGAGCATCATCATCACATCAAAACAGAGCATCTCACAGAGCAGAGACCATGTTTCACTCCTGTGGTAGGGTTGTGCTAACCCCGGTGGCCAAGCCAGACAGAGATAAAGGTGAAATATTTCCCTTATTACTCCTAGATAGGACTGAACAAAAAAGCCGGCCGAATATTAATTATGCTTTACCGACCCGAAATAGCTCGAACCGTTTAGTTTGCGAATTGGAAACGGAAATACTCGAACTATTTAAAAAACACACAGTTATTAACAGATACCCGAATTACACACAAAAAAGGAGGTCGTTTTTTCCAAAGATATATAACACGACGTTCTCTCTCTTGCATAGGACTGTTCACCAACTGCCTCCCTCAGTCCCTCTTTTCTCTCGCTCGAACCTGGAGCCTCTTGCAGACTTGGGTCTCTCTAGTCTCTTCCATCTCTCTCACAGACCCAACAAAAAAAAAAAAATGTATCGCAGCTCTCTCTCTCTGTGTTTCTCACTCTCTAACTCAGTCTCTCTTGCTCGCTCTCTATGGTGGTTGGATCGTGGAAGCTTTCTCTACAAGCCCCGAAAAAAACTAATCCAATGTAAGGAAAAACACTTGGTGATTTATCTGATTAGGTGGGTTAATTATGAGGTGTTAGGGTTAGGGTTTGTACTGGGTTTCCAGCAGAAGGGTTGCTGTCTTAGGGCCTAGGGTTTGTATTTTTACATCAATGTTTTGTTCGATATTTCTAATGAAGGGGTTGTGCTTGACGTGGTTTGTATCATTCTGATCCACTATGCCTGACTCCCATCATCCTCAGTTGATTTTATTCATATCACTTTTTTGTATTTATTTATGGGTCTCAAATGCTCAGTTGATTACATCAATGATTTATTTTATTTTTTTCTAGCCTTCAATTTAGGAAATATATAAAAACCAATTTCAGATTAAATGTGTCTTTCAATTTAAAGAGACTTCTGATCTGATCTATAAGAAGATCATTTTGGTGAGTTGATTTTCTGGACTAGAGTTTTTGATCTGGGTGTTGTAGTGGAGTGTATAAAATATGATGTGTTGTTGAGGAGGTGCGGTGGGAATGAGAAGAAGGGGAAAGTGGGTGTTAAATAAATATTGATTTTTCAGAAAATAGGTTGTGCTGTTGTATGCATATATATATATATATATATATATATATATATATATGCCCTGTGTATATATGATTTTTTGTGTATGCATGCCAAATATTTGGATATATGCGGCGAAAATAATGATGACTTCTGAGGGACTAGAAGTTCTGCCTCTTTTTTTTTCTTTTTTTTCTTGAAGCTGCCAACTACAATATAAGTTTGTCTATGTGATGCAAATTGGATGGAATTGGGAGTTACATAATGTTGTGGATAATAACTTAGGCTGATGTGCAATGAGGGTTGGGAGTTACTATAGTTTGAAGTTTTGCACTATATATTTAAAATTAGTTTGCCCTGTTTGTAATGTCCCTGGGTATATTGGAGAGTGGATCCTAGGGAGAGGGTTAAAGAAATTTAAAGTCTTACCCCTTTTGTTTAGTCTACTAACACTAAGGGTTTTCTTTACTTTGATGATGGCTACTGATGTGCTTAATAATGACAAGAAATTGCATGCTCTTAACCACACAATTTCGACACTTAACAAGCTGAAGCTCGAGATATTAAGCAACCATTGTTGGAGACTGTTGTGATTCTTTATTCTTCATTCTTTTCTTTTGTATAGAAGAAAATGGTGACTAATGAATGGTGTGTTGTAGTCGCTTATAACTGAAATGTTGAATAATTTGCAATTCAAATGTACAGAAGAATTCTGAAGTGTTGAGCCTTTTCTAGTCCATCATTAAACTCCACGATGGAATGTTGGTACGTTATTTAACGGACTTGTAATAAGCAGGGATGAATGAGGCTGAGGGTAGTGCATGCACTTGAGGATGAAATCATGAAACTGAAACTTTCTGTGGCTTGCCATACAATTTATATTATTGATATAATGTTCGGAGACTCTGGCCATGTGACATACAATTTATATTATTGATGTGGGATGTTCAACAAGATATGGAAGCTCTTATTGATTTGATCCATTAAATGGAAACATTTTATTTGATGTGGAAATATCATGTGATTTGATCGAAATGTGAAGAGTAAACATGGGTTCAATTTGAATGGCTCATTTGGGAATTGGAAAAATTTTGTGGGGGCCTGCCAAATAGAATGTAATCATCTATACCCATTTCAAATTGATAATATCTATATCTCATCTTCTCATAAATGATGAATAGAACAGGAATATATTACTTCTAAAAGCAATTTAGCCTATAACTATTCCCAAAAGTCGTGTCGATGATCAGAAAATTAGGGTTTAACAACAAGAAGAAATACAAAGCCATCAAGTTTGACAATACAATGAATCATAAGACACTCTTCATAATGTAAATTCCAATTACATTGAAATTCAACAACAAACAGATTCTACAAATTAGTGCACAATCACAACATCTTAAACAAAATCACAAAAGAGCATTGGAATAGACCATTTCAATTTTTTTTTTTTTTGAATAGAGTGGTAATCAAATTTTTCCAGTATACATATAGATTTAAAATTAACTAAAAAAAAAAAAGAGGTCGGGTCAGGTCGGCATTCCAAAAGTATTGTCGAGTCGAGTAATGGCCAAATGGAACAAGACTATGTTCAGTTCAGGTCGGGTCGGAGAACAGTTCCACTATTAGGGCCCCGAGTGTGCACACAGGAAAGACCACAATAAAACCACTTTGTTTCCAAAGTGGGTGCACTCAGAGACAAATAAGTTGGTACCAACTTAAACAGAGCAGAGCAGAGCAGAGACAGAGTCAGATACAAAATCAATAAACCATGCCAAAGGTTTTCACATGCCATATCAAAACAAAACAGAGTATCAAAACATAATCGATCATTCTCACATACTGAAAACAAAAACAAAACTCGGAGCATCTTTCTAAATCAATGCACAATTTTTCAGATTCACAATATCGCACTTTTTCAGATTTCAGAGACAACATGACAAAATTTGGCTTATCAGAAATCCTCCACAACAGTACTAAACGAAAATCAATCGTCACCTATAAAATAATCACGTAACTTCCATAAATTTCCAATCTACGTATTTCAATTTTCAATATCTAAACCTGAAATACCTATTTTAATACATCAAAACCTACAATTTCTCTCAGCTCTAAAATACCATCACTTTTTAAATTTATCATTTTTCCCACTTAACAACTCCGACCAAAACATTAATAATAACTAATATAATTTTGTACTAAAATATTTATTGAAAACTTTCGTAGCCCCGTGGAAAAACATGCCCTACCGGAAACACTTGTTCAAGAAACATTTGGCTAAAAGGGTAAAACTCTAATTATCACTCAAAATATTTACTAAACCCACAGAAGTTTACGGGAACAACTAAGAAAAAGTCTATTCGCAGGCGTGAAGGGGAAGGGCCCCGTGCACGCCAGCCATGGTGGCAAAATGCGACGACTTCCCTTTATTAGATTTCTTCCTCCTCCCCTCAAGATCAGTGTTCCCCTTCCTCCTCCACTCGATGAAAACAAACCCTAAGCCCTTTCTCTCAGGAATTTAGCAAAAGTTGTAGGTTCACAAAAATGTGGAGTTAGCAAAAGTTGCGGCAGAAAGATTTGTTCTTATTGAGCCTGACAACAGCGGGGCATACTCAGCCCTGCCAATCTATATTCAGGTTGGGGATGGAAGGATGCTGCTAAAATTAGAAAATCAATGAGAGATAGAGGAATGAAGAAAGATCAAGGATTCAGTTAGCTTCAAATACAGAAAAGAGTCCATGTCTTTGGGGTGGAATATGGGCTTCACCTACAAAAGGATGCTATATATGATATGGTGCCAAATATCTGGAAAGACAAAAAAAGATGGGTTTCATTACGGACATCTAATCAGATATTGAATGATGTTTAATTTCTCTTGATTTCAATGTACGTATGTGGTTTAACCATATGTGTCGAATTATTGTGCTCAAGTTTTCCTGGTTATTTCATTGTTCTATTTGACTTCTGAAATTATTTTCTTACATGTTTCTAATTCTCTTTCGGAAAGAAACCATGTGAGAAAAATGCAGCAAGGTTTCTAACATGATCATCAGTTTGGTATGAAATTCTGTAACTTATGATGGATGAAACTGTAAAGAAATGAAACAAAGAGATGATGGACGAAACTGTAAAAGAAATGAAAGCAAGAGAGAAGCCAGTCCAAAACTCAGCTTTTTCGAAATCATGAGATAAAAAAAGAAAGAAATGAAAAGTCTGTTTTCCCTTTCTTCTTCCTCCATTTTGCGTTTTTTTATTTTGAAAATAAAATAAGTGCTGACGCGGTGTCAGAGGGGTGCGCATACAGGTACAATTTCTGCTTGTATGTAGCAGAACTGAACAACTAAACACCTATACCAGAAACAAGGCAGCGTCGTTGCGGTTGGAGAGTAACGGAGGACTTACCGACAGAAGTTTCGAGCGGCGGAAAGCGGCTGGGCACGGCGGTTGGGGTCGATACGCTGGCGAGCTGGGCATGGGAGAGAGAGAGAGTGAGAGAGACCTCACGTAGAAAGAGCGAGGGACCGAGAGAGAGCTCGGCGTGAGAGAGAACGGAAACTCACCGTGAGGCAGCGAGGCGTGCGACGGTCTGGGGCTGGGCGTCGACCAGGGCAGCGTCCGAAGGTGGAGGCTCGTCCTCCGGCGTCTTCTGATGGCTGTGGCGTCGAAGTGGAGGGGGCTAACGACGTGGCTCACGGTGGGGATGCTTCCCCTGTTTTGGCGTGCAAAAACAGAGCCCTACACGTCCAAAGCGTATCGGCGGCTGGGCCCGGAAGTGCAGGGCAGAGTAGCGGTGGTCGACTCGAGTTGGGCTTCTGCGATGAAGCGGCGTGCAACAGCTGGGCTTGTTGCTACCGGTGGAGATTTACAGTGGCGCGGGTCATGCACAAAGGTGGTTGGCCACGGGTGCTGTGGTGGTGGCGTTAGTTTTCACGTGATCGAAGATGGAGGCCGATATGGGTCTCGGTGATGGTGGTTGAAGGAGGTAGCAGCGGCTGCATGGGGGTTCTATGAAGGTGCTTGCTGCTGCGGTCACACGTTGGCTGTAAAACAAAAGGTGATTTGCTGGGTTATGCTCTCTGCCTTTAATGGCTGACGAGAGATTGTATATAAATAATAAACTGTTTACAAGATAGAGTCAGTTACAAGATTTGATATTCTCAATATGATAAATGTTATCTCCTGGAAACTTGGGCTTGAGACGGTGGTATCCGAATACTTTGGGATGGAGTTGGACTTGGAGTTGATGTCTTTTGAATCTGCTTTGAACTAATCCTGGAGTTCGACTTGTTGTTTGAATCTGTTTTGACCTTATCCTTATCAAGCTGGGCAGTGGGCTGGCGGATTTCGCCGTGCAGGAGAGAACTAGGGAGCGTGGAAATGGAGGTTGGCGTCGAAGCAGGGGAGGCTGGGTGATTCTTGTGGCTGGTTGCAACAACGACGGTAAATAGGCAGTTTCCAAAGGCATGAGATATATGTGTATATTTATATGGGTTATATGAAAACCCTAGAGAAAGAAAAGGGGCTTGAGGTGCATGGGTAGGTAGTGTCGCGCGAAGGGGGAGTCGGAGATAAAAAATGAGGGATTTTCGGGATGAAGAGAAAACTACCGAAGAAATCTCATGATCGTTTTAAACGGTACGCTTTGTACCAAATTGAGCTGGGTGCGGCATTGGGCCATACGATGAACGAGTAGAGTCCATTTTAAAAATTTAGTTACAATGACAAGTAGGGGTGTAAACTGGTCGGTCCAGACCAGACCGAACATCTTATAGTTATCGGTCCGGTTGATCTATTCGGTCCGGCCTATTTTTTTTAAATCAATTAATAAAAAAATTATTTAAAATACTAAATTAAATAAATTGACTTATTAATGTGAATTATGTAACAAACTCAACAAAAAAATATTTTATATGATCAATGATAATAAATTAAATGAAAATTACATTATTAATTTATATAATTACTATATAAATAACTAATTGATATTATATATTAGTTAATTCATATAATATTAACAAGTGTTAATAACGTATTTAAAATTTTATATTGTTAATAGTGATAGGTTAGATGAAAATATATATAAAATATTGTTAATTTATAGAATATTAACAAGTATTAATAATATATTTAAAATTTTATATTGTTAATTGTACAATTATTATATAAATAATATATATAATTTTTTTTTATTCGGTCGATCCGGTCCGGTCCGAGAAATCTCCACCCTGGATCCGGACCAAAGACCGAAATTTATGTAGTGTTTGGACCGAAACCGACCATGCATTTGGTCGGTCTGGTCCGGTTCGATCGGTTTCTCCGGTCCGGACCGACCACTTTACACCCCTAATGACAAGTCTAATAGAAAAATTTGATAATAGTTAAAAACCAATCTTGGGACCATAAAATAGTATTCGAAAAAATGAGACCATATGAAAAAATTAATTTTTTAAAAAGAATTCTACATGTCCCGATAAAGGGTCCCGAAATTTTATTTATTTATTTTTTACTCAATTATTAGGGAAGTATTTTGTAATGATGTTGTATTTTTTTAAATGTTTAACAGTATAAAAGAAATGTATGAAACAAAATGTCAGTCGGCCTTATCGGTGACTTCTCCCGTGCTACATCCACCATTCTTTTAATAAAGTATTCATTTTTTTAAAAGATTGCTCATCGTTTGCACACTCCATGATTGTATCTAACATTATTCAATATAATACATTTTTAAAATTATTATTAAAAGAACTATAAACACTTTTTATCCTTTAAAAATTTATTTTGACAAGAATAATCTTTTATTTTCTAAGATCGGGATGGCAATTAAAAATTTGAAAAGAACAATAATATTATATATCTGTTCCAATAAGAAAATAATATTTTTATAATTAAAGAATAATATTTTAATACTTCAGGATATCCTTTGATATTATTTCTCATAATAATGAATCATATTGAACACATCTTTTAAATTAATATTACTTTCATTTAAAAAACATTATACTTTTTAAAATTTCAAATTAATACTCTATTTTTATGTTTTATCATTCCAATTACAATTATATCCATTTAGTTTTCTGAAACAATTAACAATTATTTTATTTGAAATTATTTTCTTTTATAAGAACATTATTATTATTATTATTATTATTATTATTATTATTATTATGATTTACATGTCTAATAGGTCATATAACAGGTGGAGCAATGCATGTCCTGTAATGACTTCAATATATAACTTAATTCTAAACATTTGATTTGTTATGAGTTCAATCATTCTAAATTTTCTGTTTCACTCATTATTTTCAAATATAATTATAGTAGTTTGTAAAATTGGTTGCATAGATTTATGATTACGTTCGCTTTTATCATACTTGTTGTTTTAATTTAGATACTTCATTAAACCCAATCTTGATGCAAGGGGATATGGGTTTGATTCGACGTTAATAGCAGCTCTGACTCTGGACTACCTAGAGAAGGCATATCAACGCAAATCCAATGGAAAAAGGTGAAACTATCTCGCTTTGTCTCCTTCCATGCCACATGTGCCAGATCACCGGAATCGCCACCATAAAATCTTTCAGATATGATTTTTGTGGCAGAAAAGAGACAAAGCGTGTTGCCTTCATGCGTTGTCACAGATTTTAAAGTTTATTGGAGTTGGTACAAAATGTAATCCGTTCTTTTTTGCGTCTATCTTAGTAGTTTCCTTATTGTATAGTAAAAATAAAAATAAAAAAAGGAGTTTGCCTTTTGGACCATTTTTTTGTAGAGGTTGAGTCATCTCTTTCTATGAACAGTGAGATTGAGTCCTTATTGTTGTCTCTTGGATGTTTGTCTATAGAGAGTATCAGCAGTAGTGAAGACCAGACCAGCCACAAAAGAAAATACTGTACTGATTGAGCTCAAAATGCATTAATTGGTTTATGAAATAATGCTTGATAAGGATGAAATAAAATTGTCCAAGAAATGACTTTTAAGGATAAAATTTAAATTTCATCCCAAAATATTGACAAAAGACATTTACCGTTCCATTGATCAATAAAACATTCGAACGGGATATTTACTGATAAGAAATTTCTTCCTCAATAAATTTTTTGTTGTTTTGGAAAATTGTAGGAAAACTTCCCAAAAAGAACCATTTACAACGATTTTTTGTCACCACGTCGTAGCCACTGTTGTCGTCCCCACCCTCAAATAACTTTTTGTCGTATTTTGCTCACCACAAAAAGTCCAAAAAAGTTCCGAAAAAGTTCGACAACAATGGCAAACAATGCTCCACCTAAACTATGTCCAGTCACATACACATGCCATTTGAGCAATGGCTCAAAAAGATCATCTCTGTCACCAAAACAAAAATCACAATAGGACATGTTAATATAGCTAGAATGCATGACAACAGTGTGTCAGTTATTCAACATAGCCTGATCATTCAACTTAAATATCAATATCTTGTAATGCTACATATCTAGCCAAACCCTAAAGATATGAGCTAGGAGCTACATATATGTTCAAACCACTAAAACAAAGTTTGGAAAATCTGTACATACACATGGTTTGAAACATAATATTCTTCTAATTATTCTAAGAAATCATAGCTTTCTTTAGTTTAGTAGCTACTAGAAGCAATATGAAACACTAAAAATAAACTTCGAACATCAGCATTGATTAACTATCAACTATCAAGTTCCTTGCGATTTAACCCTCTACATGTTTCTCTCATGTGACATTAAGATATATATTAGTTTCGCTTGGAATTGATAAAGTTGAACAAAAGAACAACTTACATATGACCAACTGTAGATTTAACGAGAGAAATTATCCTTGTCCTGACTGAATCATATGCACTTAGAAAACCACTGTGAACCTGAAATAATTGGCGAACGGTTACTTACATTAAACTAGAAAACAATTTTTGTTAGCATTCTGTGTATCTCAAGAATCCTTTTATAACTGCTATTATATTCAACAACAGTTGAATTTTTTTAAATGATCACTTTTTCAATGGATCCTAACTCTCACGTTTTTCAACACTTATACTCTAGAATGATTGTATTTGTCAATGCAAATCGAAGCATTTTCACTCTACATTTGATTAATTTCAGAAATAGCTAGGCCCTATATCTATTATCTTCTCATGTAGAACATATTCTTGAACTTGATCACCTTCTATATGACTCTTCCTCAAAAGATGAGTTAGAAATCATTTATGCTTTTACTATGCACACAAGAAAAGTGATTGAATACAAAAAGCAAATCAACATACATGGACATGCCACAATTCTGGCTGACTCAGTAATTCTTATATTAGGCATAGTACTTTGAAAGACCAACAATACCATTAGGCATGCATACTTCTGAGTAGTATTACAATTTACATCATGTACATACACATATATTTACGCGATAATATTATATATACTGAAATCTGTCCCTAATTTTTTCTTTTTTCCTATTTGAATTTCAAGTAATTTTAAAATCTTCACCATTTCAATAATTGTCACATTAATTTGTACGTATATATATACATTGTGCGTAAAATTATAATTACTATAGATTGCATTTTCAAACCAACATTAATATATCCTTTTGTTTTTCGAAGAAGGCTTCGCATGCTTCATGAACATTTTCTTTGCATTTATTCCCGTATGTTCACAATCCTTCATGTTTTGTCCAAGCTGCAAGAAATGCTATATAATTATAAGATATCTAATAAATAACTATCAGATTAGTACGTATATATATACATGATTGTGCATAAAATTATAAGTACTATAGATTGCATTTTCAAACCAACAATGTATCTTCCTGTTTTTCAAAGAAGACTTCGTATGGTTCATGAACTTTTTCTTTGCATTTATTCCTGCACCATTCTTTTTCCAAGCTGCTGCAAGAAATGCTGCATAATTATAAGATATCTAATAAATAATTTTTGGTAATATACAAATTTATAGCCATCAAGGACGAAACATCGGATTAGACTCCTTTTTATTGAATCCTAATTTGTTCTACATACTAGGCGTGTAACTGTAAAATATATTAGGCTAATATTTTACCATTTATATATATATATTATACAGTATGTGAAATATATAATTTTTTTCTATTTTTTTCTTTTTTGTGTTTTTGACACAATAATTTTTTATATTCTAAGTTTCGTATAAACTTCAAAATAGTTTAATTAATTCATTTCTTAACATTCAAATTATATAAATGAAACAAGCTAGCAATTACGAGCTGCTATGATCAACGAATAAATGTGTGTGTGTGTGTGTTCAAAATTCTCTAGTAAATATAGGGAAAGAACGAAGCAGATGAAATTACATATATAAAGAAAAACTCAATATAATTTAGCAAGAATATTTAATTTGCAGTTGAAATTTTAAAAATCTGAATCTTATAAATTATGATCACATCCAAGGATTATAGGTTTTTCTTAAATGGTAAAATTTGATTTGTAAGATTTAAATTTTAAAATTTATTTCATAAATTAAATTATGCCATATAGGCACTTTAGTAGTAGTAGGTGTGCTACCTATACACCGGTTTTAGAAACACATACATATGAATATTGATGAAACATGAAAATAACAAAATCACTTAAAATTAACATATATATCAATTATTGTCAACCCTGAAAGCTCTATATAGTACTTGGATCGATATTGAAGATCATTCATCTCTGCCACATAGGGTTAATGATAATATTGATCGAAGTTTTATTAGGAATTAATAAAAAGCATATCCATGAATCCGGTAGAAAATGTCAAGCCAGTACATAAATTAAGCTGCCAAAACTAGCTAGATCATCATCTTATATAAACTAATACTTAAGTTCTCTCAACAAATTAAAGATTAGTCGTCAGACTCTTCACTGTCATATCTATCAACCGGATTATTATTTGGGACACTACCGGGAAGATGTACATACGACTCTTGGTAAAAGCTATAACTACTAGGATCCAATTGAGATGGCAAACTCATCAACAGATCCTCTTGGAATTCACTCGGTTCATTTGGATAGTTAGACCAAAAGACTCTCTGATATGTGGAATTATACACCCAGTTGGACCACCCAATTGGTGGAACCATCGTGGCAGGAAGATCATGAGGACTTGCATAATTGAAGTAGCCATTGAAAGTAGCCCCAGTATCAAGAGCATGAGCATTACTGCATTGAGCATCAAATTCTGGCTGCTGGAACCAGTTTTGGAAGGTACTGGCCGTGGTTGTCGGCATATTATCCCAGGCACCTATTATTGGTACTTCAACATCAGCAATAGCGGCAGCTTCGAGATTTCCAAAATTCATCTCATCATCCCTCCCATCATGATCATCTAGCAGAGAAGTTGAACCAACCATCACAGGAGCATTATCTTCAATTTGAATTTTGATTGATTTAACAGCTTTTTTATAAATCCTGCATTAGACCCAGTCATCCAACTACATAGTACAAGATTTAGTGCTGATCATGGTCAGTTTTTGAGAATAGAATGAAGAGTCTTAAAACGAACATATATATTAATTAGTAAAAGGATGAAAACCTACATACCCTCATGCCATTTGAGCCTCTTTCGCTACAAGGTGAATCCTTGACTCTAAATTCGTGCATAATCCAGTCGGTCTTTTTACCCTTTGGAGCCTTTCCTATATAAAAAACCAATGCCTTCCTATACCCAACTATTGTTCCATTGGATTTGATTTTTCTATCAGCTCCGGTGGCTTTCCAATATCCATCACCAACAGCTCGATTTGGCCGTCTTCCATTTTGATGCTTTCGATCCCTTGAGGTGAAAATGTACAACTGATCTTCTTGATAATCCTTGTATTTTGATGTTAATGGAAGAAATTCAAGTGTTACTTTCATAGTAACTTCTGATCTTTAATATGAAATAGTCTTAATTTAAGCTCAAAGTATCGAATGTCATGACTGTATGCACCACATGAATATGCACTCACAAGAAAGATAATTAGTTCTACTTGATTAATTGCACATGATTTAATTCAGTCAAACGAAATGAAACTCCATCCAACGTGATGAATTAAACAAAATTGAAGCTAAACATGAATATTTGTTTAATTTCATATATTTATTCCCTTCCAGTTTTGCTAAGTGCATTCGACATGGAAAGAAGAAGATGGTTGACATAAGGAATATTAGTTCCAAGAAAAACAAGCACATCAAGAAAATTAAGGTATCTGCACAATATCTACCATGATTCTCACATTCAGATTATAAATAATTCGCAAACAAGAAACTTTATATCATGCAAAGTTATGTTCAAACCAATTTCATTGGAAAAGATCAAGTTCCAAACAGCTAAAACCATTAAAGAATACCAAGAAAGAAACATGATGTTTGAACAAGATCAGTACTACCTACCTGCAAGAAAATCTGGGTTATATGCATATAGGTTAACCTCCACGATCTTGTTAATTGGCAGGGGCTGGTTCCATACTTTATTCTCCAAGTAAAAGATGATGAGCTCTTCATCTGTTGGGAGGAATCTGTACCCGGGAGGCTTGGAAAAAAATCCTTGTTCCTTAATCTTGTTGTTGCTGTTGAAATTGTTTGACTCATCATCGAGATCAGCAGGAAACCCTAGATCATGAGCAGCTCTAATATTATTCGTTGTGATCAATGAATTGTCGTTGCTCTCTGGTGTATTACAATCGAGGGCAACTTGGGGTTGCTCTCCAGAGTTATTGGTGAATGATTGGGTAGTAACATCAGCCATGAGAATCGGTCTACGTTCCTTGCCATTCTCAGCCTCTATAGCACGACTCTTCTCTGAAAAACAAGTAATTTCAGCAGACGTCAAATAACTTGAAACTCGTACGACGTTCTCACTCTATAAATAAATATATTTTAACTCTTAGCGCCAGTCCACTTCTACAGATTTTTTTGGAGTCTTGGTGTAACTCCCCGGCCCCGGATGGGTCAGAGAGTTACCTCTTAACACTTAAATTCATATCTCACTGTACAAATATAAACACAAATTCCTCAATTACTCATAGACCTCATTACTTTAAACCATTTACTCCAAAATAAAGAATTAAGAATACGACGAAGTCTCAAAATACATGCCAACTTCCCAAAGTACTAAGTCAACGGAGCAAAATGAAAATATTCAATAAAAATTCTTCAAGAACAAGTACCCTCTTTGTATTTAAAATACTATGCTCACAAAGCCTTACCCATGCTTCCTATTCTTGAACCTCCGTTGAAGTATCCAAAATATCTGAAAAATATTGTGGAGATAAGGGGTGAGTTATCAACAACTCAGTAAGCAGAGGACATACATATGCTAGCGTCCAAACATGAGTATTTACAAAATACAGTATGCAGAACAAAATATTTTTCAGAGTTATCATGCAGAACAAAACATGTTTTCAAAAGTACCAGAGCGATGGTTTCAAGACAAGTAAAACCCAGAGTACTTTGGCATAACATAACCTGAGCATCATCATCACATCAAAACAGAGCATCTCACAGAGCAGAGACCATGTTTCACTCCCGTGGTAGGGTTGTGCTAACCCCGGTAGCCAAACCAGATAGAGATAGAGGTGAAATCTTTCCCTTATTACTCTTAGATAGGACTGAACAAAAAAGCCGGCTGAATATTAATTATGCTTTACCGACCCGAAATTGCTCGAACCGTTTAGTTTCCGAATTGGAAACGGAAATACTCGAACTATTTAAAAAACACACAGTTATTAACAGATACCCGAATTACACACAAAAAAGGAGGTCGTTTTTTCCAAAGATATATAACACGACGTTCTCTCTCTTGCATAGGACTGTTCACCATCTGCCTCCCTCAGTCCCTCTTTTCTCTCGCTCGAACCTGGAGCCTCTTGCAGACTTGGCTCTCTCTAGTCTCTTCCATCTCTCTCACAGACCCAACAAAAAAAAAAAAAAAAAAAACTGTATCGCAGCTCTCTCTCTGTGTGTTTCTCGCTCTCTAACTCAGTCTCTCTTGCTCGCTCTCTATGGTGGTTGGATCGTGGAAGCTTTCTCTACAAGCACCGAAAAAAACTAATCCAAGGTAAGGAAAAACACTTGGTGATTTATCTGATTAGGTGGGTTAATTATGAGGTGTTAGGGTTAGGGTTTGTACTAGGTTTCCAGCAGAAGGATTGCTGTCTTAGGGCCTTGGGTTTGTATTTTTACATCAATGTTTTGTTCGATATTTCTAATGAAGGAGTTGTGCTTGACGTGGTTTGTATCATTCTGATCCACTGTGCTTGACTCCCATCATCCTCAGTTGATTTTATTCATATCACTTTTTTGTATTTATTTATGGGTCTGAAATGCTCAGTTGATTACATCAATGATTTATTTTATTTTTTTCAAGCCTTCAATTTAGGAAATATATAAAAACCAATTTCAGATTAAATGTGTCTTTCAATTTAAAGAGACTTCTGATCTGATCTATAAGAAGATCATTTTGGTGAGTTGATTTTCTGGACTAGAGTTTTTGATCTGGGTGTTGTAGTGGAGTGTATAAAATATGATGTGTTGTTGAGGAGGTGCGGTGGGAATGAGAAGAAGGGGATAGTGGGTGTTAAATAAATATTGATTTTTCAGAAAATAGGTTGTGCTGTTGTATGCATATATATATATATATATATATATATGCCCTGTGTATATATGATTTTTTGTGTATGCATGCCAAATATTTGGATATATGCGGGGAAAATAATGATGACTCCTGAGAGACTAGAAGTTCTGCCTCTTTTTTTTCTTTTTTTTCTTGAAGCTGCCAACTACAATATAAGTTTGTCTATGTGATGCAAATTGGATGGAATTTGGAGTTACATAATGTTGTGGATAATAACTTAGGCTGATGTGCAATGAGGGTTGGGAGTTACTATATTTTGAAGTTTTGCACTATATATTTAAAATTAGTTTGCCCTGTTTGTAATGTCCCTGGGTATATTGGAGTGTGGATCCTAGGGAGAGGGTTAAAGAAATTTAAAGTCTTACCCCCTTTGTTTAGTCTACTAACACTAAGGGTTTTCTTTACTTTGATGATGGCTACTGATGTGCTTAATAATGACAAGAAATTGCATGCTCTTAACCACACAATTTCGACACTTAACAAGCTGAAGCTCGAGATATTAAGCAACCATTGTTGCAGACTGTTGTGATTCTTTATTCTTCAACCTTTTCTTTTGTATAGAAGAAAATGGTGACTAATGAATGGTGTATTGTAGTCGCTTATAACTGAAATGTTGAATAATTTACAATTCAAATGTACAGAAGAATTCTGAAGTGTTGAGCCTTTTCTAGTCCATCATTAAACTCCACGATGGAATGTTTGTACGTCATTTAACGGACTTGTAATAAGCAGGGATGAATGAGGCTGAGGGTAGTGCATGCACTTGAGGATGAAATCATGAAACTGAAACTTTCTGTGGCTTGCCATACAATTTATATTATTGATATAATGTTCGGAGACTCTGGCCATGTGACAGACAATTTATATTATTGATGTGGGATGTTCAACAAGATATGGAAGCTCGTATTGACTTGATCCATTAAATGGAAACATTTTATTTGATGTGGAAATATCATGTGATTTGATCGAAATGTGAAGAGTAAACATGGCTTCAATTTGAATGGCTCATTTGGGAATTGGAAAAATTTTGTGGGGGCCTGCCAAATAGAATGTAATCATCTACCCATTTCAAATTGATAATATCTATATCTCATCTTCTCATAAATGATGAATAAAACAGGAATATATTACTTCTAAAAGCAATTTAGCCTATAACTATTCCCAAAAGTCGTGTCGATGATCAGAAAATTAGGGTTTAACAACGAGAAGAAATACAAAGCCATCATGTTTGACAATACAATGAATCATAAGACACTCTTCATAATGTAAATTCCAATTACATTGAAATTCAACAACAAACAGATTCTACAAATTAGTGCACGATCACAACATCTTATACAAAATCAATGCCTTCCTATACCCAACTATTGTTCCATTGGATTTGATTTTCATGTCAGCTTCGGTGACTTTCCAATATCCATCACCAGCAGCTCAATTTGGCCGTCTTCCATTTCGATACTCTCGATCTCTTGGGGTGAAAATGTATAACTGATCTTCTTGATAATCCTTGTATTTTTCTTTTAATGGAAGAAATTCAAGTGTTACTTTCATAGTTCAACTTCTGATCTTTAATATGAAGTAGTCTTAATTTAAGCTCAAAGTATCGAATGTCATCACTGTATGCACCACATGAATATGCACTCACAAGAAAGATAATTAGTTCTACTTGGTTAATTGCACATGATTTAATTCAGTCAAACGAAATGAAACACCATCCAACGCGATGAATTAAACAAAATTGAAGCTGAACATGAATATTTGTTTAATTTCATATATTTATTCCCTTCTAGTTTTGCTACGTGCATTCGACATGGAAAGAAGAAGATGGTTGACATAAGGAATATTAGTTCCAAGAAAAACAAGCACATCAAGAAAAGTAAGGTATCTGCACAATATCTACCATGATTCTCACATTCAGATTATAAATAATTAGCAAACAAGAAACTTTATATCATGCAAAGTTATGTTCAAACAAATTTCATTGGAAAAGATCAAGTTCCAAACAGCTAAAACCATTAAAGAATACCAAGAAAGAAACAGGATGTTTGAACAAGATCAGTACTACCTACCTGCAAGAAAATCTGGCTGATATGCATATAGGTTAACCCCCACGATCTTGTTAATTGGCAGGGGCTGGTTCCATACTTTCTTCTCTAAGTAAAAGATGATGAGCTCTTCGTCTATTGGGAGGAATCTATACCCGGGAGGCTTGGAAAAAATTCCTTGTGCCTTAATATTGTTGTTGCTGTTGAAATTGTTTGACGTATAATCGAGATCTGCAGGAAACCCTTGATTATGAGCAGCTCCAATATTATTCGTTATGATCAATGAATTGTCATTGCTCTCTGGTGTATTACAGTTGCAGGCTACTTGGGGTTGCTCTCTAGTGTTATTGGTGAATGATTGGGTAGTAACAGCAGCAATGAGAATCGGTTTACGTTCCTTGGCAGTCTCAACCTCCATAGCACGACTCTTCTCTGAAAAGCAAGTAATTTTTGCAGACGTCAAATAACTTGAAACTCGTACGACGTTCTCTCTCTATAAATAAATATATTTTAAATCTTAGCGCCAGTCCACTTCTACTGATTTTTTTGGAGTCTTGGACTTATCCAATAGTATTATTTGTCTTTTTAAATATTTTTTAAATCCATTTAAACATTTTATCCTTCTGTTCGGATTGTTTTCCTTGACTCTATATTCATGCATAATCCAGTTAGTCTTCTTACCCTTTGGAGGTCTTCCCCTATAAAAAACCAATGCCTTCTTATACCCAACTACGGCTCCATTGGATTTGATTTCCCTGTTAGCTCTGGTGGCCTACCAATATCCATTATGAGCAGCCCGATTTGGCCGGCTTCCATTTGGATACTTTCGTTCTCTTGCGGTGAAAATGTACAGTTCTGCTGAATTTGCTCCTCCATATCCCATGTAGTATTCTTGTAATGGTAGGAAAATGTTAATTTGATACTAAATTTATTAAAAAATAATAATACTAATAATCAACCTGAAAAAAGGAAGAGCTAGCTAGCCTAATTCTTCTTATGTTTATTGCTTTGATCCTCTGCTTTTGAATGTTTCAACTGGAAATAGACGCTGATGACTGCATGCATATCGTACAGATACATTGATTTGCATACAAACACTGTACCATCGATGTGGATGATTATTGAATCAAAATCTCATTGATCTTGTTTCTAAATGTATATGTACTTGGTATCATGGATTTCATTATAAAACTTTGAATATTGCAGAATTACACATTCAGTCAAATGAAATGAAGCACTATCCAACACTATGAATCAAAGGACATATTCAGCAAGTTCACCCTGTTTTCTTTAATCGCATTTATTCCTAATTATACCAATGCAAGGAAAAAGAAAAACAGCACATCAAGAAAAGGTATCTGCACAGTATCTAATATGCCATGATTCTCTCGTTCAGATTAAAAATTATTAGCAAGAAAGAAACTCTATATCATGTGACGTTATGTTCAAAAGATCAAGTTAACAGCTCAAACCATGGAAGAATACCAAGAAAGAAACAGGATGTTTGAACAAGATCAGTATTTATACCTGCAAGAAAATCTACGTCATATGCATATAAGTTAACCTCCACGATCTTGTTCATTGGCAGGGACTGGTTACGTATTTTCTTCTCCAGGTAAAAAACGATGAGCTCTTCTCCTGTTGGGGAGAATCTGTACTTGGGAAGGAATCCAAAAACATCTTGAATCTTGTTGCTATTGAAAGGCTCATCATCGATATTTTCTTAAAATCATTTATCAGTAGTAGCTGCAATATTATTCATTGTCATTGAACCATCATTGCTTACTGGTGTAGTACTGTCGAGGGCTAATTAGGGTTGCTCTCTAGAGTTATTGGCAAATGATTGAATGGTAACAGCAGCCATGATAATCGGTTTACATTCCTTGCCAATCTCAACCCTCATAGCAGGATTCTTAGCGGAAGCAGAAGTTTTAGGAGACGTAAAAAATCTAAACTCGTATGACTTATAATGAGGAGTAATCTGTGTGTTTTAGTTGGACTCTACCCTCTTATCTATGTTTGAGTTTGGATCTCATTTATAAAATCACATTTTGGCCCTCATTTGCATTCCCACAATTACGATCTTGTCCTCCAATTCATTGTTAAAAAAATATATAATTAAATTTTCTGTTATTCTAATATTGATTAGAATATAATAATAAGAAGACTGCAATATTCATATATTAGAAATAATCTCAATTGAAGATTTTTGTTTACTGAACTTTTGTAGAACAAATTATTAACAACTTAGGATTTTTTATATTTCTTTTTAAATTTAAAAATAATAGTATTTTTTGCATATAATATTATTTGAAGAAATAACAATTATCTTCATATTATTTTTTGTAGCAATTCATAAAAACAAATCATAGTCATTGGACTGATAATATTTTCATTTTACAAAATACAATTATTATTTTTAGGTTCCAATTTACGGATCAGTTTGTAATTAATCTTTAATATATCATATTCACTATTTTGTTTTTTGTGATAACACATTTCATATTGAGAAATGATATTTGCAGTCGTGCAGTACAAAAGTGCCGCACAATCTCTTTGAAAAAAGTGAGCAAATATGAGACCCATATGAAAAAATTAATTTTGTAAAGAGAATGCTACATGTCCCGATAAAGGGTCCCGATGGCGGGTCCCCGAATTTTATTTATTTATTTTTTACTCAATTACAAAGGAAGTATTTTTTAATGATGTTATGATTTTTTTAAATGTTTAACTGTATAAAAAAATGTATGAAACAAAATGTCATTTGGCCTTACCGATGACTTCTCTCGTGCTACATCCACCATTCTTTTAATAATGGATTCATACTTTTAAAAGGATTGTTCATTGTTTGCACACTCCATGACTGTATCTAACATTATTCAATATAATACATTTTTAAAATTATTATTAAAAGAACTATAAACATTTTTTATCCTTTAAAAAATTATTTTGACAAGAACATGCTTTTATTTTCTAAGATCGGGATTGCAATTAAAAATTTGAAAATAACAATAATATTATATTTCTGTTCCAAAAAGAAAATAATATTTTTAAATTTAAAGAATAATATTTTATTATTTTAGGATATCGTTTCATATTATTTCTCATAATAATGAATCATATTGAATACTTTTTTTAAATTAATATTATTTTCATTTAAAAAACATCATACTTTTTAAAATTTCAAATTAATACTCTATTTTTAGGTTTTATCATTCCAATTACAATTATATCCATTTAGTTTTCTGAAACAATTAACAATTATTTTATTTGAAATTATTTTCTTTTATAAGAACATTATTATTATTATTATTGTTGTTGTTGTTGTTGTTGTTGTTGTTGTTGTTGTTGTCGTTGTTATGATTTACATGTCTAATAGGTCTTATAACTGGTGGAGCAATGCATATCCTGTTATGACTTCAATATATAACTTAATTCTAAACATTTGATTTGTTATGGGTTCAATCAATATAAATTTTCTGTTTCATTCATTATTTTCAAATATAATTATCATAGTTTGTAAAATTGGTTGCATAGATTTATGATTATATTTACTTTTATCATACTTGTTGTTTTAATTGAGATACTTTGTTAAACCCCAATCTTGATGCAAGGGGATCTGGGTTTGATTCGACATTAATAGCAGCTCTGAGTCTAGACTACCTAGAGAAGGCATATCAGCGCAAATCCAGTGGAAAAAGGTGAAACTATTTCGCTTTGTCTCTTTCCACGCCACATGTGCTGGATCACTGGAATCGCCACCATAAAATCTTTCAGATATGATTTTTGTGGTTGAAAAGAGACAAAACGTGTTGCCTTCATGCGCTGTCACAGATTTTAAAGTTTATCGGAGTTGGTCCAAAATGTAATCCGTTCTTTTTTGTGTCTATCTTAGTACTTTCCTTATTGTTTAGTAAAAATAAAAATAAAAAAAGGATTTTGCCTTTAGGACCTTTTTTTCTGTAGAAGTTGAGTCATCTCTTTCTATGAAGGATGAGATTGAGTCCTTATTGCTGTCTCTTGGATGTTTGTCTATAAAGAGTATCAGCAGTAGTGAAGACCAGACCAGTCACAAAAGAAAATATTGTACTGGTAAAGCTCAAAATGCATTAATTGGTTTATGAGATAATGGTTGATAAGGATGAAATAAAATTGTCCAAGAAATGACTTTTAAGGATGAAATTTAAATTTCATCCCAAAATATTGACGAAAGTCATTTACCGTTCCATTGATCAATAAAACGTTCGAACGGAATATTTACTGATAAGAAATTTTCCTCAATAAATTCCGAAATGATAATGATAATTTGTATACAAGTATCATAAGCATCTATCCCTTGATAGTCTTCCTTCGCGATAGCAATCAATCCAGCCCCTTAATTTATTTCCACCAAGTCAAATTAATGAAGGTAATCATGATTATTATCATAATTCAACAAATCCAATTCGAAGACAATCTTCAGCAATGTTAATCAATATTGTCTGTTGATTATAAGATACCTTTAAATTAGTCTATTTGGGAAGAAAAGATTAATTATAAGATAGAATACGATTTGATTTGTTTCCTTTAGTTCTGAAAGACATACATATACAATCATGCGAGATTTTTGAAATTAGAATAAAAGAAAAAAATACTTTTTCCCGCTACTGAAGTTGCCGAATATTGTTGGCAAAATTGGCAAAATTGACGAAATGAACCATTTCCAACAATGTTTTCTTGTCACGGCGTATTCATTGTTGTCCCCCCCCCCAAAAAAAAAAAAAAAATCTTGCAGCAATGTTTTTTTTTTTTTTTTTTTTTTAAGTTGATGTAAATGCTTGGCTTGTTCTGGCAATTTTTCTCGGTACAAAAAATCCAAAAAGTGGCTGCAAAAAGTCCCAAAAATAATCTTGAGAAATACAATTAGTTTTTTTGGCAATTTTTTGGTAGCCGAAAAGAAACACTTGCGACAAGACATTACCACCGGAAATCATTATTATTCCCGATGAGGTTTGTTGCCAGAAATACAAATTACAAGCGAGCTTTTCTCACATGAAATAATTTCTACGTTCTCTATTTAGTTTAAAACTAGAACGTTTTCTCTCTAGAAAGGAAAAACATTTTGTAATATATTTAACTAGAAAATAGAAAATAATATACATTTAAATTAGTCTGTTAGAAAGAAATGGTTAATTATAAGATACAATATGATTTGATATGTTTCCTTTAGTTCCAAATTAATTGACTATATATGTGTAAATATATATATACATATTTCTCATTCAAGTCTTATTTTCTTTTTGTCGGATTATATCATGCGAGATTTTTAAAATTTTACTACAATAAGACCACCATTTCTAGTGACTGAAGTCACTCGAAATCGTAGCCAAAATTGCTGAAAAGAACGATTTCCGGCGATTTCTTCTCATCACGGCATAGCCGCCGTTGTTTCCTAGCCCCCTCTCCCAAATAACTTTTTGTGCTATTTTTTGAGTTTTCGCGAAGACTTGATTTTCTCTAGCGATTTTACTTGCCACAAAAATTCCAAAAAATGACCGCATAAAGTCCCACAACAATGATAGATAATCGTGAGAAAACAATTAGTGTTTTTGACAATTCTTTGGTAGTTGGAAAAAAACATTTGCTACAATATTTCCGTAGAGGTCTCCTAACGTTGGCTCATGTTGCCGCACAATATAACGACATTGAAACTGTCTCCTCTCTTAACCTTCAGAACTCCTGTGAGTTTGTTGGCGTGAAATACTTTGTACATTCTTTATCTAGTTTGAAATAAACTATTAAAAAAAAATTATACGAGTCTCATATTTATTCAATTTTTAAAAATGAGTACTCGAGACTAGCATATCTTAAGACTACATAATAACATCCAAATTCTTTTCCTATTTCATTTACATATTCTTTGTTCACTCTTTCTTTTTTTTTTCTTTTTCTTTTTTATTATTTTTTAACCATTCAAATGATTACTCACTACAACAAATATTACTTTTTCTCAAGAGTGGATGTCGTGGGAAAAAGTATATCCCTAGTGGGAAAAACTTTTGTGCCACCATGGGAGGCTTGTAGCATATAACTAGTGAAGAAAGAGTCTTTCTCCACCAAACCACAAGTTCATGGAAAAAAACTTTCTTTTTCCCACGACGACATCTGTGGCGGTTAAAGCATTTTTTTCTTCGTGGCAAATAAGGTCCCATCTAGTATTGATGTAGTGGGAAATAATACCGATTTCCATGATATTAGGTGGTGGAAAAAAAACTTTTTGCCCATGAAACTTCTTCGTGGAAAATGGAAACTGATAATTGTTTTGTTCATGAATATTATTCATGGCAATAGACTTTTGATCAATTTCAACTGCTAAACTATTTCTCACCAACCATTAAACTAGAAAACAGTTTTTGTTAGCATTCTGTGTATCTCAAGAATGCTTTTATAACTGCTCTTATATTCAACTATAGTTGAATTTTTTAAATGATCACTTTTTCTATTGATCCTGACTCTCACATTTTTCAACAGTTATACTCTAGAATGATTGTATTTGTCAATGCAAATCGAGACATTTTCACTCTACATTTGATTAATTTCAAAAATAGCTAGGCCTATGATCTATTCTCTTCTCATGTAGAACATATTCTTGAACTTGATCATCTTCTATATGACTCTTCCTCCAAAGATGAGTTAGAAATAATTTATGTTTTTGCTATGCGCGCAAGAAAAATGATTGAATAAAAAAAGCTGATCAACATGCATGCACATGCCACAATTCTGGTTGACTCAGTAATTCTTATATTAGGCATAGTTCTTTGCAAGACCAACAATACCATTAGGCATGCATACTTCTGAGTAGTATTACAATTTACATCATGTACGTACATATATATTTACGCGATAATATTATATATATTGAGTTTTGTCCCTAATTTTTACCTTTTTTTTTTTAATTTGAATTTCAAGTAAGTTTAAAATCTTCACCATTTCAATAATTGTCACATTAATTTGTACGTATATATATACATTGTGCATAAAATTATAATTACTATAGATTGCATTTTCAAACCAACATTAATATATCCTCCTGTTTTTGAAAGAGGGCTTCGTATGTGATACCCCATATAATATGAATAAGGGTAGGTGGTGTATGGGATCCCATATTACTTGGGAATGAGAAATTCTTGCTCTTTATAAGGTTCCACTGGGGCTCCAATTGTATTATTGACTAGTTCTTTTGGAGTATAGGCCATGTGGTTTGGGTCTTCCATTGGGATGTTACAGGTTGTATTAGAGCCAGGTTTGAGGTTCTGCAGACTATAACGTATGAGATTTTTGATATTGTGGGTTTAGGATGTAACTTCCGATTTGAGGTGTAGAAATTCTAGGACTAAGAGATGATGAAATTTGTATTTAAGGTTTTAGAATCTGATAGGCTTTTGGGAATATGTTCTAGGAAATTTGAGGTATTAAAGTTTGTAAATTTTAAGAACCAATCTTCATGACGTTTAAGGTTTTAGATCCATTAGGCTTTTTGATGGAATGTAGAAAATGATTTTGATAAGATTTAAGGTTTAGATTTTATAGGTGTAAATAAGCTTGATTAAAAGCCAGGTTTGAAGTTCCGTAGACTCTGATAAATGAGGTCTTGAAATTATGGACTTTAGGAAATAAATTTTTGAATTGAGGTTTAGAATTCTACGGACTTCAAGAAATAGATTACCGATTCGTGATTTATAGATTAATTGGTAGTTATATTTTTCGCGCAATCATTACTTTATTATTTTCTTCCTTTGAAATGTTTAACCAAGGATGAGTCTTCCAGGATGGCTGCTCGACATCGTGTTCGAAATCTTGGGGTCTTGAATGCAGGAAATGAAGAGGACATATGCACCACAGAGCAGTTCAATCAGATGCACCCACCCACTTTTGATGGTCGTGGCGACCCGACCTTAGCTGAGCATGAACCCCAACCCGCTTCAGAGGACTGATTTGACGGCACGAAGCAGGAATCAACACAACATAGTGTAGGCCCGATTTCAACTCAATACAGAGTGCGCAATGGAATCGTGATTAGCCCATTGGAAGTAGCAACAGTTAGCTAAGCAAATTTAGAGGATGAATTTTTTTTTAAAGGGGGGAGGATTTGATACCCTGTATTTTAGTGTATTTATTTTTAGTGAAGGATTATTTTAATTAATTTAAATATTGGTTCTCTTGTTTTAAATTTATCGAATTTCTCGTTGGATTTATTTTATAATTCTTAAGTTGTGAAATTTACTTTGATGTGCTTTCTTCATATTAATTAGTGATTGCATTTAAATTTGCTCTTTGCTTTAATGAATAATTTTATTGTTGGACTTTAATTATTTTATTTTATTAATATTGAGTTGCAGTGTTTTTATTTGGCTCTTATTTATTTATTTTTTATTGTGCTTTTTTTTTTTCTTTTGTTGGACTCTTATATTTTCGGACTAGGCCTTTTTGTGTGTGTGTTTTATTTTTTTCTTTTGGGCCTAGCCCTTTTGGTCCCCAGCCCAACCCTTGAGGTTTCAACCCAGCCCAGTAAATTCCCCCCCCCAAAACGGCGTCGTTTGGTCTAGCCCTTAGGGCTTTCCCATCTATTTTTCTTCTCCAGCGCCGTTGCTTCTCCACCCTTCCATTTCAGATTCGTTTCCCCTTTCTTCAACCCATGCGGCTGCTGCTTCTCCTCTTCTCCTTCATTTTATGTCATTTTTTGTTCTCCTCTGTTTTTCATTGAGTTGCCGTCTGCAGTGTTCCTTCTTCCTCTCCATCTTATTTTCGGATCTTCCCCTCTACAAGTCAGCAAACGCCACCACTCATTCCTCCATCTTCGGCTGGTAATGTTTCCTTTTCCATCTCTTTAATTTTCGGTTTCCCTTTTTGTTGTAAAACAGTGCAAATCTCTTCCTCTTTAGCATATATTTTTCATCTGTTTTTCTCTCCATTTGCAGGTCTGTCCGTGAGCCTCCATTGTTGTGCTTTCTCTTAAATCTTCCTTACTAATTTTGTTGCTCATGCTTGTGATTTATTTCCATTGCATTCTCTTTTTGTTTGGTCTTTAATTGCTCTGTTTTGCCTTATTGCCGTGCCCTGTTTTTGCCATAAAAGTCGTGAGCTTCAATTGTTTTTTGGTGTTTTTGGTGCTTGCCGTGAATGCATCTTCTGCCATCGCTTGTTACCTCTCGATTTCCGTTGGGTAAGTCTCTGCCGCTGCTCATCTCCTGATTTTCTTTTGTTTTGTGGTAGTTTTCATAAGAAGGAAATATACATATGTTTGTGTATCTCGGTTACTCTAATAATATTAGGTGTTTTACCATTTTGCCTTCTTTGGAACACACTAGTTAATATTATGCTTATTGAATCTGAATGCTTGAGTTTTGTTTTACGTGGGTTATAGTCTATTTTGGGCATAGATGTATGGGCTTATAAACTAAGCCAATGTACTGGTGCTTTAAACAAAATATTTATAAGTTGATCATGTTGTAGTTTTTATATGTTAAATTCACTTTGTTTGAGTTTTGTTTTAAATACAAATTGAATAAATATTTGAAAGATATTATAAGTATTAATATTTTTAGAAGTACATAGTAGTGCAAGATTTCTATTTTGAACTCTTTAAAGAGATACTAATTAGTCTATTTTTATTAAATGAAACATTTGCCTTCCTACTTTAATCAGTTTTGTTTTAATGAGCCTTTAAACCAGATATGTATTTTATGACATAATTGTATCTATTACTAATATTATTATGAAATTTTAGAAATATTCTGAGTTTTATAGTTATGTGGATATTGAGAAATTTAGGAAGTGATAGTATTTTAGAATTAAGAGAAATCTTAAGTTTTTGAGGAATTAAAATAGGTACTTCAAGTGTAACATGAGATTTATCTGTTCACTGGAGATTTATTTAAGTTACATGAAACAGAATGCCATAAATTTACTCATGTCTACACTAGTCATGACAAAAATATTTTTATCTTTTATACAGATTTCATGAATAATGTAGAATGAATAACTGAGGTTGTTTCAAAATTCTTTTCATAACAAAAACATGCATATTTTTTATAAAATCAATCATAGTTTAATTTTTTTATGCAAAGTCTAGCATAGGAACCCTACTTACCTGAACTTTTAATTTTTTTTGAATTTTTTCACAACAATACTGAACGAATATCAATCGTCACCTTAAAATTAGACACGCAACTTATGTAAATCTCCAACTAAACAATATTTTGATATTTAAGACTAAAAATATCAAAATTAACTATTTTCCTAAAACTTCATAGATTCTCGCAACCTTAAATATCATCACTCCTCAAATGAATCGATATCTACTTAATCTCTCAGACTAATACTTTGAACCCTAAAATATTTTACTATTGAAATCTAACTATAAAAGATTTAATACTAGTAAATATAATTATACAAAAAACCTATTACAGTAAACAATAAAATTTCATTTAATAAAAATAAACTAGATTAGATTTAAAGTGTCTAAAATAAGATTACACGATTACTTAAAATATAAAAATTAATGATTAACAACATAATTTAAATCCCTTAAATATTTGCTATGAAAATAAAGTTTCTGAACTATTTTGAAATAAAAATTGAGCGCACTGAAAAAATATATATATAAAGTACAGTACGTAAACAAAACAGCCCAGACCCAATTGTAAAAGAATAATGATAGGGTTATTACCCTACTACTACCCATCTACTACTATTTTTGTATTTGATTTTTTTAAAATTTTTTATTTTACTTATGATTAAGGAAGTGTGTATTAGTAAAGTTATATATATATTTTTAATTTTTTTTAGTGATTAAGGATATAAAAAAATAGTTAAAAGAAAATGATAAAAAAAAAAAACTTGAAATGCACTTGTAGCAGATGGGTAGTGATTCACTGCCCATTGTAAAATAAGGCCATAAATGTAATATCAGTTCGAAGCTCCCCTTTACCAATGACAATATTTTCATTTTGTAAACCAGGCTTCACTTAGAAGAGAGGAGCAGTGCATGGATCCTTACCATGAGGCTATGTGTGGTGGTGGTTTGGGTGGATCTAGACGGCGGTGCGGCTGGGCTCAACGGTGGTGGGACTTCTGAGAGAGAGAGAGAGAGAGAACGAAGAGAGGGAGAGAGCACTTTGAGAGGGGAGGATACCAAGGTGTGTGGTTTGTCGTAGGTGTGCAATCGTGAGGTGGGAGGGGTGGTTCATGGTCGGTGTCCAATGATGGAGAATATTTTTCCAGCGAGTAGCAATGGCCAAGCCGCTGAGATATTCAAAGGTGGTTAGAAACGTGATATCAAAAGAGAAAGAGAGAGAGTGTGTGTTGTGGCAGTGGCAGTGGCCTATGGTGTTCTTACTGTGCTTGAACTGTGGCAACCGTAGGGTGGAGGCTTGGGCAGTGTTTTCGGTGGAGTTGGATGGCTGAGGAGGCTTGCGGGATTGCTGTGCATGGGAAGAACCGGTGCTCTGTTTCTGGTTATGAAAACAGAGGATGTTTTGGGGACGTGCGTGGGTGGCCAAACATGGGTTGAGCGTCGATTGGTGGTTGTTTATAGTGGTTGTGTTGAAAAAGAAAGGGTTCTTGTGTGTGGTATTGTTTTGGTTTACGGTGGGTGATGCAACCAACGGGAGAGACTGTGAGAGAGAGAACCGATGGCTTGAGAGACATGGATAGAGAGAGTTTGTTGAGAGAGAACTTGAAGGGAGAAACAAGTTGACTTAAATATTGATTCAATTGGATTAACTTCTTCTGAATGGATGCTCCTATATACAAGGAAAAAAAAGCACGATAAATCCTGGAAGTATCCAAAAAAAAAAATAATAATAAGAAAATAATCCGAATAGAAGGATAAAATGTTTAAATGG
The DNA here is from genome assembly GCF_004785595.1 of Juglans microcarpa x Juglans regia. Lineage (NCBI taxonomy): Eukaryota > Viridiplantae > Streptophyta > Magnoliopsida > Fagales > Juglandaceae > Juglans > Juglans microcarpa x Juglans regia. The sequence continues at coordinate 21,190,945 of NC_054602.1, read as the reverse complement.
ATTTAAAAAGACAAATTACACTATTGAATAAGTCCAAGACTCCAAAAAAATTTGTAGAAGTGAACTGGCACTAAGATTTAAAATATATTTATTTAAAGAGAGAACGTCGTACGAGTTTCAAGTTATTTGATGTCTATTGAAATTACTTATTTTTCAGAGAAGAGTCGTGCTATGGAGGCTAAGAATGACAATGAATGTAAACCGATTCTTAAGGCTGCTGTTACTACCCAATCATTCACCAATAACTCTAGAGAGTAACCCCAATTAGTCCTCGACTGTAATACACCAGAGAGCAACGACAGTTCATTGATCACAACGAATAATATTGGAGCTATTCATGATCAAAGGTTTCCTACAGATCTCGATGATGAGTCAAACAATTTCAACAGCAACAACAAGATTAAGGAACAAAGATTTTTTTCCAAACCTCTTGAGTACAGATTCCTCCCAACAGACGAAGAGCTCATCACTTTTTAATTGGAGAAGAAAGTATGGAACTAGCCGCTGCCAATTAACAAGATCGTGGAGGTTAACCTATATGCATATAACCCAGATTTTCTTGCAGGCAAGTAGTATTGATCTTGTTCAAACATCCTAGTTCTTTCTTAGTATTCTTATGGTTTTAGCTGTTTGGAACTTGATCTTTTCCAATGAAATTGGTTTGAACATAACTTTGCATGATATAAAGTTTCATGTTTGCTAATTATTTATAATCTGAATGTGAGAATCATGGTAGATATTGTGCAGATACCTTAATTTTCTTGATGTGCTTGTTTTTCTTGGAACTAATATTCCTAATGTCAACCATCTTCTTCTTTCCATGTCAAATGCACTTAGCAAAAGTATAAGGGAATAAATATATGAAATTACACAAATATTTATGTTTAGCTTCAATTTCGGCAAGTTCACCCTGTTTTCTTTAATCGCATTTATTCCTAATAATACGAATGCAAGGAAAAAGAAAAACAGCACATCAAGGAAATGTATCTGCACAATATCTGATATGTCATGATTTTCTTGTTCAGATTAAAAATTATTAGCAAGAAAGAAACTCTTTATATGATGTGACGTTATGTTCAAAAGATCCAGTTAACAGCTCAAACCATGGAAGAATACCAAGAATGAAACATGATGTTTGAACAAGATCATTACTTATACCTGCAAGAAAATCTGCGTCATATGCATATAAGTTAACTTCTACGATCTTGTTCATTGGCAGGGGCTGGTTACATATTTTCTTCTTCAGGTAAAAAACGATGAGCTCTTCTCTTGTTGGGGAGAATCTGTACCCGGAGGGAATCCAAAAACATCTTGAATCTTGCTGCTGTTGTTGATAGGCTCATCATCGATATCTGCAGAAAATCCTTTATCAGTAGTAGGTGCAATATTATTCATTTTCATTAAACCATCGTTGCTTTCTGATGTAGTACTATCGAGGGCTAATTGGGTTGCTCTCTAGAGTTATTGGCGAATAATTGAGTGGTAACAGTAGCCATGATAATCGGTTTACGTTCCTTGCCAATCTCAACTCTCAGTTTATAATTGATATTTAATTTATCTTATTCACTATTTTGTTTTTTGTTATAACACATTTCATATTGAGAAATAATATTTGCAGTCGTGTAGTGCAAAAGTGCCGCGCAATCTCTTTGAAAAAAGTGAGTAAATATGAGACTCATATAAAAAAATTAATTTTTTAAAGAAAATGCTACATGTCCTGATAAAGGGTCCCGATGGTGGGTCTCAAAATTTTATTTATTTATTTTTTACTCAATTATTAAGGAATTATTTTTTAATGATGTTGTGACGTTTTTTAAATGTTTAACGGTATAAAAAAATGTATGAAAAAAAATGTCGTTCGGCCTTTTCGGTGATTTCTCTCGTGCTACATCCACCATTTTTTTAATAGTGGATTCATTTTTTTTCAAAATATTGCTTATCGTTTGTACACTCAATGACTGTATCTAATATTACTCAATATAATATTTTTAAAATTATTATTAGAACTATAAACAATTTTTATCCTTTAAAGAATTATGTTGACAAGAACATTTTTTTATTTTCTAAGATCGGGATTGCAATTTACAATTTGAAAAGAACAATAATATTATATTTCTGTTCCAAAAAGAAAATAATATCTTTAAATTTAAAGAATAATATTTTATTACTTTTGGATATCGCTTCATATTATTTCTCATAATAATGAATCATATTGAATACATGTTTTAAATTAATATTATTTTCATTTAAAAAACATTATAATTTTTAAATTTTCAAATTAATACTCTATTTTTATGTTTTATCATTCCAATTACAATTATATCCATTTAGTTTTCTGAAACAATTAACAATTATTTTATTTGAAATTATTTTATTTTATAAGAACATTATTGTTATTATTATTATTATTGTTATTATTACTATTATTAGGTTTTACTTGTCTAGTAGGTCTTATAACGGGGGGAGCAATGCATGTCCTATTATGACTTCAATATATAACCTAATTCTAAACATTTGATTTGTTATGGGTTCAATCATTCTAAATTTTCTGTTTCATTTATTATTTTCAAATATAATTATAATTGATTGTAAAATTTGTTGCATAGATTTATGATTATGTTTACTTTTATCATACTTGTTGTTTTAATTGAGATACTTCGTTAAACTCCAATTTTGATGCACGAGAATTTGGGTTTGATTCGACGTTAATAGCAGCTCTGAGTCTGGACTACCTAGAGAAGGCATATCAGCACAAATCCAGTGGAAAAAGGTGAAAATATCTTGCTTTATCTCTTTTCACGCCACATGTGCCGGATCACCCGCATCGCCACTATAAAATCTTTCAGATACAATTTTTGTGGCTAAAAAGTGACAAAGTGTGTTGCCTTCATGAGCCATCACAGATTTTAAAGTTTATCTGAGTTGGTCCAAAATGTAATCTATTCTTTTTTGCGTCTATCTTAGTACTTTCCTTATTGTTTAGTGAAAATAAAAATAAAAAAAGGAGTTCGCCTTTTGGACCTTTTTTCTGTAGAAGTTGAGTCCTCTCTTTCTATGAAGGATGAGATTGAGTCCTTATTGTTGTCTCTTGGATGTTTGTCTATAGAGAGTATCAGCAGTAATGAAGACCAGACCAGTCACAAAAGAAAATAGTGTATTGGTGGAGCTCCAAATGCATTAATTGGTTTATGAGATAATGGTTGGTAAGGATGAAATAAAATTGTCCAAGAAATGACTTTTAAGGATGAAATTTAAATTTGGTCCCAAAATATTGACGAAAGTCATTTACCGTTCTATTGATCAAAACAACGTTCGAACGGGATATTTACTGATAGGAAATTTCATCCTTAATAAATTTTTTGTTCTTATGGGAAATTGTAGGAAAACTCCCCAAAAAGAACCATTTACAACGATTTTTTGTCACCACGTCGTAGCCACAGTTGTCGTCCCCACCCTCAAATGACTTTTTTCCGTGATTTTGCCCACCCAAAAAAGTCCAAAAAGGTTTCCAAAATGTTCCACAATAATGGCAAACAATCACGGGAAAAAAATTAGCTTTTCCAGTTATTTTTTGGTATCCGAAAAAAAGGTTTCTCTTTAGCTCATAATACTTTTAAACTAGTACGGTGCCCCCCCTCCCCAAAAACTTTTTGCTGCAATTTTTTGAAGTTGTTGCAAATACTTGATTTTTGAAGGTCTTGCAAAAAGTCTGAATTTTAAAATTTCATATTTTCTAGTATTTATTTACTCAACTTTTAACATTATTTAGACTTTAATGACTAAATTCATTTAGCCCAAGAATAGAAGACGTGTCTCAATAGGAATAAATCTGTTGCTTTGCACCAAAAATATTATCTTGCTCTAAAGATATGTATGCTATGAAGACGATAAGAATAATAGTAATTTATTTAAAATAGTAGGTATATTAGAAATAAATAATGTGCATTTCATGTGTACTAGTGCGACAGAAAGAGGTTAGTTTTGCCTTTTTATTTAACTTAATTATTATCATATTTATTCTTAAATATTATATATTACATTACTCCTATCACTACCTACAAAACTATCTGGAGAAGAACTAAAGGTAGTGCTACATATACTGACAATTTTACTTGCAGAATTCATTTTGTTAGTTTTCTTTTGAGATTTAAATTTTGAATTTCAAATTTCCTGATTTTCAGCATATCAATAATTCACAAGTGGAGAAGTAATTTTTTTGTAAGTTGTTCTTAAGTACATTTGGCTTTTTCCAAGAACAAAATCAATAATTCAGAAATGATAATGATAATTTGTGTACAAGTATGATAAGCATCTATCCTTTGATAGTCTTCCTTTGCGATAATAATCAATCCAGCCCCTTAATTTATGTACACCAAGTCAAAGTAATGAAGGTAATCAGAATTATGATCATAATTCAACAAATCCAATTCAAAGACAATCTTCAGCAATGTTAATCAATATTGCCTGTTGATTAGAAGATACCTTTAAATTAGTCTATTTGGGAAGAAATGATTAATTATAAGATATAATATGATTTGATTTGTTTCCTTTAGTTCTGAAAGACAGACATACATATATATATACACATATATATACATACATACATATACAATCATGCGAGATTTTTGAAATTAGAATAAAAGAAAGATACTTTTTCTCGCTACTGAAGTTGCCAAAAATTGTTGGCAAAATCGACGAAATGAACCATTTCCAACGATGTTTTCTTGTTACGGCGTATTCATTGTTCTCCCCCCCACCCCCCAAAAAAAAAAAAATTCTTGCGGCAATGTTTTTTTTTTTTTTTTAAGTTGATGCAAATGCTTGGCTTGTTCTTGCAATTTTTCTCGAAACAAAAAATCTAAAAAGTGGCTGCAAAAAGTCTCAAAAATAATCTTGAGAAATACAATTAGTTTTTCTGGCAATTTTTTGGTCGCTGAAAAGAAACACTTGACACGACACATTGCCATCGGAAATCAATATTATTCCCGGCGAGGTTTGTTGCCAGAAATACAGATTACAGGCAAGATTTTCTCACATGAAATAATTTCTACGTTCTCTATATAGTTTGAAACTAGTACGTTTTCTCTCTAGAAAGAAAAAACATCTCGTAATATATTTAACCAAAAAATAGAAAATAATATACTTTTAAATTAGTCTATCGGGGAAGAAATGGTTAATTATCAGAATCAGTATGATTTGATATGTTTCTTTTAGTTCCAAATTAATTGACTATATATGTGTGTGTGTATATATATATATATATAAATACATATTTCTCATTCAAGTCTTATTTTCTTTTCAACGGATTATATCATGCGAGATTTTTAAAATTTTACTACAATAAAACCACCATTTCTAGTGACTTCAAGAAATAGTAGCCAAAATTGCTGAAAAGAACGATTTCCGGCGATTTCTTTTCATCACGGCATAGCCGCCGTTGTTTCCTAGCCCCCTCTCCCAAATAACTTTTTGTGCCCATTTTTTGAGTTTTCACAAATACTTGATTTTTTCTAGCGATTTTACTTGTCACAAAATTCCAAAAAATGACCACATAAAGTCCCACAACAATGATAGATAATCATGGGAAAACAATTAGTGTTTTTGCCAATATTTTGGTAGCTGGAAAAAAACATTTGCTGCAATATTTCCGTAGAGGTCTCCTAACGTTGGCTCATGTTGCCGCACAATATAACGACATTGAAACTGTCTCCTCTCTTAACCTTCAGAACTCCCACGAGTTTATTGGCTTGAAATAATTTGTACATTCTTTGTCTAGTTTGAAACTAACTATTAAAAAAAAAAATTATATGAGTCATATTTATTCAACTTTTAAAAATGAGTACGCAAGACAATCATATCTTAAGACTACATAATAACATCCAAATTATTTTCCTATTTCATTTACATATTCTTTGTTCACTCTTTCTTTCTTTTTTTTTTTTTTTTTGTGTCTTTTTTATTATTTTTTAACTGTCCAAATGATTACTCACTACAACAAATATTGCTTTTTCTCGGGGGTGACTGTCGTGGGAAAAAGTATATTCTTAGTGGGAAAAACTTTTTTGCCACCAATTTGGTCCGTGAGAGGCTCGTGGCATATAACTAGTGAAGAAAGAGTCTTTCTCCACCAAATCACAACTTCATGGGAAAAACCTTCTTTTTCCCGCGACGACATTCGTGGTGGTTAAAGCATTTTTTTCTTCGTGGCAAATAAGGTCCCATCTAGTATTGATGTGGTGGAAAATAATACCGTTTTCCATGAAATTAGGTGGTGGAAAAAAAACTTTTTGCCCATGAAATTTCTTCGTGGAAAATGGAAAATGGAAACTGATAATTGTTTTCTCCATGAATATTATTTATGGCAATAGACTTTTTACCAGGATCAATTTCAATAGCTAAACTATTTCTCACCAACCACCAAGTGATACAAATACAATCAAATACTCAAACCTATTGAAGACTTTCTACTCAACAGACCATCAAGTGATAAAACCAACACCTGAAATTTTATTCCAACCAAAAATTAGGATAACCAATATATATAACATAAATAATATAGTAATTTACAACTTTGCCCATTGCGTTAACCAATCAATTAAGGCTATGAAAATACATCAATGTTTACAAATAGGACATTACAAGGAATTAGCCAACATGGTCAGTAATGTTCATAACAAATCCTTGTGCCTAACTACATGTATACATATTTTTGGACATATGATACGTTACTGCAACAAACACATGTTGCTCGTGTTTGTAAGTGAAGACTCTGCAGAAGGGATAAGGCTGTTTGAAAAGCATGCAGGGGATAAATGTCACATCCACAGTAGCCAATTGACAAGGCCAGTTGAGTTGTTCTTAGAAGTAATATTTCCACATAATCAAATGAATTAAGCAATCAAAATTTAGACTGCATTTAGTGACTCACTAAAAAATAAGTAGCACAAAGGCTATCCCATGTGCAGGAGGGTGTCGCGTAATAATTAGGAATAAATTCCTAGATCGTCTCCTTAGGGAAAGTTACTTAAAATCAAACTCGTTTAAAATTGTGAAAATATTCACAAAGAAAAAATAAAAATGATGGTATATGCAATGAATGGAAGAGTGCTACAAGAATGAAAAGGGCACTAGTCATGGACTAGATTCATATTTTTAGATTTTTGAGTGTCGAAATGAAATGTAAAAGACTAACAAATTGAAATTAACAATAAAAAAAATCAACTAAACTAAACAATCTTAATTAATCTGAAAATTAAATAATAAAACTGAAATTATTTAAGTCCTAATTAAGCTTTAATTAATCTAGTATGCAATGAAACTAAGAGATTAATAAAACTAAACTACAAATTAAATTAGATTAGAAAATAATTGACAAAATACGAGCTGAAAATTGAAAAGCCCCAAAATCAAGATTCTAGGGTTCATCCTTGTACTTAAATCACAAATTCTCAAAATCAATCTATAGCAATTGTAATCACTGTTAAGTGAAAGCTTAAAGAAGCAAAAAAAATAAATAACACGAAGTAAATAAACAGCAAATAAATTGCCCAAACTTCTAAGCCAAAAATCTCAAAAATATTTCATAAACTTTAAACTGAAATTAAATAAAAAGTAGGAAATAAAAAGAGCAAACTAAATAAATGAAAATGAAGGTGGTAGGCAATGGAGGAGAAGGATGGAGCGCAGCAGTTGGATCCTCGAGATTCTTCAAGCGGCGCTACATGCGTTACTACCTCGTCCGTATGAAAAAGAAAGAAAATATACCCCCGTGCTTCCGTGAGTCTCCTTCAATTAAGGAGCCGTGTGCATTTTTAATTCCTCTTGCGTTTGCGTGTGTGAGTTTCCTTTATTTTTTTTCCTTTGCTTTTCTATGTGAGTTATCTGCATGTGAGAGACCAAGAGGTTGCTTTTATTCTTTGACTTTTCTCATGCATTTCTTTGCCTATATAAAAATAAATAAAAATTAGAAAAGAAATAAAATAATAAAAAAAAAGAATTGAATATAAAAAAAATATGTTATGCATGTGAATGAAATTAAACCTAAACAACGTTTACCAAAAACGTCCATGAAGATAACAAATTATCTTGTTAAGTTCGCTTGGTTAGCTTGCTTGGTTTCCCTTCTTGCTCTTGTTAAGTTTCTGCATGCATGCTTGTGGCCTAACTTCATCACAAAATACAGAGCCATAGGGTAAAGTAAAGATATTTATGCAAAATTATATCAAATAAATGGGGATTTATGCGAATAAAATTGTAAATGGTGATTTTTATTACCTTGTTATAAACTTCTGCAAACTTTTTGTTAGCAACTCTAGGAGACCCAAACTTATACATAGTCACAGAGATTGCCCCACACCTAATACACAAAAAAAAAAAAAAAAAAAAAAAAAAAAGATAGTTAAATTTCATTGCCATTACTCTCCAAACGCCGCACTACATTAAAAAGTACTACAAATACGTAAGTACTAATTTTACAATGATCAAGTAATCTCTATCAATTTCTAATCATAAAAATATCAAGTTAGCTTTCCACAGTTTCCAAATACATAGACCTGAATCGTGAATGGAATTAATTTTCATAAGTATGGAAGAATGAAGGACTCTATAAGTAGAAATATAAACAACGTACTTAGCTAACTGGCTAGAGGAAAGCTCGAGAGCAAGAAGGGTAGCCAATGCTCCACCTAAACTATGCCCGGTCACATACACATGTTATTTGAGCAGCGGCTCAGAAAGATCATCTCTATCACCAAAACAAAAATCACAATAGGGCATGTTAATATAGCCAGAATGCATGACAACAGTGTGTCAGTTATTCAACTTAAATATCAATATCTTGTAATGTTACATATCAAGCCAAACCCTAAAGATATGAGCTAGGAGCTACATATATGTTCAAACCACTAAAACAAAGTTTGGAAAATCTGTACACACACATGGTTTGAAACATAATATTCTTCTAATTATTCTAAGAAATCATAGCTTACTTTAGTTTAGTAGCTACTAGAAGCAAAATGAAACACTAAAAATAAACTTCTAACATCAGCTTGAAGCTGATTAAGTATCAACTATCAAGTTCCTTACGATTTAACCCTCTACATGTTTCTCTCATGTGACATTAAGATATATATTAGTTTCGCTTGGAATTGATAAATTTGAAAAAAAGAGCAACTTACATATGACCAACTGTAGATTTAACGAGAGAAATTAAGAGAAATTATCCTTGTCCTGACTGAATCATATGCACTTAGAAAACCACTGTGAACCTGAAATAATTGGCGAACGGTTATTTACACTAAACTAGAAAACAGTTTTTGTTAGCATTCTGTGTATCTCAAGAATGCTTTTATAACTGCTATTATATTCAACTATAGTTGTATTTTTTAAATGATCACTTTTTCAATGGATCCTAATACTCACGTTTTTCAACAGTTATACTCTAGAACGATTGTATTTGTCAATGCAAATTGAAACATTTTCACTCTACATTTGATTAATTTCAAAATAGCTAGGCCTATGGTCTATTCTCTTCTCATGTAGAACATATTCTTAAACTTGATCATCTTCTATATGACTCTTCCTCCAAAGATGATTTAGAAATAATTTATGATTTTGCTATGCGCTCAAGAAAAATTATTGAATAAGAAAAGCAGATCAACATGCATGGACATGCCACGATTCTGGTTGATTCAGTAATTCTTATATTAGGCATAGTTCCTTGCAAGACCAACAATACCATTAGGCATGCATACTTCTGTGTAGTATTACAATTTACATCATGTACGTACATATATATTTAAGCGATAATATTATATATATTGAGTTTTCTCCCTAATTTTTACTTTTTTTTATTTGAATTTCAAGTAATTTTAAAATCTTCACCATTTCAGAAATTGTCACATTAATTTGTACGTATATATATATACATTGTGCGTAAAATTATAATTACTATAGATTGCATTTTCAAACCAACATTAATATATCCTCCTATTTTTGGAAGAAGTCTTCGTATGCTTCATGAACTTTTTCTTTGCATTTATTCCCGCATGTTCATAATTCTTCATGTTTTGTCCAAGCTGAAAGAAATGCTGCATAATTATAAGATATCTAAGAAATAACTGTCACATTAGTACGTATATATATATGATTGTGCGTAAAATTATAAGTACTATAGATTGCATTTTCAAATCAACAATATATCCTCATGTTTTTCGAAGAGGGCTTCGTATGCTTCATGAACTTTTTCTATGAGGTTCCAGTAGAGCCAAAACTGGTGCCGTGGTTAATCTTCTTTTGAGTTATAGGAAATTCTGCTCACATTCCTCACTCCATATGACCTTGACAATCTTCCTGGTCAATGCAGTGAATGGTTCAGATAACTTAGAAAACCCTTCTACGAACCTTTTGTAATATGCTGCAAGACCTAGAAAACTCCTTATTTCCTGTACATTCCTGGGTCGTTGCCAATCCAATACTGCCTTTACCTTGCTAGGATCTACTGCTACTCCTTCACTGGAGATAATGTCCCCTAAAAACTTCACCTCTTTTAGCCAGAACTCACACTTACTAAGTTTAGCATATAACTTATGTTCCTTAAGTTGCCCTAACATCAATTCTAGGTGTTTCTTATGTTCTTCATTTCTAGAATAAATCAATATATCATCAATGAACATCACTACAAATTCATCAAGGTAGGGCCTAAAGATTCTATTCATCATATCCATAGAGGTTGTAGCCTGTTGGGACATTGGTTAATCCAAATGACATCCATGGCATCCATGCGTGTACTTTTCCCTTGGGATTTCTAGACGGATCTAATGATGAAGACTTAGAGTTTTTGGTCATGCCACTTGTCAACCATGCAAAGGAGTTTTTTAAACTTCCAATGAAGCCAAGGATGAAGGAAGGGGAGAAGGCTTGCTCAGCCTTAGATTTTCGAAGGAGTCTTTCATGCAAGGAATCTTTTATATTTTCAAAGAGAACACTCATGAGAAAGGGGAGATGGAGGTATTTAGCCATGACAAGGGGTGCCCCTTGGCATCCATGCATGTATGTCCTTTAAGTTCCCAAGAGAAGCAATCATTGAAGGATGGAGGCTGGAAGGTTCGGCTAGTGTAAGAATGAGCCATTTGGCTCCCCCATGCAAAGGCTTAACTTGTGACTCTTCATTTTCTAGCAGAAGTAATGATGGAAGAGATAAAAGGCGGACGCAAGGGAACACATAAATAGGGCCATTATTGGCCGACGACCACACAAGAGACAAGGGGTAGACAAAGAGTCATTTGTACATTTTGAGCTTTTCTCTCATTCTCTCCTCTCTTTCTCGCCAACCCTAGAAGCCAAGAACCATTTTTCTTCCTTTCCTAACACTACTCTCATGCATTCAAGTGAAGAATTCAAGGAAGCATCTCGTGAAGCATAGCACAGTAAGAAGGCTCAAACCATATTCTTGTTTAAGATCACATATGAAAATGCTAAAGATGGATTTAGAAGTTTCAGTTTGTGAGGGAAATGGGCTAATTAGTGTATTGTAAAGAGCAAGAAGAGAACCAAGGTGTAGTTTCGGCCATGGGAGGATGGACCACGCTTGAAATCAAGTTGAGTATGGTTTGCGTCTAGGATTTTATAGAATTGGAACCCTTGAAGAGAATGGTTGAAGGAAAAACCTCTTGAGTGAATGTGAGATAGTCGTCCCTCACTAGGGTTTCTCATGGACTATTTTCATTGAGTCATTAAGAGAAGAAACATGATCGACAATGTCACATACACGTTTAGAAACTTTCAACCATTAGGGTTCCATGCGAACATGTATGTTTTTGTTACACATCAAGCACACATGGCCATTAGGGTTTTTACAAGAAAGAACTTGTCACATTTGGCCATTTGGGTTTTGCCTAAGTGAAGGGAGAGTCTGATATCATCCGGCCCTAGGTCTTGTTGCCGTGTATATATATGTAAGTGAATCAAAAGAAAAATTTAATACCCTTAGTGCACAGATCATGTGCATAGATTTTAGAATTTATCTTAAAAAATCTAACACTTATATGTTCAACTTGCTTGTTCATTGATATTTTGGAGCTTTGTAAGTTAGCCTCTAACTTACTCTTGGATAATATACTTACGTCTTTGTGTAAACCTTGCACCTATATTATTTGTATCATTTGATGTTTTGTTTTCTCTCAAATTTCACAAGAAATGATTGGTTTTCACCATTGTATGATTGACTCTTCATGATATGTTCAAATGATGCTTGCTGAAATTTTGGTCTAAATGATATGCTCGGAGCTTTTAAGTATTGTTATATGCCATGTTGAATCATCATGTGTTATGCCCATGAATATGCATCTGAATATTTTAATTATTTCAAGTTGTTCACATTTTGCATTCATTGCTTATTGAGCATAAGTACATGCCATGATTACATGAAAATTTTATATGGTTTCGTGAAAAGTTCGCATATCACATGTTTCGAGTTGTGCATTAAAGAAAAAGGTCTTGACACGACCTCAATGCTAGGATGGAGGAATATCATAGTGGAACTCTCATGTCCATTCTGGAATGATTAAATTAGAGTGGTAACCCTTAGGATGACAAAGTAAAGTTAACGAACTTCAAAGTAGAAACACCTAACACTATTGGGTGAAACACATGGTAAATATGGTGAAGGTGAATTGTGAACTGCCATATCATATTGTAAAGCTCATGGTGAAGGTATTTTGATATGCTTGAGTCTCTGTATATAACGTATTCACACCCTGTCAAAGGGTCGATAATGTGGTGCAATAACTAGCAGCAAGCCCACAATTCATAGGGGTAGCCGTGACGTGTCCATTCATTGTTATATGGTATAAGTGCTTAAAATGAAATGGCACATTGTTACATTGTTACAAGTTCTATGTTTTTGAGAAAGGAATCTAGGTGGGACAAAAAAGTGTTTTGACGGAATTACAAGTTTATACTCACTCATTCAAGTTCATGTTTACCTTATACATGCTTATGTTAGCTTTGTGTATATTTTTTGTTTAACTTGCTAAGATTTCTTTAAATCTCATTGTGATAGTTTCCACTACATTCCCCCTAGAATGGTAGAAGTTGTGACAGGGCCTGAGGATACTGATGGGGAAGCGTAAGTGCGAAGAACCCCCAATAGTTAAGGAAAGCCTGAAGAGTCCCAAGAAAATCGCGAACCCTTCACTAGTTGATTGACTTGAGGCACCCAAAAAGTTCATCTGTGACATTTTAAAGCTCTTCAAGAATATTCAGAAGATTTTAGAAATGAATGACTTCCAGATGTTGAAAAACAATGTTTTGAGGATTTTCACGAAGGATCATAGTTTGGGACCCTATTTTGTATGGATATTTTAAACAACCTTGTATTTTGGGAGTATTAGTACTTGTTTTGGTACCATATTAAAATTCATCAAATCATTAGTAGTCTGAATCATTGCGATTATTGGGTACTACTAGAAACATGCTATGTGCATTGCATGTTAACTGTTATGTACGAAGTGTGTGTAACCTTGTGTTACATATCTAGAACTTCAGACACCGTCCAATCCCAAGCGAGGTCTAGAAGTGTTACAAATTAAAACTCATCTCTACATGTTAATTGCCTATGTGCTCATTGTTGCACCATTATATTACTCAATATTATCTCATAGTAAATTGCCTATTGTAATTTTCTCATTATTTTTTTTAGATGGCACCATACAACAGGAAAATAATTGAAAACTTTATGAGTACGACAATTACAATCATTGTAGATAACCATATCCAGTTGCTAGGCGGAGGAACGAGAATCTATTCCTAGGCAACTACCTATCCTAGGACGTATGGGATACCTTTGGTTTCGCTCTAACCTCTCGATAGTAGATTTGTACCAGCCGTAGTAGCCCCTACCATAGTAATTCTCGCTCCTCCACCCGAAAATGAGTACCCAGATTTTTCAATGGAAGACTTGTCCTATGAGGAGGGGGGATCTCAGCGGTATTAATCCGTAGGAAGGGTAGAAATATTCCCACAGTTGTCCGTGATGGGAAAAATTGTTATGTAATCTTCTTACTTATAAGAATATTTTGTTTATTTTGTTGGTTATTGATAAGTGTTATTTTTATGTGATTTTTATCACTCTTTTATTTATAAAAAATGTCATTTTTCTTTTAATAATATTGATTTTATTTTATTTATATATAGTTTTTTTTTCTTGAATTGGAAGGAATAAGAAGATTTAGTGCTAAAGGATGACATTTTGGTACAAGAGAGGAGATTTGGGTGAGGAGACCGATGACCAGACTGGGCGCAAAGACTTGGGCGAGAAAACTTGGCGACAAGGTCCCGGGTGGTTAGATTGGGCGACAGTCTAAACGACCAACTTAAAAGACCAACTTAAATGACATCTCGGGCAATAACGAGACAAAAGGCAAGCAGCTTTTCCACTTGATTGGCGAGAGGAGTCTGTCATCCCGGTGGGATAATTCTTCCCGACAGGATCAATCTGTTGTTGACCACCAAATCTGAGTTCTGCAATCAATCTGTTGGCAACCAAATCCTTCCAAGCTCTGCAATTCAAGTCGCATATAACTGAATCTTCCATTTTAGATAATCTTGTTATTCTTGAGATAATTTCTTTTATGTTAACATTTATCTTTAGAAACTATTTTCCAGATCTTTAGGCTAGATTGTAGCTGCAATTATCTTGTTTCCAGATTTGAATTTTGACATCTATTTAATCTCGACTTGTGAGATGAATAGGAGGGTCTAGAGTTTTTAGTTTTAGAGAGTCTGTGTTTAAGTTTCGATAGTTTAGAGTTTATTATTTGAGTTTCTTTCAAGGAGGTAGATCTGGGGAAGCAAAGGCGAGAGTCGCATGCTTCATCAATTGACTCCAACGAAGAATATTAGTTTTATTGTTTTTCATTTTAATTTTATTATGAACTAATTTTATTTTCTAGAGCTTTGATGTAGTCTAGCATTGAACACATAATTTATATTCTAAGTTATTTTATTTTCAATCTTTCCATAATTGAGTGTTTATTCTTTATTCTTAATGCTTGCAATTTTCTAGCTAACTATTGTTCGATCTATTGAACCACAGTGAGACCGAGAGGTGTGATTAAAACTCTAGGATTAAGTACCATTAGTTGAGCGAAAGTAGAGATACTTTACTGCGATTAGTGTGATTTTTAAGAAAAATCCAAAGAATTTAATTGGAGTTATTAGTTAAATTCACATAGAGATATTGAGTTATTAGTTCGAGATACTCTTGGTATTGTTCGAGAGAAAATATTGAATAGTTAAGGAATTTTTATCATCAATTTGGGATAATTGGAATTCTAAGACGAGGAAGAATAAATGGTGTGAGATTTGTTAGGTGAAATCAAACGCCCTAGATCTATTTTTATTATCTTTAAAAAAATCTTAATTTTAATGCTTTTGTTTTCAGTTTAATTTAGATAATCCATTCTTCAAATTTTGGTTTTTCAAATAGTATTTAATTTAGTAAATTTCAATACTCAATAGCATAATTAGTCCTTGTAGGTTCGATATCCATTTCTTTTTAAAACACTTTACTACTTGTTACGATTCTATGCACTTGCAGATATTTTTATGCTAACAATTATTTGGCGCTGTTGCCGGAGAATTGTTATTTGTTATTGATATTGATACCAGCTAGATTTTTACTACTTTGAATTTTATTTTATTTTATTTTATTAAAAAAATTAGTTTAAATTAGATCTCAGTTTGATTTTTTCTTTCCAAGAATTAGAAGTGCATGCCCTGATCTAAATCATTAGAGCATACACCTTTCGATCCTGAGATTGAAAGAACCTTACGTCGGATCAATAAAAAGAAGAAGAAAGAAGTCGCTGCCTCCAAATTTTATATGGCCGACCAGGAGTACAAGGCGTTAAGAGACTATGTGATGCCCTTTGTCAATGGGACGACATCTAGTATAAGGCGGCCAGCTATACAAGCCAATAACTTCAAGATCGAGTCGGCCATCATTCAAATGATTCAACAAACCATCCAACTTGAGGGGTTGTCACAAAAGGATCCTAATGTCTATATTGCAAATTTCCTAGAAATTTGTGATACTTTTAAACCAAATGGAGTGACAGATGATGAGATTCGATTAAGACTTTTTCCTTTTTCACTTAGGAAAAAAGAAAAAACTTGGTTGAACTCTTTGCCGCCCGACATCATCACTACTTGGGAGAAGTTGGCACAAATATTCTTAGCAAAATATTTCCCTCCAGCTAAGACAGTGAAGTTGAGGAATGATATAACTACATTCACCCAATTTGAGGGTGAATCATTATATGAGGCATGGGAGAGATACAAGGATCTATTGCGTAAGTGTCCACATTACGACCTCCCCGTCTGACTTCAAGTACATACATTTTATAATGGTTTGGACCCATAAATCGATCTATGGTTGATGCGGCCACAGGAGGGGCATTAATGAGTAAGACCCATGAAGCCACATATGGACTTCTGGAAGAATTGGCATCCAACAACTATCAATGGTTTGCGGAGAGAGTAATTGTAACCCCCGCTCCTTTCTTCTTACGTAAGCTTCTCTCTTTCTTACGTAAGGCTCCTCCTTTCTGACGTAAGCAAATTCCGATGACAGAATTATGCAACAGTCTGCCATTCTTTCTGGCGACTGCGAGCATCGTCATATGTGCCGAACCATGACGACGTGCCTCTCGAGATATTAGGTGACTTCTAAAGTACGCCCAGTGTTTAAATGTACTGGAAATATTTATATGAGGTGTTTCCAGTATCGTTGAGTTAAACTTGTTTTTAAAAGAGACAATTATAATATTTTGAAGAGCTCCAAAATATTATAATTATCGGAGATCATTTTAATATTAATTATTAAAATGATTCCAGTTATTTAAAATATTATGAGATTTAAATTATGTTGAAAGCTTTAATTAAATTAAATGGTTTCATCCTTTTAAATATATTAAATAAGACTTCATCATTTATTAATGATGAAGAAATATTATTTTATAAACTAAAGTTAGTTTAAAATAATATTTACCTTAATTCCTCTAAGTGCTTTTAATTAAGTTAACGTTTACGCATTTTCAAATCAGTATTTTAATATCTCAACGTTAGATCGTTTTGAGGACCCCCAAGACGAAGGGACTGGATTAAATACCCAGACCCCCTCTCTCTTTCCCTCACTTTTCCCTCTCCTTTCTCTCTCCTCCCTCTTGGCTTGCACAGCACGCAGCACTCCTTTCTCGCATGCCGAACTGCTCCATGCCTCAACCCGGCGCCGCCGGCACCATCAGCTCCCCCTCCCTCCGGCGAGCCTCCCCGTGGCAATCTCTCCCTCTCACGCTCTCTCCTCCTCTCCGCTGGAAGTGCAAAGCCCGAATGGGCTTGATGAACGTAGTGCCGCCGTGGACCTCCCAACGGCGCCACCACTTCCACGGCAGCTTCTCCTCCTGCCGGCCATCATCCTCCACCGAAGCCAGCCCCTGTTATGCAGCCCTTCCTCCTCCCTCACGGCAAGTACCCGAAATGGGTCTCTAACCCATTTCCTCACCATGCGCCGCCGTACACGGCCACCCAGCACCACCATGGACCTCTCCTCCCCTTCCCCTTCCTCCTCCCTTGGACCCGAGGCCCATAGCCTCTCCTCCATGTATGGGTTTCTCCCTCACGCACGCACGGGTTGGATGCCGCGCACCGCCACCCACGGTGGGTAACCACCGTCATCAGCTTCCTCAGGCCACCACCAAGCCAACCCAACCTCCCACAGCCCCGATCTGCCACTCATGCATGCACACTCTCTCTCACTCTCCCACGGCTTCTCCTCCATCGTGCGGCCAGATCTGCCGCCGTGAGCCACCGTGGTGCCACCTCGATGCCACCACGAGATCCACCGTATTTCCCTTAGCCAAGCCCTAGGTCCAAACCACCACTTTACGTGGTGGGTAATCACTGGACGTGATGGACAGTCACTGCTCGTGACTGACTGCCACTGTACACGGTTAGATACGCTGTGTACCGCCCTTCATAGCCACCATCACGAGGCCTTCACGAGCCCTTCCAAGACCACACTTAGCTATCCAAACGCCCAAACAGTCAATGTATGTGGGTTAGCCGCCATGTATGACCTCTCGGACGTCATCGGCTGTGACGATCAGCGAGCAACGCACGGGTTATCCCGTCGATGGTATAACTCTCTATCCCTTTTTATTATGTTAGATATTGATTAGTGGATTAGGTTGTGGACTGTGCTGTTAGTATTAGAGGAATGATTGGGTTGTATTGAGATGCGCTGTGTAGTGCACTGTGAAGTGTTGGGCATATTGTGTAGTGCGTTGTGAAGTGTGCGGTGAAGTATGATTGTGGAGTTTGTGCCGTAATTATGGCATGGTTGTGCTGTGCAGTGTAATTGTGGGGCATGTGCTGTATGGATGGCGTGGCATGTGGAGTGAGAATAGTACACGTAGAGTGTACTTTGTGTGTGGCGTAGTGTGAGATAGAGAGAGTGTATGTAGAAATATTCTCCTCTGGCGTATTGTGGATTGGGAAGAGTACACGTAAAGTGTACTTTGTATGGCGTGTATGAAGGGAGTACACACGTAGTGTACTCTGTGGTGGAGTGATGCATCGTATGGCGGGTATGCCATATTGATGATGGGTTGTAGCGGGTATGAAGGGAGTACATGTGGAATGTACTCCATGTAATGGAGTGACGCACTATACGGCGGGTATGCCGTAGTGGTGATGTAGAGTAGCGTGTATGAATGGAGTACACGAGGAGTGTACTCCATGTGGTAGAGTGATGCATCGTATGGAGGGTATGCCATATTGATGATAGGTTGTAGCGTGTGGAAAGGGAGTATACGTGGAGTGTACTCCACGAGGCAGCGACACTCCGTGTGGCGTGTCGCAGAGATAAGGATGGTTATGCAGTTGATGGGCATAGAACGTGATGAATAGTATCAGGAATTGTGGAACAATGTGCCGAAGTAGTTATGGTGCAGCCTGTAGTCTGAGGTGACAAGTGTCACTGTGATCGACTTACGGCTGGAAGTATACGTGAAGTAGCAGAACAAGTGTAAGAGCATGGAGCCGAAGCATAATTGGGCAACGTCACGAAGTGACGTGGTTATTGACAGTCATGCTTATGATGGATAAGGAGTTAACTTTGGAATAGCGTAACGGGAACGTGACGAGATGTCACAATGTGACGGGAGTACGTGAGAAACCGTACTCGTGATGAGTAAGAAGTTGGCGTAGAAGTGATGTAGCAGGATGTCAGGTGACGTGACAAGGTCACGGTGTAACTTGAGAGTAGTCTCGAGCTATGTGACGTGACGCAAGGCATAATTGTGAATGGAGCCTTGTCGCACTAAGTGTTGGGATGAACTGTAAGAAGGGACGGCTAGCGTGAAGAGTCATGCTGGCTGGGTTAAGAGAATATTGGTATCAGAATATGGCCCTCATCCCTACGAGTAGGTGATCAACATGTTATATGTTGATCTTAGGTGATAAAGGGATAAGGTACATGTGTAATCTAGTTAGACACATGTGCTGGACGGATTCACCATATGTAATGGGTAATCTGTCCTAAGCATAGTTACACAGTGCTTAAGCCTCAGAGTTGGCTTAGAGCCGTGTGGCTGGTATGGATGGGAATGATGATTAGTATGAGCTAGGATGCATGGAGGTAGTGACGGGTGTATTGTCTAAGATTGGGATGCGTGACTTAGTTAGTCGGAGTTATGCATCAAGATGAGTTCAAAAAGGAGAATAAGACGAATGTCTTAGTGTCTTAATCCTAAGGTGAATCATGGGTTCACTTTAGTGAATGAGCACTCGAGGCAAGGCGTTAAGTTGGAAGATGCAGTGACCGCAATTGGTCCCCGAAGGTTTTAACGTAGTAAAAGGCACGTAAGTGCATTGGATAGAAGGAGAGTGTTCCAAGTATAGCGTAGTTCTATTTATAGTTTAAGTTGCTTATGCATTAGATAGAGAATGACGTTAAGGTGATGTATGCATGTAGGTTGCCAGCTGACACGCATATGAATGGACTGCATGGTATGAAAGTAGCAAGGAGTCCAGGTAAGTATTACGTTCATGCCCTTTTGGAGTTTTCTAAAAATTACGAAAAGAAAATGAAAAGCTCTTCTCTTTAAGAAAATGTTTACAAAAGAAGATGCCATGCTTTCAAACGTATAAGTACGTACTGCCCTTCCATGAAAGCCCCTTTTTACGCACCAAAAGTTATTAATTGTACGCATGCGAATGGATGACTATAAGATGTATCTATTGTATGTATTTTCAAAGAAACGAACTGATGAAAATGCACGAAAGACGAGCTTGAGCCGACGCCTTCATGGATCCTATGGACCGAAGTTGTCGCGAGCGCCGCGAGGTGATGCTCGCGGACGCCGCGAAGGCCAACGTTCAAGGTGATGCTTATGGATGCCGCGAAAGGTGAAGTTTGAGCCCGTGCTTTATGTTTTATGGACGGTGCGAACCGATACTTTTGTGAATGCCGCGAGGTGATGCTCGTGGACGTTATGAAAGAGGACGTTCGAGCCCATGCTCACGAAATGATGTTTTCTCATGAAAAGAAATGTTTTCTCATGTTAAACGAAAGAAAGAACTGAATGAAAGCTCCAGCTCTTCAGAGCTGGCATGAATGAATGAAGCTCCAACTCTTCAGAGCTGGCATGAACGAATGAATTAAACAATGAATGAAAGCATGAAATATATGAAGATACGTAACGACCACATGAATGAATGAAAGGGTACCAATGAATGGGCAGATTGCAATGCCAGGTAAGTAGTACTGGTAGTGCACCCAGTGCTGTCCCCTATGAAAAGTGATTCCCAACCTTTGGCCATGAGCGGAATCCAAGTCAAAGGGCCGCTAACCCTAACACACGGGACGTAACAGTGTGTACCGGCCTATGAAAGTGAAAAGAATGAATGTATGTATGTACGTATGTACGCATGCACGAACGCACTTTAAGAAATGAAGGCACTGATAGGTGAAACGTTTTACGAAAAGAAAGAAAAATCCCGTCCAGTGACGTTTTCAAATGAACGCACGTATGCATGCATGCATGTATGTATAGTATGTACGAATGATGAATGCATGAATGAAAACCTACGTTGTTATATTTTAACTGCATGAGTAATGCTTAAGAGTCTTCGACTCATTTTAGTTTTTATGCATGTCCCTCCCCCCCCCCCCCCACACAGGGAAGGAAATGAAGTACGTGTCAGGACAGACACGGCCCATGGGGAAGAGCACGGAAGTCTAGGCACGAGGTTCAAATGTAAGAGAGGCATTTTATTATTAAAATTGATGTTTTCAGCTGTAAACCTCTTTTATTGCAAAAGCACATTTTTATTTTATAAACGTAGAGTCTTGCACCCTGGGAAGAAAGCAAAAAGTTTTAAATAGGACGGTAATTCCCGTCGTCCTTTCTCAAAATATTTTATAAAAAGACCCACCACAAGGACGGGCGTTACAGTAATGCCAAGAAAGATGACTGGCGTTTTTTAACTTGATTCTATTACCACATTGGCGGCGCAGATAGTAAATTTATCACAACAACTAGGTAAGATGAATGTTAATGCTATTCAAACTAATGTTGTTTGTGATCATTGTGCAGGAAATCACTCAAGTGTAGATTGCCAAGTGGGAAATCCTTTTGTCCAACCGAGTCATGAACAAGCCCATTACGTGTCCAATTTCCAACATCAAAATAATCCTTATTCAAACACATTCAATCTTGGATGGAGAAATCACCCTAACTTTTCATGGAGCAATAACCAAGTGCCGGTTAGACCACCTCAACAGTTTCCATAGAAAGAGAAGAAGCCGACACTTGAGGATATGTTTAAGCAGTACATGCATAAGACTGATATGGTGATCCAAAACAACTCGGCTTCAATCTGCAATCTTGAGGTGCAAATCAGTCAGCTCTCAAACATGCTTACCAAGAGGACAGCAGGGTCTTTACCGAGCAACACTATGACCAATCCGAAGGAACATGTCAAAGCCATAACATTGAGAAGTGGGTGGATATATGACCAGTCGGTAAATATCGAGTGAGATGCAGAAGCTGCCAAAAATGTGGACTCCTAAAAGAAGGAAATCGAGTACGAGGTGAAAAATACAGATCAGGATGTGACCGACCAGCAGGTTGAGAAGACTAAAGGGAATAAAGGGGCTACAAAACCCAAGAAATCTAGAGAGTTTATTGTTGAAACTTATTCTCCTTTAATATATGATCCACGAATTCCTTTCGGCAGAGATTAAAAAAAATAATAATAAGATTGATAATCAGTTCTCTAAATTTCTCAATATATTTAAGCAACTGCATATTAGTATTTCTTTCATTGAAGCTTTAGAGTAAATGCCTAAATATGCAAAATTTTTTAAGGATATATTATTAAACAAGAGGAAGTTGGTGGAGCATGAGACTGTAATGCTGACCGAGGAGAGCAGTGCAATTTTACAAAAGAAGCTGCCGCCTAAGTTAAAAGATTTGGAGAGTTTCACGATCACTTGCACTATAGGAAATTCATATTTTGATAAAACTTTATGCGACTTAGGGACAAGTATTAATCTAATGCATCTCTCTATTTTTAGGAAACTATGTCTCGGAGAAACAAAGCCAACCACTATCTCTCTACAATTGGCTGACAAATCTATTAAATACCCAAGAGGACTCATTGAGGATGTACTTGTGAAAATTGATAAGTTCATATTCCTAGTCGACTTCATTGTGCTTGATATGGAGGAGGATGAGGAGATCCCTTTGATACTGGGCCGGCCTTTCATGGCAACGGGGAGAACTTTAATTGATGTCCAGTAAGGGAAACTCGTTTTGAGGGTCGGAGAGGAGCAGGTTACTTTTAACGTATTTAAATCTATGGAATTCCCTTTCTAGGTGCATTCTTGTTTTCAAATAAGCATCCGAGACATGGTCAAGGCCGATGAGACTTATGGAGCTGAATTTTCAAAGCTACCACTTGAGGTATGTCTTTCTCACTCTACATCTATTGAATCCTAAGATGGAGAGGTTAGGAGTGTGAGAGATATTTGGAAGCTACACCATCCATTTCTCCTTCAATAAAACTGAAAGTGGAAGAACTAAACTCATCTCGATTGACATCTCCCAGTAAGGAACCACCCAAGCTTGAACTCAAACCGCTTCCATCAAATTTAAGATACATTTTCCTAGGCCAGGACTCTACTTTTTTAATTATTATTAATAGTTCCTTGAGTGATGTAAAGGAAGAGTAGTTGCTGAGAGTCTTGCAGGAACACAAGATGGCTTTGGGTTGGACCATCTCGGAAATCAAAGGAATTAGTCCTTCAATTTTCAAGCACAAGATTTTAATGGAGGATAATTTTAAACTGATCGTCCAATCCCAGAGGAGATTGAATCCATCGATGCAAGAAGTGGTGCATATAGAGGTATTGGAGCTTTTAGATGCCATGATCATTTATCCAATCTCAGATAGTGCATGGGTAAGACCAGTGCAAGTCGTCCCAGAGAAAGGAGGGATAATCGTGATCAAGAATGACAATAATAAACTCATACTGACGAGGATGGTCATGGGATGACGAGTAAGCATAGACTATCAAAGACTGAATGATGCAACTCAGAAAGACCATTTTTCCTTACCTTTTATTGGTCAAATGCTAGAAAGATTTGCCAGCCACGCTTACTACTATTTTCTAGATGGATATTCTTGTTACAATCAAATAGCCATTGCACCCGACGATCAAGAGAAGACCACTTTCACATGTCCTTACGACACTTTTGCATATAGGCGCATGCCTTTTGGACTTTGCAATCCGCCAACCACTTTCCAAAGATGCATGATGTCCATCTTCTCGGACATGATGGAAAAAATTTTAAAAATCTTCATGGATGACTTCTCGGTTTTTGGTCACTCTTTTGATAATTGCTTATCTAATTTATCTTTGGTTTTGTAGAGATGCAAGGAGACAAGTCTTGTTTCAAATTGAAAAAAATATCACTTCATGGTCGAGAAGGGAATAGTGCTCGGCCACCGCATTTCCATCAAGGGAATTGAGGTCGACGGAGCAAAGATAGAAGTTATTGACAAACTCCCACCACCGACCAATGTGAAGGGCGTGAGGAGCTTTTTGGGTCACGCCCGGTTCTATCATCAGTTTATCAAGGATTTTTTTCAAATTACTAAACCTCTCTTCAATCTGTAGATTAAACATACTCAGTTTGAATTGCACCTATCATTGTATCACCGGATTGGAATTTACCTTTTGAATTAATGTGTGATCCTAGCAATTATGCTATAAGGGCTATTTTGGGGCAGAGGAAAGATAAGATTTTTCATGTTATTTATTATGCAAGTCGGACCTTAACAGAAACTCAACTTAATTATGCTACTACTAAAAAAGAATTGTTAGCAGTTGCGTTTGCCTTTGACAAATTTTGTTCTTATTTGATAGGTTCGAAGGTAGTCGTCTACACCGATCACTCAACCTTTAAATACTTGCTGTTGAAGAGGGATGCCAAACCAAGACTGTTAAGATGGATTCTGCTATTACAAGAGTTCGATTTGGAAATAAAAGATAAAAAAGGTACTGAGAATGTAGTGGCCGACCACTTATCTCGTCTTGAGCTTAAAGAGGCGGTTGGCAAGGAAAAATTCCCAATTAATGAGACCTTCCTAGACGAGCAATTAATGGCTATACAAGTTGTTCCATGGTATGCCGACGTGGTAAATTATTTGGTGTCCAGAATTCTACCGGCCGAGAAGACATATCAACAAAAGAAGAAGTTCTTCTCCGACTTGAAATATTATTTTTGGGAGGAAAATTTTCTATATCGGCACTGCGCGGACCATATAATCAGGAGATGAGATGTGTGCCCAAGGAGGAGATGGAGAGCATACTCAGACATTGCCACTCATTGGAAGCCGGCGGCCACTTTGGTGGAGCAAAAACAGCAGTGAAACTTTTACAATGCGGCTTTTATTAGCCGACTATTTTTAAAGACTCTTTTAATTTTGTTAATTTATGTGATCATTGTCAAAGGGTTGACAACATTTCTAGGAAACATGAGATGCTTTTAAACAATATTTTAGTGATTGAATTATTTGACGTTTGGGGTATAGATTTCATGGGTCCTTTTCCATCCTCATACTCTAACAAATTTATTTTGGTTGCAGTAGATTATATCTCCAAATGGGTGGAAGCAGTCGCCTAGCCAACCAATGATGCGAGGGTCATAGTGAATTTCTTGCGGAAGAACATATTTTCCCAATTCAGCACTCTGAGGGCCATAATCAGTGATGGCTGGAAGCATTTTTGCAATTACCAATTTGAAGCGCTACTGACTAAGTATGGAGTTACACATCATATGGCGACACCATACCATCCTCAAATGAGCATCTAGGTCAAGGTGTCTAATTGGGTGTTGAAGCACATACTGGAGAAGATCGTGAGTGCCTCTCGGACAGAGATTAAAACCCTATGTGGACGGAGACTTTAACTTGAAAAAGTGTTCCATCGATCTCGCCAGTAATAAATGATGAGAGGACAATGTCTAGCTATAGATTTTAAATAAAGCACTTCTGGGAGGTAACCCAAGGTTTTTATTTTATTTTATTTTATAAACTTCTGTTTTTACTTAATATTATTCATTTTCTTTCGTCTTGCAGGAACGAAAAGGCGAGGAGATCTCCAAGGAGTACACAGCTGCACCTTTAAGGAAAATATTCAATTGGCAGAATTGGAAACAATCAAGGGAGCATATCTTACCTTCTCTCATTTTTTGCTTTAGTTTTTCTTCATTTTCCCATTGAGGACAATGTGATATTTAAGTTTGTGGGGGAAAGGATATTATATTATATTATTTATTTAAAATAATAATAATAATAATAATAATAATAATAATAATAATAATAACAATAATAATAATGATGAGATGATAAAAACAATATGGTTTGATGAATAAAAGCCTATGATAAGAATATGATTGAAATTGATTATAATTTTTAGGAAAAATTCTCATTGCTTAAGTCTAGTTGTTAATTTTTTACTTGATCTTACTTAATTTGATATTACTTCTTATGATCATTAATTGTTTTGAGTACCTAGAGAGATTTTATGTGAATTTTGTGAATTTGCATGATTCCAACTTACTCTAGAACTTCTTTTATTACACTCGAGGCAAAATCCTAGACAGAATATTATTTAAAAAATGATTAAGGCATTCTTTGGACCGATTGAGCCTTTCAAGCTTACATGTTTATTATCTTTATCTCTAGTCACCCATTTGAGCTTTATTGAAATATATTTTGGCCTTGTATTTTTCTTTCTTGTAAATCTCATACTCCTTACCCTATTTGAGCTTAAACACTGACTTTCTTACCTTTCAAGAGAACTAAGTTTACACAAAGTCATAGACTCATAAGAGCATGAAAGGCAAGAGAGGTAGAAGGTCTACAAGTAAAGTTAATTATAGCAATATTATCAAAATCACAAGTTTGGAGGTGTGAAGAGTCAACTCATCTACTGTGTGGCCAATAAGAAAAGGCCGACGAGAGTCATCCACAAAGGCAGCCGAAAAAGTATGGAATATTTTCATGGAAAAAGAAAAGAAAAGAAAATATCCGACCTACCGAATAGAGGGGTAAAGAGAGAGATACTTGAAAGTATATTAAAGAGATATATGTTGAGAGATTTACAATGATTGAGAGGAGATGCTAGAAGTGAAAATGCTCTATTTGTTCTGTGGGTGTTCAAACTTAAGTTCTTTTACTTTGTTTGAATCCTATCTTTTCTTTGTATCACTAACCCTAGCTGTACATTACAAGCTTAATAAAGACCTATTGATCCCTGGTGATAGTTTCTATTCTACATTAGTGGAGAGTGATTTGAAAAGGAAGCCTATGGAGTGTTTAGAGATCCATTATTTATTTACTTGTTTGCGTAAAACTATCCAGGAGCTAATGATAAAGTGAGAATGAAGGGTATGCATAAATGTGGAGATGGATAATGCGGTGGAATTAAGTTTTGAATTAACTTTTGGACTTGATTCATCTTGAATGATTTCTTTGAATTAGAGACTTTAGACAATATTTGAGACAATAAATTTTATGAATCAAACCAATGCTTGTTTTAATTGTCTTTCTTTTCTTCTTTGCTCGAGGGCAAGCAAAGCTTAAATTTGGAGGTATTTGATAAGTGTTATTTTTATGTGATTTTTATCACTCTTTTATTTATGAAAAGTTTTATTTTTCCTTCAATACTATTGATTTTATTTTATTTCTATATATATTTCATTATTTTCTTGGATTTGAATGAATGAGTAGATTTAGTCTAAAGGAGAGCATTTTGATACAAAATAGGAGATTTGGGCGAGGAGACTCGTGACCAAACTGGGCTAAAAACCTTGGCGTGAAGACCTGGGTGAGAAGACTTGGTGACAAGGCCCCAAGCGGTTAGATTGGGCGACTAGTCTAAACTACCAACTTAAAAGACCAACCTAAACGACATCTTGGGCAACAACGAGACAAAAGGCAAGCAGCTTTTCCACTCGATTGGCGAGAGGAGTATTTCATCCTAGTCGGAAGTCTTTCCACTCGGTAGGCGAGAAGACCAGTTATATTCAGCACACACAGTATCTACTTGGTGGGATATTTCCTCCCGACCGAGATCAATCTGCTACTAACCACCAAATTCGAGTTCCGCAATCAATCTGTTGGTGACCAAATCCTCTCGAAATCCGCAATTCAAGCCGCATATCACTGAATCTTCCTTTTTAGATAATCTCTTTATTCTTGGGATAATTTCTTTTATGTTAACATTTGTCTTTAGAAACTATTTTCCAGATCTTTAGGCAAGATTGTAGCCACATTTATCTTATTTCCAGATTTGAATTTCGACATGTGGGATGAATAGGATGGTCTAGAGTTTTTGAGAGTCTAAGTTTAGGTTTCAATAGTTCAAAGTTTATTATTTAAATTTCTCCCAATGAGGCAGATCTGTGGGAATAGAGATGAGAGCCGCATGCTTCATCAACTGACTCCAACAAAGAACACTAGTTTTATTGTTTTTCTTTTTAAGTATTAATTTTATTTTCTAGAGCTTTGATGTAGCCTAGTATTGAACACAATTTATATTCTAAGTTATTTTATTTTCAATATTTCCGTGATTGAGTGTTTATTCCTTGTTCTTAATGCTTGCAATTTTCTAGCTAACTATTGTTCGATCTATTGAATCACAATGAGACCGAGAGGTGATTTGTGATTAAAGCTCTAGGATTAATCACCATTAGTTGAGTGAAAATAGAGATACTTTACCGCAATTAGTGTGATTTTAAAAAAAAAATTCAAAGAACTTAATGAGTCTCCAATTAGTTAAATTTACATAGAGATATAGAGTTAATAGTTGGAGATATTTTTGATATAGTTCGAGAGAAAATTTTTAATAGTTAAGGGATTTTTATCATCAACTTGGGATAATTAGAATTCTATGATAAGGAAGAATAAATTGTGTGGGATTTGTTTGGTGAAATCAAATACTCTAGATCTATTCTTATTATCTTTAAAAAAAAATCTTAATTTTGATGCTTTTATCTTCAGTTTAATTTAGATAATCTATTATTCAAATTTTGGTTTTCCAAGTAGTAATTAATTTAGTAAATTTCAGTACTCAATAGCATAATTAGTCCTAGTGGGTTTGATATCCGTTTTCTTTAAAACATTTTACTACTTGTTACGATTCTGTACACTTGCAGATATTTTTAGCGAACAGTTATGATTGTTACGTAAGAAATAACCCCCTTTTGATTTTCAACATATCCTCTTGATATGTTATGAGTTTCTTAATATATTCACTTCTATTAGCCACTCATGCAAAGTGCTCGCCACTAGGTGTGTATTACATAATATGAGTGTCGCTACTTGGCGAGCAATGTAGGAATGATAGTGCTCGCCATTTAGGCGATGAAAAATAAGGAGAAATGGTGTTCAAGTGGTAGGCAAGCATTAAGGGATTCAGTTACTCAGCACTCGGCAAGCAATGTAAGGAATTATAGTACTTGCCATCTTGGTAAGGAACATGTAGAATGATAGAGTTTGCTAGTAGGCAAGCATTACTGTAGGTAAGTGCTTGCCACTAGGAAAGCATTAAGAAGTTAAAGTGCTCACGATCTAGGCGAGAAACATATGGAGTAATAGTTCTTTCCATCTCAATGAGAAACATACAGGGACAAGCTCTTACAGTAGGTAAACAATGCCACAGTCAAAGTGCCTGCCATCAAATGAGTATCATGGATACAATTGCATGCCTCTCGGTGCTCAAAAGCTCAACAAAAGCAAAGTGCTCATACCTTGGGGGAAAATGAGAAAAAGCATTCAAAGGCATGACTAGTATTTTTTAATAATTTTGTGCCTTTATTTTAATATAGATGATAGGACTACCATTGATAGTACTATTGCCTTTTATTTTACAAAACACCAACCTATTAAGGATCACAGCTTATGCACTATTTGATTCGGGCACGTCATAGTCTTTTGTGTCTGTAGTGTTTGCATGGATTTGTAGTTTGCAAACCGAGCTATTACCTCATAAGGTTGTAGTAACGATTCTGGACGGGAATACAGTAGCTTGTACCCATTTAGTTAAGGACTGTCCCATTGAGTCAGAAGGAATGATGTTGAAGGCCGACTTATTGGTATTCGGTTAGATAGAGTTCGACTTAATTTTAAGGATGGACTAGTTGTTCAAGCACTATGCTAAGATAGACTGTCGGAAGAGAGAATTTTTGTTTAAACCCCCAAATGAAGACAAGATGAGTTATCTAGGAGCGTCGTTTAAGGCCACCCCTCTAGTGATTTCGACTATACAGGCCAGGAGGTGCATTGAGGAAGGTGCCTCAACATTTCTATTTATGGTTGTCGAGAAGTCAGTAGAAAGTAAAGAAGTCCGTGGGACACTCGCGGTTGAAGACTTTCCTGAAGTTTTCAACCATGCGTTACCCGAATTACCACTAGTCAGAGAGACGGAGTTTGGAATAGAGTTGGAACCTGTGATGATTCCGACACACAAGGCAGTGTATCGCATGGCTCTCATGGAATTGATGGAGCTCAAGGTGTAGTTGGAGGAACTATTAGAGAAGGATTTATTCGTCTTAGTTCTTCACCTTGGGGAGCACCTATGCTATTCGTGAAGAAGGATGGTTCCATGTGGATGTGCATAGACTACAAGGAGTTAAACAAAGTGACAATCAAGAGCAAATATCCATTACCATGGATTAATGATCTATTGGATCAACTGTAAGAAGCATCAGTATTTTCAAAGATTGATCTGTGAGCCGAATATCACTAGTTGAAGGTCAAGGCATAGGATGTACCGAAAACTGCCTTAAGGACAAGGTACAACCACAACAAGTTTTTAGTGGTACCTTTTGGGTTAACCAATGCTCCAGCCGCATTCATGGACACGATGAACAGAATATTCAGGCCTTACCTCTATAGTTTTGTCATTGTATTTATTGATGACATTCTAGTTTACTCAAAGACAAAGGAGGAGCATAGAAATCACATAAGTATGGCGCTAACCATAGTTAGAGATTAGGAGCTCTATGTCGAGCTCATTAAGTGCGAGTTTTGGCTTCGTGAAGTAAAGTTTCTAAGTCACATGATTTCCAGCAAAGGAGTGGAAGTAGATCCCAGCAAAATTGAAGCAGTAACAAACTGGCAGAGACCAACCAATGTGCACAAGATTTGCAGTTTCTTAGGACTGACTGGTTATTATAGGAGATTCATGGAAAATCAAGTCCTACAAGAGATAAAAGATCAAGTCCTTACAATTAGAAAAAAGATGAAAGCAGCATAGTCGATAGAAGAGCAACGCCAACTACAGAAGAATGAGTATAGAGTTTGAAGTCAGAGATTGGGTTTATCTGAAATTATCTCCTATGAGAGAAATAAGCCGATTTGGTGTTAAGGGCAAGTTAAGTCCAACATATGTGGGACCTTATGAAATATTGGAGAAGGTGGGAGTAGTTGCGTACTGCCTGGAGTTACTAACTGAGTTCCATGGAATCCATAATGTTTTCCACATGTCTTCACCGAAAAAGAGTTTTGGAAATCAGATACTAGCAATCATAGATGCCAAGATTATATCTTTGCAATCCAACGTAACTCACAAGGAAAGACCAATGCAAATCATTGATCAGAAAGAGAAGGAATTGCGGTAACCAAAAGATTCCATTACTCAAATTACTTTGGCAGAATCATAATGTTTAAGAAGCAATTTGGGACAAAAAGTTGATATGAGAGCCATCTATTTGGATCGTAGTCCGATTTTTGTTTTGTCTATGGTCTCGACTTAGCCAATTTTTGTATTCGCCTATGTATGAGGTTACATTGCATTAGTCAGTCATTATACTTCATTTGTTTGGACATTGAATAAAGTATATCTTTCATCTCAGATCTGTTGTGGACTCGTTTATAGTTTGTGATGTGAGTTATTTTCCATCTTTGACTATGTTTTTTTGCAGTATCCATGGCACACTAGGAAGTAGATGCTTTCCACACAACGAGTGCAAGAGATGAGAGAGGAACACCATAGGAGGCGACTTACCAAGTTGGATAGGTAGACTACACCTACTGGGAAGAGATGGAACGTATAGAACACTATCGCACCCATATCAAGGACATAGATAAGAATGGTATAGGTTATGAGAGGAAGGCTTTACCTTATGAGGAGCGTTATCCACATCTTCATCTGACCATGTGGATGGATTGGGATAGTTTCAGGGCTAGGATGTCACGGGATGGGGCTAAGTCCAGCCAAGCAGCTAAGGAGCGCACTGCAGCCATCAATCCTGAGCCAGAGACATCGATATCATCGATGTCATCCACTCACTAAGGATGACTACTTGTTCAAGTTCATATATCTGGCAGTGATGACGAGGAGGTCAAGCAACACATTGACCCTAAGCACTTTGGTAAGATGTTTTATGACTTCGATGACGACGTGTTCCACTATATGCCCCAACATACCATGACAGTAGACCTTGACTCGCCCTCACTCGCATCGACTAGTGACAATATGTCCAGTGATGGACAATAGGCTTGGTGAGCAACATCTTCTCTTTTAGTTGATAGTAGATATTTGGTTTTGTGTTCGTATATAAATTTTGAGGATGAGATCTTTTTTAAAAGGGGAGGATGTAGCAGCCCACTAGAAATTCAGTAGATTATTTTCTTTAGGCTTTAGAAACATCGTGAAAATCCCGAAAAAGTCTCGAAAATCGAGCAATAGCATAGGTTTTAATCTATCAGCTTAGTTAGTTCTTACCCACTTTGGTGACATAAATACAATTTTATTTATTTGAGGTACCTAGGAGTGTAGGAATGAAAAGCGGTTTGTGCCATTAGTCTCAGATTAATATTTAAGATTTTACGGCTCAATAAAACAACTTTCATTTCCCGAACAATAGCTATACAAAAACTTGTTTTGATTTATTCGAGATTCTTAGGAGTCAAAATTTGCGAAATGAATTGCACTCCTAGTTTCATAGGATTATTTATGATTTTATGGTGCAAAGTTATTTACACCATTTTCGGAGTGAATAATAACACTAATATTAGCACACAACCCAGTCAGTTTTAAATCATAGTATGGATTGTCCAAATAAGTCTAGAGAAGTATTATTTAGACACATTGTAAGATCTTAGCCACACTTGGTAAATAGTTTACGACACTTGGCACCAAGAGAAACCATGAGATAGAAATGTGAAGGAAAGGAAATAAAATCAAGGATTGTGATCATGCCACCTAAGCCAAATATTATTTCATCCAACCATACATTTTTGTATTAAACCAAATAGGGTTTCAACCCTAGTGAAGCCCAAATATTTGAGATCTAGTTGAAACTCCAAAACGTTGGCGAAAATCGAAACCCTAAATGGTTTCCCCAAACCCCAAATGGTTTCCCCAAACCCCAAATGGTTTCCCAAAGCGTATGTGTTGGTCGGTTTTAGCCTAGTATTTATCCACTTATTTAAATCACTTTCACATGCTATTAACCATTCAAATCCTTGTTATTACACCGTTATACCAGCTTTTTTATATCATAGTATTTTCATAGGGCCAAGAAAAATTAGATTTGGGCTTATTAGAAACTGAAACACCAAACCAAACTCTATTGAGACCCAAATGAGGCCCAATTCATTTGGACCCATTAAGGCCCACCGAAAAGCTCCACCTATGCAAGGCTTCTTAAGGAAGTTTCTCCACTCCCATGAGTGTACTTCCAGTGCCCATTTTAGCCACCAATAGTGTTTGATAGGAGGGGAATCAACCACCTCACCACCAATCACACGACAGCTCCAAGGCTAAAAATTGTGTGCTATAGTCCATGGTTTTGGCTGACAACACATCACCAAATAGTCACTCTCACATCCCTTCTCGGTCCCTATAGCGGTATATGAGTCGTCCATGGCTTGTCCCTTAGGATTTTGTCACTTTTGATTCACTTTCTTGGAGAGAACTCAAGGAGAGACTTCATACAACTTTTCTAGCCTTTCTTGATTGAATTTTTCAAAGCCTTTTAAGTAGATTCTTAATAAACTCTCTGCATATAAGTTGTTCCTCTTTAAGTTTTGTTTCGATTGATATATTTAGTGTCATTTTTAGTGTATGTGTGATTGGTGAAAAATTTGTTCAAGCATGCAAAGATCATACTACAGATTATCTAGACAGTGTGTGATTCTTTGATTTTTTTGATGAAGTTCTTGGGAAGATCTTGGTCTGATATTTTTATGCTTTAAATTTAACATATTAACATGAAAGTTTCATGTGTATTTGTTACATGTTGAAAGTTTTTAGTAGGAATTTTCTATGAATCTAGATAGTTGGAAACTAGAGGTGTAAAAACAGTTTCTGTTTTGAGAAAGCTTGGACCTTTTGTTATGGAAGCATGCTCCTATGGTCTTGATATTCACATATGTTGTTCTTAGGAATTTTCTATATGTGTTAGGAGGTTACTTTAAATATTTATGGTTTTGATATTGAGGAAATTACTCTTTATGCATGCTAAGGTCCGGTTGGAACACAAACTTGAGGCTCACGGGTTGTTTTGTATTTCTATGCAATTTTTGCCAAATGATCTTGAGTTTAATACTTAGATAAATTTTAGGATTTTAATATGAATAATATGATGTTGTTTCTTGATGGTTTACTTCATGAAAAATTTATATCTAAGTGGTTTGATAAAAAACCAAAACATGCAGAACTAGATTTTGGAGTAAATGTGCAAACATATTATGTTGGTTGATGTTTTGTGATTTTGACTTGTTTGTTTAAGCATGATATTTATTAAAATTGATTTATGAACATTTGAAGAGTATTTTTTAAAAAATTTGGAGTTCTTGGAGTTGATTTTAAGAAGGATAGACTAAGAATATCAAGGGTTGTTCTTTGTGGTCAAAACACTTGATGTTTTGACATGAAGGAAATTGTGGTTTTTGTGATATGTGTTTTTTTCTTAATATCCTAGCATATTTTAAAGCATAGGATATGATTTTTCTATGCTGCATGATGGTTTTAGCATGAAGGTTAGAGTTTGAAATAATCGCAACAAAAATCAAGGATTTTAACATTTGTATGTTTCGGCCTATGCTTGGTTCTTATAACTATGTTGTGTTTTAAATTTTCTTAATTAGATATTTAGATTTAGGACAAAATTTACATGAAAATTATAAATTTTGGTGAGTTTTGAAATTAGGATGTAAAATCCTTAAAGTAGGGGCAAAATGATTATTTCCCCACATATAAATGGGTAAAATGGTAATTTTTCCATGAGTCGGTGTTTTTATATAAGTATGATAGTGATGAGTTTTTAACCTTTAAAAATATCTCATTACAGTTCTCGTTATTTCGCGATTTACGTTACGCTTCAATCATTGTAAGTTAGCTTCTAACTTACTTTCGGGGTACTTGTATATGTATGGTGATAAAAAAAATCATTCACGTTGGTTATGTTTATATATATATATATATATATGTTAAGTTATGATATGCCAAATTTTATTTTCAAGTACAAAATTATCTATTATATATTACGTCATGCCATGTTTTATTTTCAAATATGAAATTATCTGTTACATGTTATATTATGTCTTGCCATGTTTAAATGTTGCACGCCATGTTATGCCATGTGGTTAGTTATACTTACATGCAACGTCATGTCACGTCATCTACCATTTCATTTCACACCATGTCATGTCACGAGTTTAGAGTTTGTCACGAAAAATAGTATTTTCAAGTCAGTTCTGTCTTTTACGTTTATCATGAACCCAAGTGCTAGGATGTGGCAATATCCTTGTGGAACTCCATTGTTCACGCTGGAGTGTTTAAACTAATGTAAAATTTCTTGGATTGATAAAGTTCTATCAACTGGTTTCGAATGAGACCTAAATAACTGGTTGCTGGAACAAAGTCAGGCACCAACGCCGATGGTGTCAACCATTGTTTACGGGATGCATACATTACATACTTACAACAAGTGCAGATACCTGTGGTATTATGTGTATGTTAATGCATTCACAGCTGGTGTAGATACTTGTGATGTGATGCGGTATCGGTAGGGGCACACGGCCCAAAGGACCTGTGTAGCATCCACAATTCATATTTAATTAACCAGTTTATTTATGGAACAAGATTCCAAATTCATGGTCAGTTCAAATTTAGTTTTAGTTCACGTCATGTTTATTTCAAGTCAGTTCATATTTAGTTTAAGTGCAAGTTCAACTTCAAATCTTAGTTCATGTTCAACTTCCATGTTACGTTACTTCACGTATAGTTTAAGTTCATGCCATGTCAGTTTAGTTCACGTTAGTTACAGTTTATGTTAGTTCATGTCATGTTATTTGCCAAGTCACACACATTTATTCATGTTCACGTTAACATTCATGCTTTTACTATCATGCATGCATTCTTACACTATTAGTTTAAGTTAATTGTTAACTTGCTGAGTTTTGTAATCAAATCTTACTTGGTAGTCCCAATTATCATTCACCTCGGATTGGTAGATTATGTGTCTAGAATCAGGAGTTGCAATAGAGGGTTGATTGGAAGAGGTCAACTAGGCAGCAACGCAACAACGCGATGCTCATCACTTCTATGCTCGATTTTATTGATAGCCTTTTGGCTACCTTGGCCGAGTTGCGCAAGCTACTCAATGAACTAGACTAATAGTTATATTAGTCTTTGCATGTACTTAAAGAGCGTTGTCTCCAGTATTCTTGATGTTACAGAACTTTTAGACATACACTATAACTTTTGGACATCAATTATTATATATTATGAAGTTTGCTTATGCTAATTTGGGATATGGTATATTCGGTGTATAGTATTATTCCAGGAAAAAAAAATTATCCACTGTGAATATTGCATATTGTTAGATACATACTAGGTGCATTGCATTTTTATTTATCATGAACGGGGGCGGGTAACCTTATGTTGCATGTCCCGACACTTCAGAGTCCGTTTGATCCCAAGCAGAATCTAGGGCCGTCACAACTTTTATATATACCCTCGTAGCCCATGCATACCATCTTCCTCCTCTGCCTTAGGGTTGCCGCATGTGTGCTTGTGAGACCAACTCTATCTCCCTCTCCTCTATTTCTCAGCCTCTTGATTCCTAGAGAAGAGTGCTTATTGTTCCCTAATTGAAAATTGGCCATTGGGCCTTAAGCCCATTCGGTCAATGGTATTGGTCTTTACCAAGTGCCTTCTGAATATCTTAAGTTGGACCGATTTGCTTTAATTGGGATGGGCTTAATGTGTAAATTTGGACTTGTGTTTGAGTTGGGTTATATTTTTCAAAAAACCACTATATTATGCTTTATATGGGCTTGGTTTTAATTGAATAAACATATTAGCCCCTAAGTATTAAATTATGATTAGTCTATATCAAAAATTTACAAGGATTTTAATATTGAGTATTATTAAGTCTATTTTACCAAGTTAGTATTTCCACCATTATTTTATAGATTTAGATAAAAATATATTCCTTACTAAATTATATTTGAAAGCTTTGAGAATAATCATATGATATTAGTAGTTGTTAATTTTAGTATATATCATAATATTCTTAAATTATTCTCCCTAGTATGACTTTAATTAAATAGAATATTACGACATATTTTTCTAGAAAATTTAGTAATTTTTAGTATTTCGTATAGGTAACGAGCGAAGAAGTAGAATTAAGAAAGTAGCGCAATGAGGTAAATAGCTTGATCATAAATTATGACTAGCACGCGTTAGTTAGTCTAGATATATTATTCTTATAGTTAGTTCTTTGATAGCCAATTTTTATGTACCTCACATGTCATGATTTATACAAGCATTTCATTCATCATAGTATATATGCATTATGTATGTCATGCATCTCACATTGCAAAAGACACGTAAGCTTTCTTAAGATCAAGTGCAAGATAAGATCAGATCAGTTTAATCAAGTGGTCATTTAGATGCATAGTACCAATGCAGTCAGTTCATCGAGTAGGAAGCTCAAATGGATCGGTTTGATTTAGTTCCAGACTTTATTTATTCAGTTTGATTTATTAAATTATGAAATTTCTTATCTAGCTATTTTTATGAAAATACGTGACATCCCTAACCCTAGAAAATAGATGTTACAATATGGTATCAGAGCCTAGGTTGACAGATTTTGCAAAATTTTTGAAAAGAAAAACAATATTTCATTAATTATAGGATATAGTCACCTAGGATGCTCCTGGCTCGCTCAAGAGTTATTGAGACGTTTTTTTTATAATGATGGGATGTTTTATAGCTCTTCTAGTTAGCACTATTGTTGTTATGATAGATATTATTATTATATTTATCATTATTGAAATACTAGTCTATGGTTACTTTAGAATATGTATGGATATCTAGAATTTTATGGAAATTATGTGTATTGTAAGCTACGTGTCAATATGGTTATAATGGTGTGATTGATTGAGGTAATTACTAGTGGATTGGTTACAAGCCCTTGGCAATCAAGGTGTAGAGATTTTTATTTTAGGAAATTAGGAATGTAGCTAGTAGATTTTGGAGTTATGATTTTGAAGTTTGTAAAAATTATTTTCTTTTCTTTTGTATTTTATTTTGATGTTTGTAAAAGTTGTATTGATATTTATGTTTGGATAATGCGTAGATTATGATTAGATAAAAAAGTTCAAGATTTGAAATTGAAAAAGTATTTTATACTTGAGTAATATTTGAGAATGAAATTATGAGATATTTTGAGAGTTTTAAAAATTATGTGTGTCATATCTATGTCCAAACAAGCCTAGAGTCTCGTTTGTTTTTACAGATGAGATGAGATGAGTTGAGATTAAAGTTGAAAGTTAAATAAGAATATATTTTTTTAATATTATTTTTATTTTAAAATTTAAAAAAGTTGAATTGTTTATTTTATTTTGTGTGAAAATTTGAGAAAATTGTAATGATTAGATGAGATGAGTTGAGATGATTTGTGAAAACAAACTATGCCTTTAAGAGATCCAAATCCACCTTCCATGATTTCTGGTTTTGGGCTGCTTTTGTTGTTTAGAAAATTTCAGTTTAGCAACGAATTTTGCCACTCAAAAGCATAAAAAAAAGTCAATTTTGGACTACTTCCAACTTCTAAGATTGATATCCAAGGAATAGGGAGCATTCTTGAAATGGCAAAGTATTTTATAGAACACTTCACTCACTCAAAATTGGTACGAGACATTAATAAAATGGTGAATGGTTGGAAGTGGATCTATCACTACAACAAATTTTGAGTTTTTTTATACCGTTAAGTTTTCGGGTCGTAACGAAAACCATCACAAAATGACACTTTTACTTTATATATGCCACAAATTTGAGTTTTTTCGAAGTTACGTTTTGGTGAAGGTTACGTTTTTATGTCCGTCTCAAAAACTGTAATTATATGTTGTACCGTGGCCAAGATTATTTGGATTAAGATTATTTTAATTACATCTTCAATCTTTTTTTTTTTTTTTTTTTTCCAATTGTAGTAAATGGGACTTCATAGGTTTCTTGAAGTCCTCACAAGTGATTAGGTAGGCAAGATGACTATCCCTTGGTATCTATCACATAGGCTATAACTATATATACAAATGACAAAATTCTTGAATGTTCAATAAGTTCTATGAAACCTATTTAATATATATATATATATATATATCTTTCTCCCACTCTCGAACTTAGAATTTGGTCAAGAACTCTAGAAGATCTCTATCCATGGGAGAATGTTCCCGTGGTCATATTTTTCACACATTTAACCTTTTTTTTTTTTTTATTTGTCACTGTTTTGATTGTTGTGAGGTGCTTGTCGAGCCTCCCACCCTTTTATATGTTATTTTTTTTAATATTCAATATATTTATTTGCTTAGAAAATATATCTCATTTCTATAAACAATCTTAGCTCTTGTGAAAAGTTGAAGCAACTATTGCCATAAATGTAAGTCTTGTTGAAAGTATTATTAATCATCACTTGGCACCAACTCCTGTTAGCTCTTAAATGTCTTCAAATGGTTGCCCTAATTATGTTAAAATATACTAACAACACTAATCTACAACCCAAAGCCAATCATTTTTAAATAGTTTTGCCCTACTCAACCTCAACTAGAACTTAGATCAGTCACGTAGTCCACGTCCCTAAGCGATTACACAATTCAAGTTTGGGATTGCGGTAAAAAATATAACTTATAATAGCTTTAATGTTTATAGCTTATAACTTTTAATAAGTTCTACTATTAAAAAAAGTTATTTATTGTTTGGTAACCATATGTTTAAAGTACTTTCAAGCACGTTACGTTTATTTAGAAATAAAATAAAAAAGTGTTTTATAAGGTAGAAATGACGATTATTTGAATTTAGAAAAATTATGACCATATTTTTAAAAGTTTGAAAGTTGTAATTATCTGAAAGGTGTATATGTATTTTTCTCCATTGACAGTTTTTTTAAAATTTGAATTACATTCCATATTATCGAGAAAAACACATTTGAGGATAAACTTCTTCAAACGTACTTTTTAGTTTAT
Source organism: Juglans microcarpa x Juglans regia (assembly GCF_004785595.1). Taxonomy (NCBI): domain Eukaryota; kingdom Viridiplantae; phylum Streptophyta; class Magnoliopsida; order Fagales; family Juglandaceae; genus Juglans; species Juglans microcarpa x Juglans regia. Next base: position 21,150,829 of record NC_054602.1, on the reverse strand, counting down.
TCGAGATTAAAAATGTTTTAATATGTAACATCCAAACAAGCTGATTTCTCTATTAAAGAGCTTTTACAGCTATTTAACTACTTTTTAAGACTCATACTAGAACCCAAACAGGCCCTAAATGTGGCCTAAGGAAGCACGACAAGGAATTACAGAGCTTATTGCTGCAGACTACGTTGTACTTTTTATTCAATCTTCTGTAAATGCCAATTTCATTAATGAAATTTCTATTTCATTTAAAAAAAAAATTAGTGGACGTCAATCTAGAAGTAAAATTGTTAGAAAGTTTTTCTATGCATATTGAAAAATGAAATTGGGACGAAGTTTATATGTTTTGTAAAAGTTGTGAGTCCAACCATAAAAGTTTAAATAATAAATTATAGTTATAATTGTTTTTATTATTTATTTAAATAGAGAAAAGCTATTTTTTCATGTTTCAATTGCACCGTGTTTTTCATTACCTTAGATGAATAATGGAAATCTTAACTAAGGGGCCTGATTCGGAAGTCCAAATATTTCTAATTGAAAAAAATGGGAAAAGTCTTTCAATGAGATGCTTTTGAGAATTTTGTATGTTTTAGAAAGAATTTGAAAAACGAAAACTTAAACTCACTACAAGAAAACTGTTTATTTGTAACTAACTATTTACTGCGAAAATGTCTATTTCTTGCTAAAATAAGTTTATTTTCGTCAGAAATAGTCATTTTCGTCACAAATAATCTGCCACAAATGCTTATTTTCTTGTAGTCACTGTAGATGAAAAATCACTTAAGGTAGATGAAAACTTTCTGTTGCCAAATTTGGCCTTAGCCTTTTCTCTTTCAAGAAATGCTATAGCTACAAAGAGATTCCACAAAAGTAAACTCATAAACTAAAGTGATTTGATGTGGTACGTTAGATCTGCTTTATAATAAAAGTAGTTTTACAATCTAACATATTATTTCAAGATACATTAGTTTATGAATTTACTTTTATAAAATCTCTTTGTGATTAAAGCATTTCTCTTTCTCAATATATTCAAACTCTAAGTGCCTTTATCAACAACTTCAGCTCTTAAAATTACTAATTGTAAATGGCACTTTAAAACAGCTCCATCAAATTCAAGTAATTATCCAAATTTCCTGATGAGATGGATGCCCAAATGAAAGAATGCGAATAAACAAAAATCTAGTGTTCTTTTAAATATGTCTACAATGCTTTATTCATGAGTGTGAAACATTCCAGAGTGAATGATTACTATTTCCTCGTATTTTTAATTCGAAAAGTAATAATCAAGTGGTCATTTGTAATTGAAAACTAACTTTGTTCAAAACTTCTATTTTACTCCTATTTAGGCTATTTTACTACGATGATGTGAGATTGTTCACTAACCCTTTATCTTTTCATTTTTTTTTTTTATTTATTAAATGGCTTGCGAAAGTAGTGTTGATACACAGTGTGATGAGGCTGGAATGTGTGTTTTGAATTATTATGTGATAGCTAGCTAAAATTGTAAAATAATCCTACAGAATATCTTAGTTATTTAAACTGGCAGCAATTAGAACCCTATATTAGCAAATTTAGGGTTGGTAATTCATGTTCGCAGATCGTGTTCGTATCATGTTAAATTATGGACATTCGACTATATAAGTCAATTTAAACACGACACATTAAACTAAACGGTTCAGACTTGCAAATCCTAACAAACTAACACGATCTATTTAAATAACATATTGTGTCGTAATACTTATTTTAATTCGTTTAATAATTAATTTGAAATAGATTAACACGATACGGCTCGTTTCCATCCTTTTTATATAAATAGATTAAACTAGCTAACTCGCAACGCATCATGATATGCATAAGACAAAACTCCTCGTGTTCTTTTAAATATGTCAACAATGCTTTATTTATGAGTGTGAAACATTCAATATTCATGAGTATAAAACATTCAAGAGTGAATAATTACTATTTCCTCGTATTTTTAATTCAAAAAGCAATAATCAAGTGGCATTAATTTGTAATTGAAAAATTAATAACTTTATACAAAACTTCTATTTTACTCGTATTTTATTACAATGACGTGAGATTGTTCATCAACCCTTATCTTTTCATCAATGCTATAAGATGAATTATTTGTGATGGCTTAAATTTGATAATAATTACAGAATATCTTAATAGAGAAAAGATATTTACAACTATAAATTGTGTAACCGTCGCATAATCTTTTTAAAAAAATAAATAAAATATGGAACCTACATAAAAAATTTAATTTTTTAATAATAGATCCCACTCTTTTTAAAAAATATTACGCGACATTTATTTATGCATGTATGTAGAATTACTCATCTTAATTATATTAAAACTAGCAGCAATTGGAAACCGGCCTATATTTGCAAATTTTCAAAATTCTTACTCTACATTATATGATTTGTCTCTTAAATTTAATATGGTATTTACTGTTGATCTTAATCATAACCCTAATTACATAACATTTAATTATTTACTGTGTCAAATTTCTATTACAAGAAAACTGTTTATTTATAACCAATTATTTACTGCTAAAATGACTATTTCTTGCCAAAATAAGTATATTTTCATCGCAAACAGTCATTTTCGTCACAAATACTAATTTCTCTTGTAGTGAATTAATTCATTTTTGGAAGTAAGAGTGCAAATACTCTTATTTGAGGCTTCATGAATGAGGTCTCGAGTAATTTAATAATTTTACACATTTTGAACATTTCAAAAAACTATTTTTTTTTTTAAAAGAATATCATAGGCAAAACTACATCTTATTGATGTATAATATTTAATAATCTTTAACTAATGTATTAGGTATTGAGTACATGCATACATACACGTGATAATTTTATTCTAACATAAGATGTAATGTCAATTAAAATTAGTACTTACATAAATAATTTTTATTCATGGAATGTTGTGATAGGAAGAGAGTACAAGGTCATCTGTTCTTTAAAAATACCTAATAGTTTTTTATCTTTAAACTTGCATGTCAGTATAGAAAATACACAATCCACATTGCTAAGAGCATCCTCATTGGCTTGGCCAAATTTATCTTTAAAATTTAACAAATATCACACTTTTTTACATTTGCCCATTTCATTTAAATTCAACCCCCATATTGGATTATCCATTCATTCTCTATATAATAATATTATTAATTTAATAATTTTTTTATTTAATTTATTTTTGTCACACTTTGTATCTCTACCAATTAAATATTAATAATAATTATATTCTAATTAAATTAATATTAAAAAAAATCATATTTTCAAAAGTCATTTAATGCTAATAACAAAAAATATTTGATTAAACTCATTTAAAATTCTATCTAAATTTCTTAATTAAAACCAAATAGTATTTTTACTTGGAGTGAGAAACTAATATTTTAATGTTTGTTTGGACTGAGAAATTAGCATTTTAATGTTTGGTGAATCAATTGTGGTTCTCCATATTTGGTCAACTACTGTAGTAAAAATCTAAATTATTTTAGATTTGCCCAATTCAATGTGAGATGTTTTTTACATCAATTATGCAAATTTTAGCTAACCTCCTCATTTGGGCAAGCCAATGAGGATGCTCTTAGAGATTGTTGGAACCAAACACCACATCAATGGTGTTGAGATACAAGACAGGAAGAAGACATGATTTTTGGGAAAACTAAGAGCTTTTTTGGATATAAGAATATCTTAAAATAACTGTAAATAGTAATAAAATGGCTTGTAAATAGTAATGAAATTATTTGAGTTGTTTTATTGTGTTTTGAGAAAGTAAAAAGAAAAAGTTGAATAAAAATATTTTAATATTTTAAAAAAATTTGAATATAATTTTTGAATATAATTTTTGTTTAGAAGTTTGAGAAATTTGTATAGAGTTTTGTGTTTTCTTTGTGAGTTTGAGAAAATTTTAATGATTAAATGAAAAATAATGATTAAATAAAAAAATTGAATATATAAAGTTAGGAAAATACTAAACCCACCGATAATGGGTCCCGACAATGGATCCCGATAATTTTTATTTATTTATTTAGTGATTAAGAAAATAGTTTTTAAATAATTGAGGGTATAAAAAAATGTATGGAAAAAAAAAATAAAAAGGCCAAATCTCGCCTTCTCGGGAGAATTTTGTATTTTGTAGCACCTTTAAAATCTTGTATTTTAAAGTTAAAAGTATTTTGTATTTCAATAATATTTAAAAATAAAATCTATAAAAATACATGATCTTACAACAGCCGTCTTTTGAACCCAAGGAGCAGAATCGGAAGATAGAATCGCGGGCGGGGGGTCCACAAACAAACGAGGAAGTCGCTGTAGCTTGGAATCCACTGCCTGCAAAATAGCTGGCTTACGTGAAAGCAAGGCAAAGACTCTTTCTTAACCCAACTATAAAAGCTCTTGCTGTAATAAACTCCGGTAGAGACAAAAAACAGTGAAGCTCCCACTTCCATCAACACTCGTGTCACTCCTCGCTCGCTCTTAGACTTTCGCAGCTGTTAAATTTCGCTTTCAACTAAATTTGTGAGGTATCAGTCCAGTGTTGCTTATCAATCTATCTCCTTTTTTTGTTGAATTAATCAGAATATAACTGAATAATTAAAACTCCTTTCTCTTCATAAGGTTGTGAATTGAGCAGATGTGTTGAGGACAAGATGGGTTCTTGCAAGGTTCCTTACAGTTTTCTTCTGCTTTGCTTTTTCATTGGAAGTTTTTTTGTGCCTCAATGTCTTTCTATTGGAGATGACGCCAACCAAACAGCATTTCTTCTTGTAAATGCTTCTGAAGCATTGGGACGGCCAATACCCGAAACACTTTTTGGAATATTTTTTGAGGTTAGTTGTCGACCTGGAATTATGAACATCCTCTTCAACACTGATCGAGTTTCTTATATGTTCTTATCAATATTGCTTGCTTTTTGCTTTTGTTTTTTCTTAAATCATTCTCGCATTTTTTATTTTGAATTCCTGCTTGTGCTCTAGATGCAGTCTATGCTGTAACTTTGTTGTGCTTCGAGTTTTTACACGTGCAATTGTGCACACACCCTATGGTTCTTCGAAAAAAATGGTACCCACACCATGAAAAATTGAATTTTTTCAAATAGGTCCCACTTATGAAATGTCAATCTTATGAAATGTCTCTAAAGCTAAAACTAAATGGTTTAAATCAGTATGGCATTTGTGCGCCCTCGTGATGTGCATGATAAATCTTCAATGGTTGTGTGTATAATAACAATTTGTGAGTAGGGTGAATATTCACTCTCTCAAATGCTTTTCTGCAGGAGATTAACCATGCCGGTGCTGGAGGGTTGTGGGCAGAGCTTGTGAGCAACAGAGGTCATTTCTATATACTCTAAACTTCCAATGTACAAAAGAATTTGAAGAAGAAGAAATCTACTTTTAATTTGTATGATTTTTGGCATTTGGGATGTTCAAACTGAAATACTAGATCCCTCTTACAATCGTAAAAGAAGAGGGAGGGAGGAATCAGTGTTTCATTATGTGCTGGTCTCCGTGAAGCTGATTGCTTGGCATTAATGCCAAAAAAAATAAGAAAATATATGCTTGTCGAACTTTCGTATAAATCTTATGACTTTGATATTGTCTTGTACAACCCGCTTTTTAAATACAAGACCTCTTCTTGATATTTTAGCGTTAGGGATTCTTATAAAGTTTCTTTTCCAGGTTTTGAAGCTGGGGGACCAGAGATCCCCTCAAACATAGACCCTTGGTCTATTATTGGGGATGAGTACTCATCCCTTACACTGTCCACGGAGCGCTCATCATGTTTTGAGCACAATAAGGTTGCACTCCGAATGGAGGTACTATGTGACACAGAAGGTACCAATACCTGTCCTGCTGGGGGCGTTGGTATTTATAACCCGGGCTTCTGGGGCATGGTAAGTTGACGCCTTTTTTACGACAAGATCACTATTTTGCATAATGCCTCTCTCTCTCTCTCTCTCTCTCTCTCTCTCTACCTTATCGGAATAGTTAAAAAATTTAATCCCGTGTGCAGGGAATACAACTTTTGTTTTTGGGAAAATCTTGAATGTTAAGATTCCATATGGGTTTCAGGATGTTTAGGTGTCTCGGCAACAGGATGCTATGTCCTGCATCTTTGATATCATAATTCTGCCAAGATATTCTTTCAAACTTCTGATTTGGTACAAACTCACTTTTGTTTTCTTTCAGAATATTGAGAAAGGAAAGAAATACAAAGTGGTTCTGTATGTTCGTTCATCAGGAGCAATTAATGTATCCGTGTCATTGACGGGCCCAAATGGCTTGGAGACACTGGCAACTCATGACATAATGTGAGCACCATTTGTACATTCTTTCAGTGTTCTTTAAATATTATCTAATCAAACAGGGCTAATGCATCCTTTGAAATAAATTTGACTGCCTCTCAGAGCTTCTTCTTGTGAAGTCTCAAACTGGGCAAAGATGGAGGTCCTGTTGGAAGCCAATGCAACAAATCCTAATTCAAGACTTCAATTGACTACAACCAGAAAAGGAGTTATTTGGTTTGACCAAGTGTCAGCAATGCCCATGGATACATATAAGGTATCTGTTTCTTTCTGAAGTCATATATGGTCATTACATGAAGTATGCATGCACTCAAACTGTGATACCCCATATGATAAGGATAAGAGTAAGTGGTGTATGAGATCCCACATTACTTGGGAAGGAGAAATTCTTGCTCTTTATAAGATTCCAATGAATCTCTAATTGTATTATTGACTAGTTCTTTTGGAGTATAGGCCATGTGGTTTGGGCCTTCCATTGGAGCGTTACAAATGGTATCAGAGCCTATCCTAACAAAAAATGTGGGACTTAAGCCGCGCCATCTACGTCGGACTAACCCGACGAGGACGTCGGGAATTTAAGGGGGATAGATTGTGATACCCCATATGATAAGGATAAGGATGATTGTGATACCCCATATAATAAGGATAATGATTGCTGGTGTATGAGATCTCACATTGCTTGCGAATGAGAAGTTTTTACTCTTTATAAGATTCCAATAGGGCTCCAACTATATCATTGATTAGTCTTTTGGAGTATAGGCCATGTGGTTTGAGCTTTCTATTGGGACGTTACACAAACTATGGTTTATTTACATATATAAGATAGATTATGCATGTACATGTGATACAATTATGATAGAAGTTTATTAATGTATGAGTTGAATGTCTGCTTGAGGGACGTTCATTGAATTTACTGTTCTCTTATGTGATGGGGTGTTGATGGATTTTGCCTGTGAGCTTTCCTTTTCTTCACATTGTCCACATCCAATACCATGAAATGGAATTTATACACTTACCCTAGTGTTTATCATGCCTGATGCATGGCATGCAACTTATACTATGTAAATCTTGATTCTGAAATTATATTCATTAAGAAATATACATTTTTGAATATAAGATGGTTTAAGAAGACTCGTTCTTCATTTAAGGCCACCTTGCCTCGATAATCAATTGTTAATCCGGATACGGAAATTTATGGTGAACTAGACCTCTTGTGGAATGATCTCGGCTTCTAGGTGATCTACTCCGTGCTAAAAGAATAAAAAATTAGAATAGGGTGGTCTAATATTTTACCAAAATGAAAATGTTACAAACATGAAATTGTTTGCTATCTTTCTGTCTTCCCAGAATCTAACAAAAGGTCTCTTGCAGTCACTGAAAGTGGTAATTATCTGCTGCATTACATTAAGCTATTGTTGTTTCTTGCTTTGATATCAACCCCTTTACAATGCAGTATAAATTGAGCTGGTCATATGAGAATTTTGGACTTTATCCTGGGAAAGTCCATTGAGTGAAAACAAAAGAAGAAGATATAATGAACACATTTTTAATAGCCATTCTATGAAAAATCTTAAACAAACTTCATAGATTGTGCAATTTTTATCATCTACTTGACTAGTGTTCAGCCACTATTGCACCACCTTAAATTTGTGAAAGTGATACCCACTTAATGATATTGAAAAGTAATACATGCTGAAAGAAAAAGTATAAACCTTGTTTTTTCACATTCTGATTCATGTTAGGATTGAACTAATTTGTGGAAGTTCAAAAATAAACTTAATTTGATTGGGTCATATTGGAAGTTTATATCTTCTGTGCAAGTAGTTCAAAATAATTATATATTTACTTATTGTCAATTTTTAACCTGAATGCTCACCGAAAGCCTCTTGTTATGGCTTAGTACATGCATCCCTTTGAGGTCTTGTTAGTCTTCAACAAAATCTGTCTTGGCACAGGGACATGGTTTCCGTAGTGAGCTTGCTGAAATGCTGGCAGATCTAAAACCGAAATTTATCAGATTTCCAGGTGAGCAAAAATTGTTTGTGTTGAGAATTAGTTATTCTTAGGAACATTTAGACTGCATTGTACAGGCTTCTGAAGATTGAGTGTAATATTTGTGATGCTGACTCTTATATTTCCATAATACTTTATCTACTTCTTCCCTTTAGCCACATGGTCGTTCATTCTTTTGAATGCTTATTTGTATCCAAGACTATATGATACATATTACTTAGCAGGAGTGCTTTTGATGGTGTGGAGAATCCATGAGTGAAATCGAGTGACTTTTCTTGAAGTTTTGTTCAGATGGGTCTTTATTCACCCTTTTTTTTTTTTTTTTTTTTTTTTTTTTTTTGCCTCTTTGAACTCTTTCTGAAGTATTATATATAGATGCTCCCAACTTTAAATCTTAAGCTGTTGTTAGTATTTATTTGTTATTCTGTGTTCTTGGTTGATGTCCCCATTTTGGCTTTTCTTTATACATTTTTTTTTTTCTTTTCCAATATTAATCATAAATTTGTCCAAGAACTTCTGTGAGAAAATGAGCAAGAAACTCATGAAAGGATCGGTCATTTTCTATCCTCTATATCTTTGTTCCGAACACTACCTCCAACCGCGCCCCATTCAAAAAGAAACAGCAGCTTCAAATGGGTTATAAAGGTGCTGTAAATTTTGGCATGTACATTGGGCTTTTTCTGTTTGTTAATTGACCGAGCAAGGGTTGACATATTAGTTTAATTGTTATTACATAAATAATGTTTTATGCCTCAGAAGTTTCTACCTAACTAATGATGTGTGCCCTCCAAATTATGTTGCATCAGGTGGCTCCTTTGTTGAAGGTGATTGGTTAAGAAATGCATTTCGTTGGAAAGCAACCATTGGACCCTGGGAGGAGAGACCGGGGCACTTTGGTGATATTTGGATGTACTGGACGGATGATGGACTTGGTTACTTTGAGTTTCTACAAGTAGGCATCTTCTTTAATTTTGGGGGTGGAGTGTTAGCTTTACTAATCACCTGAGAATGTTCCATTATAGGATTCTTGAGCAGATTTGAAAACATTATTTTTTGTTTTCTGCAGCTATCAGAGGACCTAGGTGCATTGCCAGTATGGGTGTTCAATAATGGTACTTCACCAATGCTTGTGATTCTAACTGTTTGTCTTTCAATCTAGCAATTGAATAATATATGTTTTGTTACTGTATATAATCAACCAATTATACAGGGATCAGTCATAATGATCAAGTTAGTACTTCCAGTGTCATGCCTTTTGTGCAAGTAAGTATATGTGTTTGTTGCTTCCTATTACATTAAGTTGATCAAGTTCCTACTCAATCACCCTTTACCATAACAGAGCTTCATAGCTCAATTCATGTTCTGTACAATTCAGCCTCACTTTTTGGTGCTAAAAAGTTGATATTTTTATTCTTTGATGATAAATGACTTGATTACAGGAAGCCCTCGATAGTATTGAGTTTGCTAGAGGTTATCCTAATTCTACATGGGGCTCTATGCGAGCTGCAATGGGACATCCAGAACCTTTTGACTTGAGACATGTTGCTCTTGGGAATGAGGATTGTGGGAAAAAGAATTACCGAGGTTCCATTTATGTTTTGATGTTATTATTATTATTTTCTTAGTTATTATTTAACAGATAGATTGGATGCCTTTATAGAGATTATAAATTGAGCAAAAGATGATCTTCTCCATACATTTACTAATTTGAGTAGGAATCACCTATCTATATGGGAAACGTTTTAATGTATCTGAGTCAAATACTCCAGAGCTTCTTCTGTGGGTTCTTTTCGACTCAGTAAAGTCTATTTAACATTTTTTCCTATTCTACTTAGTCATACATAATTAATGCACTTTTTGCCGCTTTTTATTGGGCATTATAATTTTCCTCATGTCTGATGGTGTTATTTATCAAACTCTTATGTACTGAGGAAAAATCTGATTCAACAGTCATAAGCATGATCCTTATTGGGCTAGATAGGGCCCACAATCTTTCTCTCTCTCATGCATATCCTTGCATAGTGTGTACACACACCCACACACACATTCTTTCAATTTAGAATGACTCGGAAAACATTATTCTGGGTATTATCCTAATGGAGAAAAATATTGCAATACTAAACTGGCAATGCTAGCTAGTTGCATATCTTCAGTTCCAAAATGATGAGAAACAAATGGTACGATATTCTGAGATACTATTGCATTGCAAGAAATTCATGTTGGAGAAAATCAACTCTTATGTTAATGAAGATCTGATTTCCTTTGATTGCAGCTTTCTTTCCCTCCATGATGCTTCATTCCTGTAAAAACATTTTTTTGAATCAAGTTTCTCTCGTCATTTAAGCTTCTGTTAGCAGCACCTTTAAAATCTCTCATCATTGAATGGAGTCGTTTTCATATTTTACTTGCCTCACTGGAAAGTTAGCTACGGGAAGACATAATACCTGATTTCTTGAAATGCTAGATGGGTGTATTTATTTTTCCTTTGTACTTGTGCACACCAAAAGTTGAGTGCTTCCAGAAACACTTTTAACTTTGGTTTCTGGAAGTGTTACTGCTTGCTTAATTTGACTGACTGCATGTGTGCTATAATTTAGTTGTTGCAATAACCATTATTCCTTCCAAATATATTTAGAAACTAAAGAATTCAGAAGAAAAAACAAAAATTGTCACTGCAATACAGATTCTGAGTGATGCATCTGATTTATGACTTTATTCTTTTTTTTTTTTTCTTTTCTTTACTCTTTTATTTTTCATTGACCAGGAAATTACTTCAAGTTCTATAATGCCATAAAGAAGGCTTATCCAGACGTCAAAATTATCACAAATTGTGACAGGTTTTCTCAAAAGTTGGATCACCCTGCAGATTTGTATGATTATCATGTAAAATTCTCATCTTTATTTCTTGTATTGATATGTAAATGGAGCCATTTCAATGATCTTTTATGTCTTATGATATGAATGTTTTTCATCCTTCGTTGGGTAACGAGGTACAAAATCATCTTACTCTGGTGTTTTGGTTAGGTTTATAAATCTGCCAAGGACATGTTTTCGATGGCTCATCGGTTCGATCTTACATCACGTAAAGGTCCAAAGGTGTGATGTTGTCCCTGTATGATATAATATATGCATTTGATCAAATGCTTAGAGGGTTTTCATTGATATGCATCAGGCTTTTGTAAGTGAGTATGCTGTAAATGGGAATAATGCTGGCAAAGGAAATCTTTTAGCAGCACTGGCCGAGGCTGCATTCCTTATTGGGATTGAGCAGAACAGGTTTGATGTAATTTTTGTACTTGCTGGCTGTAAAATTGTGCTTGCAATTACGTCAATTCAGTCCAAATTTGACGAGTCTTTTTTCCTCCAAAGCATTCTTTAGGGGAACCATGCAACCAATCCTAGAAAAAGAAAATAAAAATATCAACTCTGAATTGTTTTCCCCAGTCATTTGCCTAATTTAAATGTTAGAATTGTGTTCTAAAAGTCAATTAAACTTGTGCGTTATTATTAAAAAATTGTTTATTTTCTTAGATGAATGTGTTTATTCCCTGGGCATATCTATTTATTTCAATTCTTATATATCTCATGAGATAAATTGTATGTAGTTCTCAAGCCATTAAGAACATGATTCAGGTGCGTTCAACGAGATTAGTCCACCGAAGTTATATATTTGCTAATGACTTGCAAACTTATAGTCTTATAGTTCATAGCTAGTGGTGAAATTAAGCATTTTATCTGAAAAAACTACAAATAGATTTGTCTTGATCATGGAAGAGGTGACTTCTAGTTAAAAATGCCAACACATGTTATGTGCTCATGAACTGCACCACAACCAATACAAGTTCTTCAAACTTAATTGTCAACTGAATTTGTTATTCAAATTCATTAATAGCAAATGGTTCTGAATCTTATTAAGTTAACTAAACTCAAGTATTGAGTATAGGTCACTTTGATATACAATGGAGCGAAATTTTGAATGGTCAATAACTCGATAGGTTTTGTGGTCTGATAAGAAATCCATTGTCTCATATGGAGATGTAAATAAGGCAAATTGTAATGTTACCAAGTTATTTTTCTTTGAGAAATGACTTTAATAATGAACTTTTTTGCTTCTCAAGATCAATTATGTGTACTGATCAAAACAAAAATAATAAACTTGTTTGCATTTATATTCTCCTTGTGATCTCCTTTTTCCTAATTTCTCTTTTCTTTGCGTGAACTTTCTTCATTTTCCCCCAAGTTTCCTTTAACATTTTTCCTCAATAACGTCGAACATTTCTCCTTGACGTCATGTAAGATGTTTTGGTCCTGTGCAACAAAGGCATCTGCCAACAAAAGAGTTCTTAGGTTTTAACAAAAGGTGTCACCCAAAAGACAATAGATTGGTGTGATAGTGTAGAGGGTGTGATATAAGAAATGATATGGCTTCAAACAAAGGTGTATGGTGGGGGGCCCCCCTCCTGATGAAGGCATAACACGGTTGGCTTGTTATGGGAAATGCTTGGTTTACAAAGAAATTCTATGAAAGTAAACCTAAAAATTGATGTGGCTTGATTTGAGATGTCATATTGCAAAACTCTTTTTATTGTAAAGTAGATTTGACGTCTCACATCGAGTTACATCGGTTTGTAAAAATGTTTTGTAAGATCCTTTTATAAATCTACCACCTCGCTAGTTATTTGCCTTTCCCATCGTTGCTACTACTCTAGGTGCGTAAAATTCATGGATTCTCAAATAGAGTGGAATCGAAGTAGAATTCTTGGCTGAGCTGTGTCTTTTGCTTTTCTTTCTTTCTTTCATTTTGTTCTTTCTTTTCTTTGCTTTTCCTTTTGTTGAGGAAAGTGGGAATCCATAAGGCTCACCTGCACAACCAGATAGGAGTGTTGGGTGAAGAACCATTATTCTAGAAGACATCCGATGTGGAGCCCACATCTTGTGAGGGTTCTTGCCATTAGGCCAAAGTGTTTGGCCTTTCCTTTTCTGTGTCTGTTCATGCTTTGCTAACCAAGCTAGTGCTTTGAGCCTGAGCCTTTATGTAGTTATAAATTCATGCTAAGGAGATGTGTGCGATATGTACAAGCTGCAGAATAATGAAAATATTAGCTTCTAATCAGGTCTCCAGTTTACTGAAAAAGAAAGCGAATGGTAAAAGTCTATAAGAAACGTAAAACACGTAAAATGGAAACCTATGCCCATTTAGTTTGATAAGTAAGTACTAAGAGAGTATATAAACTGCTTTGATTTTCATTAACTTTCTGAAATTGACAATGCTATGTCTCTCAAACGTCCCTAAATCCTGGAGTCAGATGGGTTTGTGTGAATAAATTAAGGATCTTGATCTTCAATTTCTTTTGCAATTAATTAGCTTCTATACTTGTAAAAGTTTTAACACCAATCAGAAAGAAAAGCTGCTAAGGGCTTCCATTTCTTTCTTCAATGCAGTGATGTAGTTAGCATGGCAAGCTATGCACCACTTTTTGTGAATGACAATGACAGGCGGTAATTTCTCTCAAGATTTTATCATAAAATAAAATCTCATATATTTTTCTTTGAAAGTGAAAATTCAACCTTTATATAATTATTATACTGAGACGGAAAAACTTTCTATTAAGGTGGAGTCCAGATGCAGTTGTCTTTAACTCTTCACAGCTATATGGAACACCAAGCTACTGGGCGCAACACTTTTTCAGGGAGTCAAGTTCAGCAACTGTTCTTCATTCAACACTCCAAACAAATACATCCACTTACCAGCTTATTGCATCTGCAATTATGTGGGAAAACTTGGGTGATAACAAGAGTTACCTAAGAATAAAGGTGTGCTTCCTCATGACTGACCTCACTATTTTTATACTGCAATGCTTCCTACCCCATTTTCCAGCACCTTCCAATTCAAACACCTTCACAGATTTTACTTTGTTCAGGCGTATTATCCGGTTACTTGTTTACACGAATATCTTATTGCATGCATATGGTTGATAATGGCAGAGAAATGGTTTTCTAGCTCTTTAGTTATTTTGAATTTGATAGCTGCATCGTACGCTTTTGGAATTGAATGGAATATGGCTTTTCTATCTATGTGGCACTGCTATTAATTTGAGATATTTTTTATTTTTTGCAGATTGTGAACTTTGGGAATGACACAGTTAATCTCAAGATAAGTGTGGACGGATTGGAGCCCAACTCCACAATACAGTTATCCGGGTCGACAAAGACCGTACTCACCTCTAGTAATCTGATGGATGAGAATTCCTTCAACGAGCCAACTAAGGTAATTCAGGAATTGCTTTTTCAATAGATTAGAAAACATGTCTTCCGAATTGTTCGGGGGCTTCTCCGGACATTCAGATATACTTCTATATGCTATTTTGTAGGTAAAGTTTTTAGATTGTCCTTACTTCACATGTTCTTGCCAATGTAATAAGTATATAGGATCATATCTCTTGGTCTATACATGGTTCCATGATTCCCACAATCTACTGCAAACAAAAAATTGCAGTTTGAAATAAAAAGGAGAACAAAATTTGACAAAGCTGGAGAAAGAATATTTTCTGTTGAATAGTAAAGTTGACAAAGGGGAAATAACATATAGCTCTAAATAAAATATGGGTAAAATATTTCCCCAGCATAAACTTGTTGTCTTCCATTGTATGTATACAGGTCAAACCGACCCAGAGTCCACTTGAAAATGCTGGCAAGGACATGGATGTCATACTCCTTCCATATTCTCTCACTTCATTTGATCTGTTAAAAGGATCAAGCGACCTCAGAACTGCAAGAACTGATTATTTCTCTAGATCATCTTTTTAAAGTATTAACTGATGAATATCAAGTACTACTGTACTTTCGAGAAATAAAGGTAATAACCCAGCAAAAGATGGCAGCATCCTTGCATGTCAACTATCTGTTGGAATGTCATGTTGTTTTATGTAATATCAAACTCGTTGCTTTTGGCTTCCATGCTTGTAAGTATATGAATGAATGCTCCTTGTTCTTGGTGATGAAATTATATCCTTCAGTTCATTTTAATACGCCCAGGCACACTGCATTTCCATTTCATGTTCATACCTCAATACAAAATGGTCTCTAATGATGACTTAGCTCCAACTAGTTAGTTCCTCATTCTCAAAATAAAAAATACAACTCGATTAACCCTTATATGTGAAAATAGCTGGGGACTGTCTAGGACAGATTGTAAGCTCTAGATCTCCTACACCTAGTTGAGTTTTTTTAAGAAGTTACGCTATAAAAGATGATGGTTTTTTATTAAATATTTTTTTTTATTTATTTATCAAGTTTTACTTAAATGCTCACATGCTCTCGCTATAGAATCTAATAACATGAATGCTAAGCAGACATTGATATGAGATATATTACCCCAGAAACGCTTCTAAGCGGTCGGGCTATTTTTCCTCAAATAACAGTCTTCCACTTACATGCTGACTCCTCAAAAATTACACCAAACTCAAATTACACTCGTTCACATCGAAGAAAAAGGGCAAACAAAAGAGATAGGAAACCGATCTGTGCTTCGCAATAGGAACTGACCTGTGATTCTAGTTTCACCTCCGAGCAAAGTTCCACCGCTAGCAATCCGCCTCCATTAGTCCACCACCACCAGTCCGACGCCGAGTATCTATTGCCCACCTCAGAAATTTCCCACCATCTTAGACCTCAGTCGTTCACTCACCCAGGCCGATTTCGCACCACTAGTCCATCGCCCATATGCCCACATGAATAATTGCCTGAAATTCTGAGTGAAAGTACCCAGTTTCAAAAAACAAAACATGCACAAACCGGTTTTGATGAGATTGGGTTGTGGTTTCATCTTGCGCATTTGTGTCTCCTGGAGAGAGTGAATGCTTTGGGTTTTTGCGTGGTGTGGACAGTAGATTTCAGCGATAATCCGTGATGATGAAAGCCCTTGAGAAACTTTGATTATCAAAATAATATGAAGTGCAATGGTGAAGATTTGCTAACTGCAATAATCCCTTTGATGAAGCTCCTTTCCCTCATGGTTATCGGTCTGGTTCTTGCCCACCCAAAAACCCATATAATCCCGAGAGCGACATTTAAGCTCCTCAGCAAGCTTGTTTTTGCTCTGTTCTTGTCGTGCCTAATCTTTACCGAACTTGGTGAAAGCACTGCACTTGAGAACTTTGCTAAGTGGTGGTTTATACCCATTAATGTGTTGATCAGTATGGCTATTGGTTGTTTCCTTGGGTACTTAGTCGTGATTATTTGCCGCCCACCTCCACAGTTTAAAAGATTCACCATTATCATGACTGCATTTGGTAATACCGGAAATCTCCCTCTTGCCATTGTCGGATCTGTGATTGAGAAACTTTGAGAGAGAAAGAGCAAAGAACAGATCACGGGAGGACTGAGAAAACCAAATGGAATTTACACACTGAGACTGTTTATCTAATTATTAAATTTTATGGTCTAACTTGTTTAATTAAACAGATCATGTTCGATCTAATATAATCTAATACTAATAACTTGACATGACGCAAACACGAATTGTGATCCCTACTCGAGGGTATAAATTGAATTTCTTTGGTCCCATTATGTGGAAGGGACATTTGGTGAATGAACTACGAGGCCTACCCAAAGAAATTGATTTTGAAGGGAAAAAGAGAGAGTAAAAAATCGTATATCTCATTCACACACTATTAATCCACCTAATTGATCCAGAGAACACTTCCCTTCAAGTAAGAGGTCAAAGTGTCCATAAATAGCACCAACTTAGCCTCCGAACAATCTTAACCACGAAGAATTGGCAAGTACTTAAGATATGAAAATGGGAATATCCCATCACATTAGGCTAGATGAAATGAAACTTAAAAACATAATTACTTAAGATTTTATTATATACTTGCCATAAATGCTTAATACGATTCAATTGGAGTTGAGAATAACTCATCAGTCTCTAATGTGATGATGACTATTGTTGACGTGTTTCGTAACTTTTGCTAACGGCTTCGAGTAACCTGCAATCAAAAAGTAGGTGGGGCTGGATGTGTTAAGGGACACCTTGATGCCTAAGTCAGTATATCACTTTGAGAGTCATGTTTCAAATTTCAAGGTGGTCAGAAGTTACATCAAACGTGTTCTTTGACCTTTATTTATAGATGAGGAGGCTTGCCTCATGGCGCGATTTCCTCTAATCCTCATTGGATTGAAGATCGTTAGGGCTATTAGTTAGCCATTACCTCGAAGGGAATTAATACACCGGGTGGGTATTCTAGGCATATATCACGTTAGAGATCATCTTGCTCATTACGTCATTAATTAGTGATTGATGATAATTGGATTTGAGTTTTGTGTTTGCATGCGATGGCTATTGACCTCTGATTATTGTTTCGCGGGCCTCTGTCCTCCAGTTTGTGGGCTTTCATGGTTGTGGGCTCAACCCACTTTTATGAAGGTCTATTTGGCCCTCTAGTTATCACGCAAATTCCTGTGACACAAATCTGAAGGAAATTTTCAATTTTGGCCTTTCTTAACTACTCCTTATAAACCTAGGCATGGCATTTAGGCTTCCGGGTGCATTAACTATTTTGGCGATACGTCTTCTCACACATGAGTGGGTTGTGCCAGTTCAGTTTCCACATCCTTTCATGCAGCGTAGATCACGGGATTTTCATGTCCCATTTGGGCGGGATTTGCATGTTAGTGAAATTTGTTTCGATCTCGTTGGGGTTGCTTAACCGTCACTACTTTATTTAAACTCCTCTTTTCATAACTTTTTTGTTTTCTGGTGTTGCACCTTCTTCCCAAAAGCCCTAGCTATTTCCTTCTGTCATACTCCCTCCCCAACCCTAAAGCCTCGTTTGGATGTTGAGATGAAATGAGATGAGAAAAAAAAATTGTGAATAGTAATGAAATAGTTTGTGAATAGTAGTGAAATAATTTGAGTTAAGATGTTTTATGAGATTTTGAGAAATAAGAGAGAAAAAGTTGAGTAAAAATATTATAAAGTTAAAATATTATTAGAATATAATTTTTTAATATTATTTTTGTCTTGGGATATGAAAAAGTTTAATTTTTTTTTTTTAAGTTTTGTTTGAAAGTTTTGAAATTTGTAATAATTAGGTAATGATTAGATGAAAATGTTGAAGATTTCAAATTGAAAAGTGTTAGTATTTGAGTGATGTTTGGATGGGATGAGATGAAATTTATGATTGCAAGTTAAGGGAAGTCGTTGGCAAAGCTACAAAACACATCCACAACATTTGGCCTCGTCTGTGGGATCATTTTACTTCTCAATGTGCCTTTCTTATGCCTACGACAATCCGTTCTGATGTAATCCGCAATCATGATACAACTACAACAAGCAGTCAAGCAGATAGTAGGATGGAGAGAATGTTTGCATAGATGGAGGAGAGATTGGACTGGATGACTCTGGAAATGGAGAACCCCCAGCTGGAGAATGAGGTTTTCAGAAAAGTGTAGAGAACATTGCACCAAGTATGCTGAAAGAAATGAAGTGGAATCGCAAAAAGCGGGCAAAACAAACCCAACAACGAGGAGAAGAGGAAGGTGCACCAAGACTTTCATCACCGCATGGAAAACTATGAGGACATGGACAAAAAGATTGGCACATCTTCCTCTGTTGACAATCTGCTCAACAACACCGACTTGCCATACAACAACCAAATAATGATGGTGCTACTCTGCCTAAGTTCAAAGTTTTGTAGATGGAACTATATGACAAGTCTAGAGATCCCATCGAATACCTGAAGACCTTCAAGACTCACATGACTTTCTAAGGTTTCTTTAGAGAGATTGCATGTAGAGCCTTTCCCTTGACCCTAAAAGGAGTGAGAAGAGGTAAAGTGAGTGACAAAAGGATGGTTCAGAGCCTTATAGCTGGGATCCATTGATAGTTTTGAAGAACTCTACAGGCATTTTCTAAAGCAATTCATGGAAAGTAAAAGGCGAAGGCTGCTTGTGGCTTACCTCCTAACCGTTAAATAACATAAGGATAAAAGCTTAAAGGCGTATAACCGCCGATGATTAAGATGAGAAGATCACACTTGCTACACTCTGGAAAGGGGTAAGGCCCAGGAATCCATTCATGGCGGAATTGGTAAGAAGAACTCCAACTGTCTTGTAGGAGTTCATAGATAGGGCTGACAATTTTGGCAACGCTGAAAACACTTTCAGGGTTCTAACCACCCCGAGAAGATTTGAGTTGGAGCAGGCGGATGGAAGCTCCAAAAAGCCAAGTGGCTTGAAGGTGCTTGAAAGGCCAATACGATAGGAGAAAGGACAGAGCCAAGCCTTAAAAATCAAATTTTGAGGCTTGCACACACAAATTTGAATGTGCAAGTAGAAGGCTAGGCACGTACCTGGGGCAACAACAAGTAGAAGGACATAGAATAGAAGATTGCTACACCCTGAAGAAGAAGGTTGAAACATTAAGAGAAAGACAAAGCACTAATTTAACAAGGGGGTCAATCCCAGATCGTTCAAAGTAGGTGACCTAGTCCTAGTCCTAAAAGTAGCAGAAGTGATGATGCAAGGAAAAGGTAAACTAGAACCTCGATGAGAAGGATCGTTTTTTGTAGTCGCTAACCACCAACTCGAATCATGCCGCCTTAAAAACGCGCAAGGAAATGAGCTAGCACATCCATGGAATGCTGAGCAACTCATGAAATATTTTACCTAATTGTATCCATGTATATCAAAAATTATGAATGAAATTATCTCATTTTCAAGTTATGGCTCATACAAATGCTTTCTGCCAATTTGTGAAAAGGTCATGTGTCTCCCCATTCGTACGACGATCAATAGGCAATGACACTCCCTTGAGTGCTTCTACCCTTGCCCACTTAAGCCGAGTGTCCTTGCATTCGCATGGCGATCAACGAACGATGACACTCCTTTGAGTCCTTCGACCCTCGCCTCTTAACCAAATGCCATTGCATTCGCACCATGATCAATGGGCAATGACAGTCCCTTGACTACTTCAACCCTTGTCCTTTAAGCCAAATGCCCTTGCATTCGTGCGACGATTAACAGGTGAGGACGATACCTTGATTACTTCAATCCTCTCTCCTAAGTCGAAGATAATGGGCAATGACAATCCCTTGACTGCTTCAACTCTTGCCTCCTAAGCCTAGTGCCCTTTCACTCACCTTTGATGACTAAGGGACGATGATGCTCCCCTAAGTACTTCATCCCTCAACCATGAACACAGAGAAATTAAAAACATGGGTCAAAACAAGAAGTATCCAAACATTCAAGTATCAATATAAAGGTGGGCATCAAAATAAAAACTGACAAAACAAAATTTCAATCCAAAGACAAAAAAAATCTTAATTGCTACGAAAAATAGCTATATAGCAATTCAAAAAGTCAACATAATACAAGGAAAATAGTTTATATCAGGGGGGTTCTGAGGTGAAGAAGGAAAAAAACATTAGTCATCACATCCCGACTCAAGGAGTTGATAAAGTGGAAAATGGCACGATTAGGGCAGATAGAGTCCAAATTCTGCAACCTCATATCTTCACAGGGGTTCTTCAATAGGTGACTCCTCAATCGTTGTAGGCCATATTTATAACCCAATCCCATACTTCGTCACGGACATCCCTAGTTCCTGCGAGCTGAGGAGAAAGGCCAACAACCTCCTATTTGCAAACCACTAGCTCAACCTTCAACACGACAGTTTTTTTGTTCGAAGTTAGTAGACCTTTTTCTTGTGAATATTAGTGATGTAATTGAGCTTAATGAACTCCTCATTATGCTTCTTAAGGTCCTTGTTAGCCACCTCATACTGAGCTCCAACTGAGCCATCCTAGCACGAGTGCTATCAGGAGTCGAGCTGAGTTCTTGACTAGCATTTAGGGAGTCTGCCAACTGGTTAACATACTCTATGGCATGCTTTTTGGTTTCCTCTAGCTCCTACTCCTGGCATTGAAGCCTATCTTGCCCATTATTGTGCCCCTCTCCAAAAAGTCTGGCCTCGAAGTGGCATCTAGACACCTCCTCCTCAAACTTGTGGAGATGCTAGCATAGACCGACCACCTCGTCCCGGAGATTGGCGACGTCCTCCTCCAATATGTGGGAATGTGACTCCCAATAAGAACAAGCATGACGTGGCTAGCCTTCTCTGCATCAGGACAAAAGGTGCATACCTCATCTTCCAAATAGAGTTGACAGTTAATGATTCAACCAGTGAGATCATCAACACCCTAAGACACAAAACCAGGCAGCGTTAGGATAAAGGAAAAACATGTGATATGGTGATTAAGGCAACTCCACCACCACACTGCTACAATCTTGTAGAATGAGACCCAAAGGGACCAAGTAATTTCGAAAGGTTAAGGTCTCCACTAGCGAATGGAGACCTGGAACCTCTTGCTCTCTCGGGACTTCAACTATACGATCAGGGGGAGAAAGAACCCGACCAATTGGCTCTTGGTCACCATATTCAGAGGACTTAGCCTCCAAAACTAATGTCAAGTCGGAACCTACTTTATAATCTCCTCCAAGTGGTCGCCATGAGGCAAAATTGGGTAGAATGGTTCACCACCATCTCTTAGGGACAATGGAATGTGTTGTTGATGATCAGCCAACTGCAACAAGCCATTACCCCCAAGGAGTGACAAAGATTGCCCCCAGGTGGCACCTCCCAAAGGGATGGAGGCATCCCCAGAACTTGACTCATTGGAAGATTCGTCCTCGCCATGAACTAAGTCACTATCCAGACGAGCCTTTTTCCCTTTTGCTACGATGGGATTGAAGGCCGCTTTTCTGCCCGTGAGAATTGGATGGACATAACAATAATATCCTCCAAGAATTAAAATGAAGTTGAACTGGGACCAAACCAAAATAATCCAACACGTCCTAAATTGGATGACAAAAGAGGAGACATAACCCCATAAAAAACAAGCACATGAAAAGGGTCTCCTCTCTGGTGAACCCTTTCAAATTAACAACTCCACGATTGGGCCCAGGATCTTTCAACACAACCGAGTCAAGAACTCCATATGAATTCCTCACAAAATCCAGGTCTGCCTAAGAAGTCATATTGGACCAAAAATGACCTTCAAAGTCATCCGGGTGATAAGAACT
Organism: Juglans microcarpa x Juglans regia; assembly: GCF_004785595.1. Lineage (NCBI taxonomy): Eukaryota > Viridiplantae > Streptophyta > Magnoliopsida > Fagales > Juglandaceae > Juglans > Juglans microcarpa x Juglans regia. The sequence continues at coordinate 21,128,428 of NC_054602.1, read as the reverse complement.
AGTACCCCAGCCTTTTGAGAGGAAGCTTGAGGGCAGGAAGAGCGAGATCTGTGAGAACCAAAACATTGCATGGAGCTATCGAAAGTAGACAAAGAACATTTAGTATACAACTGATAAAACGAAGTTTAGGTAATTCGGGTATAACGCCACCAAATTATTCTTGAAATTTCAGTTTCCAAATGACTTTGTTTCGAGTCGGGTATTTTGAACCAGTTCAAGCCAGGTACATTAGTTAATTGTACAGCCCTACCAATGGACGAGCCACTACACCACCGTAGGCTAGCCACACTACCACTCTAGTTGGAGGTTTGATTTCATCCCCTCAACATAGGACATAGGTCATCCTTAGTAGCACAACGCCTCCCAAATAGAAGGCAATTGCCACAGGCTATAGACGCACCACAAGCTACCACCGTGGGAAGCAACCACCCAACGACATCAAACCACCATCAATCAAGAGCCACGACAATCACCAATCTACTCCCTATTTTTATAAAGTAGAAACAAAGCACTTACGTGTGCTCTGCCCAGCTCCTCCAACCACGAAACTAGCTGCCATCTCCCTATGTTACACTGAGCTATCCAACTGCTACGTATACTACTAGACTTGGTGTTACAAACACACATCTTGGACTCTCTCCCCTCCATGCAGTTAAACATCCTCTCTCATCCTATCTTTCTTGTTAGCGCTCTCTCTCTCTCCACGTCTCTCCCTCACTTCAGTCGGTCGGTGTATGCAATCTAACCCATCTTTCTTCAAGTGTTAATTTGAAGCCATGAAATTGAGATGCGTAAATGTAATGCTTGAGAACTTTTTCTAGTATAATTACATATACACCTTGATTCATTAGTTACTTCAGTTTAGGTTATTTTGGATCCATGGAAGAATAGACTATTTTGTTGTTAATGATATTATGGAAGTTGGGAAATCAAAGTTGGATTCATGAAGACTAGATTTATAGTTTTAATGTTGATATTATAGAGTTAATGCAATTTTACGGTCATAATGATTTTAGGCTTTTTGAAAAATAGGTTATTAGTATTTCAAGTTTTAATTGCAAGTTATGTGCTTATTTTATATGTGACGATTAATATTCGCTTGACACTATTGTAAGGAAATTTAAAGATGTTAAAACGTTTAGGTAAGCGATACTCCTATGTTAGACTTTCCTAAAACTTATTAAGGATGATTTTATGAAAATTTGCATGTTTTGTTATGAAAAGAATCTCAGTCACTTCTCTACACTATTTCTTTGTTCAAAACAAGAAAATAAAATATTTTTCTATCATGACTAATATAGACATGAGCTTTTTTAGTATTATTATGTTCTTAACTGTACAAAAAGATCAAATATGAAATTTGAAATTTGTATATGATTATATGATATTTATATGCTCAGTACTTTGTTATGATATGATGTTGCATCTGAAAACCTTTTAGCATGAAATTCTATTTCTGATTCTATTCTGACCTTACCACAGGTATAAAACTACAATCTCTATTATTATATTGGTACCAACGTATTTGTTTTGAGTGCACCCACTTTAGAGACAAAGTAGTTTTTTACATGGTCTTTTCTATATGCATACTCTGCCCACTGAGTTTAAAGAGGGAGATTTTACTTTATTTCTGCCATGTTTGGCCACCAGGGATAACACAACCCTACCACAGAGGTTGAATATGGAATATGTTCTATTATGATGTTGTTCAAATATGCTTATGTCAAAGGACTTTTGTATATTGTACTATTATAAATAGTTATTTCTGAAGTGTCGTTTGTTATTTTGATATTTTGTTTTGTTATGCATTCTGTAACTAGTTCATATTTTCATACTAGTATAAGTTTGCTGTTTATTAAGTCGGTGGACTCACGACATTTATCTACCATTTCTTTTATAGATGACTTTGATGGTTGTGATAGTTGGAAATGATTGGCACATGACAAGATTATAAAAGAAAGATCAGATAAGTGCCCCGTGGCATAAGTGAATTTGCCTGAGGCAAAAGAAATCTTGCTAGTGTTTTGTTCTTTTTAATTGGAAGAATTTCTGGGACATTTAATTTTCGACTTTTTATATTTAATAAGTTCTTATTATTGTGGATTTCAGGTTAAAGGGCTCACTCCCAAGTTCAGGGGGTGACATGGACAAGTGTAGTTCATGAACTTATCCAATATGGTCCATTAAATATAATTTAGGCCGGATTAAATTATCTTTATTCAATCCATAATAACATTAGATTGGGTTGTTACATGTAATATAATCTTAATCCAAATTTGCTAAAACTCAAACTCCCTAACGATCTCAAGTATAAATTTTCTATTCCATTTGTCACATGCTTTGGCCACACTACAGTAGTTTACAATTTTTGTGGCAGACATAAAAACATAACCATCACAAAAAGAACATAAATGTCATAAAAACTCAAGTTTGTGACCGATATGAAGTAAAAGTGTCATTTTGTGATGGTTATGGTTCTAACTTCTAACCCAAAAACATACCCGTTAAAAAATCTCAAATTTGTTGTAGTGACATTCCATTTTGATCCGTCCACCATTTTATTAATGTTTTGTACCAACTTTGAGTGAGTGAGGTGTTCTATAAAATACTTTGCTCTTTCAAGGATACTCCTTGTTCCTTGGATATCAATCTTGGAAGTTGGGAGTAGCTCCAAATTGGCTTTTTTTAATGCTCTTGAGTGGCAACATTCTTTACTTAACTAAAATTTTTGAAGCAATGAAAGTAGCCCAAAATTGGAAATCATGGGAGGAGGATTTGGATCTCCTAGAATTCTTGACAAAACTCTAAGGTTTAGAGTGAAAGAGACATAGATGTGTGAAGTTTCCCCACAACATTAATGGTTACCCAAGTGAATTACTCATGTGGCCTTTTTATGTATGTATTTTATGTATGCATATTTCTCCCACTCTTAATTGTTGAGTTTGGTAAAAGAAAAAAAAAAAAAAAAAAACTTTAGAGGATTTCTATCCATTAGAAAATTCGCCAGTGTTCACATTAGCTCGGTTTGGATGGTCAGATGAGATAGTTTGATCTGAACAGATGAGAGGGTTTTGGACATCCAAACGGTTAATATTTCATCTCTATTTCATCTATTAATTTTCAAACTCATCTCAAACAAATCTCAAAAAGTCAAAACTATCCCATCTCATCTCACTATCCAAACATACACTTTTTTACAAAATATCTTATCTCATCTTAACTCAAAAAATCTTACTACTATTCAAAACATTTTATTTCATCTCATCTGAACTGTCTATTCAAACTTGTCCTTAATTTCATTTTCCCTTTTTTTAATTGTCAATGTTTTGATTGTTATCATTTGCTTGTCAAGCCCTCCACCCATTTTTTTATGTTCTTTCTTTGATATTCTATATATTTATTTGCTTAAAAAATATACCTTATTTTTATAAACAATCTTTTAACTCTTGTGAAAAGTTGAAGCAACTATTGCCATATATGCAAGTCTTGTTAAAAGTATTATTCATCATCACTCAGCACCAACTCCTGTTTTAGCTATAAATTAATAAGTCATGGTTGTGTGTGCGCCTATGCTAACAACACTAATCTACAACCAAAAGCCTAGTTTTGATAAATAAGTTTGGCCTACTCAACTTCACTGTATCCATTTGTTTAATCTGTGTTTTGTTTTTCTTTTAATAGAAGATTGGAATACCAACTCGAATACTAACCAATGAAGCACTGAAAGGGACGACAAAGCTTATTTCTATAGATTACATTGTACCTTTTATTCAATCTATTGTTATAATTCATTAATGAAATTTCTTTTTCATTAAAAAAAAAAAGATTTAGTGACAAAGTATAATTTAATTTTTAAAATAGGAAAAAAAAAAAACAAAGTCCTCTTGGCCCCCACAGTGGCAGAGTTTGGCAACCCCAACATTATTTTTTTTATTTGTTGTTTATAGTTTTAAAATATTGAATTATAGATATAATTATTTTTATTTTTATTTTTTTAAAATAAAGAAAAGCTAACACATATGTTAGTCCTAAAAAAATTGCGCATTGGGCAAATCTCTTATAGACCAAAACACACGGCATTATTAAACAAATACTCCCAATTGAAAATATAGGAAAAGTCTTTGTATGGGATGTTTTTGAGAATTTTGTATGTTTGAGAAAGAAGTTTGGAAAAACAACTTGGTAAGTGATATTATACTGCCTAAGTTAGTTTGTTCCCTCAATTTGATCGCTCATGTATTTTTTTTTAATTTTTTTTTTATTTTATGGTTAAGGAAGTGACTATTAGTGTATTGGTATTTTTTTAAATGTTTAAAGATGTTTAAAAAATATTTAAAAGAAAAAAGCAAAAAACAACAAATTAATATGACTATTTTTGAGATATGGTTTCCAAACTTTGTATTTATTTATATATTTATTTGCTTCCTTTTTTTTTATGAGTAAATGAGAATTTATAAGCTTTCCGAAATTGCAATTATTTAATTGAGGTTTCGAAGGCACATTCATTCTAAGTGTTTATAAAAATGGCCTGATCATGAGATGGATGCCCCAAATGAAAGAATGCTAATAAACAAAGTATAGGATGTTTTGTCTTGGAGTGAACGCAACGCATCATAAAACAAATGTTCTTCTAATTAAATATGTCAACAATGCTTTATTCATGAGTGTTGTGAAACATTCAAGAGTAAATGATTATTATCTCTTCGTATTTTTAATTCAAAAACAACTTTTGTTATACAAAACTTCTATTTTAATCAGTTTGTGATCATCTTTTCTTTTTCTTTTTTTTTCTTTTTTTTTTTATTTTTTTTATTTTTATAAAATGGCTTATGAAAGTATTGTTGATATACAATGTGATGTATTTTTTTGAGTAACCAACTGACTTAGAGCAACTCTCTTTTCTTAGGGTTATATATAAGTAATAATCTTTGTTATAATCGACTAGAAGACCTTTTTTGTTTTTTGAAAGGCTTAATAAGAAGTATTGAAGTGGAAGACTTTATAACTATATATCATCAAATGCTAAATAAAAGAAATGACTTTGCAGTCCTATGGTAAGTGCAAATCTTTTTGAAAAAAATAGTATATATGAGACTGACATAAAAAAAATTATTTTTTATTAATAGAACTTATTTTTCTGAGTTCAAAAACTTTTACTCGGGCCTCATGTATGAGTTTTTTCTTTGATCAATGAATGTTGGGAAAGAAAACCACTCACATTTTGAACATTACGAAAAACTAATTAAAAAAAAAAAAAGAAATACCTAAGGCAATACAGTATCTTATTGATATATATTTAATAATTTTTGAACTATTTATTAGGTATTCTTTTGAGTATAGACTTGTAGTGCTTTTATCCTATCATAGGATGTAATGGCAATTAAAATTGGCACTTATATATATAAACAATTTTTATTCATGACGTGTTGTGATAACCATCCATAGTGGTTATGAAGTAAGATTTGATTTGCAAGATTCAAAATTTTAAATCTCACTTGTAATTGATATTATTCCAATTTATAAATAGGATTTGTTATAATTTTATCTTCTAATTATCATATTTCTAAAAATGTAGATCACTATGTTGTGAAAAACACCACCCACACACAACTGTATCCAAAGAGATAGTGAAAACAATAATATAGAAACTCGGGAATCAAGCACACACAATCACACTACGCACATAATTTACATGGTTCGACAAGGCGTCTACATCCACAAAGCTGCAAGAGATTTTATTTCAGAGTTACGATGCACAATGAGTTACAAGAGCTACTCTCTACTCACAAATCTCAACTCTCTCTCTCTAGGTTGTCTTTTTCTCACAAGAATGTTCCCAAGACACCCTTTTCTCTCTTTGTTGTTTTTCACAATTCAATTTCACCCATATGAACATAAATATTACATATTTATAGGAAACAAAGTAAAAAACCCTAATCTAGCAAAACAGGATTATTCGCTCAAGTGGAGTGTCGAGCGCGCCTTAAGCAAAAAATTTGTCCAACAACCAGCGAACTTTCTATATAACATTCGCTTGAGCCAACTGTCTAGCACACCTCGAGCAAACTCACTATCTGGGCATCGCTCAAGCACCTTGTCGAGCGAGAGTTAAGCGAACTCTTGGTTTGACGTCTTCTCAGCTCAAAAACAACCAAGCTCCATAGCCCAACAGTCTCTCACTTAGAGACTGATTCTCCACATGCCAACCACTGTCTCCAACATCAACCTATCACCTCTGTAGCTCGCAACTCCTGTCTTCTAGCCAGAAGACGAATTGAAGTCAGATTCGACTTCAGTCTCTCACGTACATCGCTCACAGTCAATACATCTATTGGGCGACTCACAACTCTCACTACACTGGGAATATCCGATCTCGAGCCTGACATTCATAAGAGAATCTATTGTTGATGTTCCCTTCTTTGATCCAGGTGATTGATCCCAGCTCTTGCTAATAACTTTTTCTGTCTTCAACTGATGTATCCATCTCTTGTGTATTATTTGCTTCCTCCATGGAAGTTCAGTTAGCCTCCTATAAGCTGACTTCCACTTGTTTGATCTCTCGTCTTGCAGGATCTTTCCTTTGTACCGTGGTTCACCATCTTCAGTCAATAGGCTATAGTTCAAGGCAGGTGACCAATGTGGAGGTCTGGTTGTCCTGGTAGCTCTATGAGCAGCAACTGTAGGTGTATACGTCCTTGGAACACCAAATGATTTGTCCCCATCTTTCACACCTCTATATCGCACTGTGGTTTCGGGAGATTTACCCCAGCTTACATCAGGAACTGTAAAACTGACTCCAATTTGCTTCACTATCTGATTCATGCGACCAAGCCTACTCTGCTGCAACACTCTATTTTCCTATACATCACTGGACCCTGATGTCAAATACAAAGTATCAATTCTCTTGCCACATGCCAAGATCAGTGAATCCTTCGTGACTTTCCACGCTCCTCTAGAAAACGCTATTGTATGATCGCTATCATCAAACTATCCCACAGAGAAAAGACTTTTTTTTAGATTAGGAATGTGTCTAACTGCATATCGTCCACTCCCACTACATCCAATGCCTCTCCATCACCCGTGTACATCTTTTCAAAATTACCAGCAACATAGTTTTGCATGATCTCTTGATGTGAGACGCTATGGAACAAAGCCCCTGAATCTAACACCCAATTGTCAACTGGATTGTGCACTGAAAGAAATAGAGCATCCTGTATGTCTTCAGTCACTGCGTTCATAGCATCATCCTCACAACTTTTATGATTCCAACAATCTCTTTTGATGTGGCCCGACTTTCCACAATTCCAACAAGTGATTTGTTGCCCAAATCTTGACTTGCTCCTACCTCTGTTCCTAGACCTTTCATGTCCCTGACCCTGATCGTCAACACTCAGGGCCAAACTGATACCCGAAAACTCACCAGAGTCTTTCCTATGTACCTCCTCAACAAGAATAATATCACAAATATAATTGTAATTCAATTTCATCTTACCAGCATAATTACTCACCGCCATTCTCATGACCTCCTAACTATTTGACAATGATGTTAACAGAATCAATGCTCTAATCTCATCATCGAACTCAATCTGGACTGAGGACAATTGATTTGTGATAATGTTAAATTCATTCAAATGTTAGGCAACAAATATACCTTTTGTCATTTTTAGATTGAACAATTTCTTCATCAGTTGGACCTTATTATTCGCAGAAGGTTTTTCATAGATACCTAACAAAACTGCCATGATATCCATCATGGTTCTCTATCTCCTTAATAACATTGTGTGCCACTGATTTAGGCATGGTGAGTCGAATAACCCCTAGAACATGTCGATCTAATAGATTTCAATCAACATTGTCCATGCTTTTCGGCTTCTTTCTTAATAGAGGAAGGTGGAGCCTCTTCCCATAGAGATGATTTGCATTCACCAATAGCCAAAATTTGTGCTATCGAATTTCTTGATTCCAATTTTCACTTCTTCTCCAGACATCATTATTTTTCAGGTCCAAAACTTTAGGCTCTTGATAGCAATTGTGGTGAAAACACCATCCACACACAACGATATTGAGATAGATAGTGAAAATAATAATGTGAAAACTCAGGAATTAAGCACACAGAATTTACATGGTTCAATAAAGTACCTAAGTCTACAAAGCTAATGGAGATTTTATTCCAAATGAAATTACAAAGCACAATGAGTCACAAGAGCTTCCCTTTACTCACAAATCTCAACTCTCACTCTCTCTAAGGCTTCTTTCTCTCACAAAGAATGCTAACAAGACACATTTTTCTCTCTCATATATTTTTGACAGTTCAATCAAGACCATAGAACATAAATATTACATATTTATAGGAAATGGTGTCAGAAACTCTAATATGGCAAATCTTGTTCATTCGCTCGAGTGAAGTGTCGAGCGTGCCTCGAGCGAACAATTTGTCCAATATTCGTGATTCTCAAGTAAACATTGGAACAAACTCTTTGTCTAACATTCACTAGAGCTAACTGTTGAGTGCATTTCAAGCGAACTCATTACCTAAGGTTCGCTTAAGCATCTTGTCGAACGATAGTTGAGAAAACTCTCAACTTGACGTCTTCTCAACTCAAAAACAACCCGGCCCCATGACCCAACAAGCCAAACACGACATCAATGGAGCTGAGATGCAAGATAGGCAGAGGACAAATGATTTTTGGGAAAATAATGGAACAGATTCGGAAGATAGGATCACTGGTGATTGTGATATCCCATATATTATGGATAAGGGTAGGTGGTGTATGAGATCCCACATTACTTGGAAATGAGAAGTTCTTACTCTTTATAAGGTTCCAATGAGGCTTTAATTGTATCATTGACTAGTCCTTTTGGAGTATAGGTCATGTGGTTTGGACCTTCTATTGGGGGGCATTACAAATGGTATCAGAGTTTATTCCAACCAGAGATGTGGGACTTGAGCCGTGTCACTTATAATGGACAGGCCCGACGAGGACGTAGGGAATTTAAGTGGGGTAGATTGTGATACCTCATATGTTATGGATAAGGATAGGTGGTGTATGGGATCCTATATTGCTTGAAAAGAAGAAGTTATTACTCTTTATAAGGTTCTAATGAGGTTCTAATTGTATAATTGATTAGTCCTTTTGGAGTATAGGTTATGTAGTTTGGGCCTTTTGTTGAGGTATTACAAATGATTGTAATACCCGCATATGATATGAATAAGGGTAGGTGGTGTATGGGATCCCGCATTACTTGGGAAGGAAAAGTTCTTGCTCTTTATAAGGTTCTAATGTGACTCCAATTGTATCATTGACTGGTCCTTTTGAAGTATAGGTCATGTAGTTTGGACCTTCCATTGGGGCGTTATAAGTGGTATCAGAGACAATCTCAACTAGAAATGTGGAACTTGATCCGTGCCATCTATAATGGACAGACCCGATGAGGATATTGGGAATTTAAGGAGATAAATTGTGATACCTCATATGATATAGATAAGAGTAGGTAGTGTATGGGATCTCACATTGCTTGAGAATGAGAAGTTTTTGCTCTTTATAAAGTTTTAATTGAGCTCTAATTGTATCATTGATTAATCCTTTTAAAATATAGGCTATGTGGTTTGAGTTTCCATTGAGACGTTATAATCGGAGTGCACAATCAAACGAGGAAATCGTTGAAGCTTCAAATCCACTGCCTGAAAAATAGCTAGCTTACGTGAAAGCAAGGCAAAGACTTTTCTGAACCCAACTATAAATGCTCTTGTTATAATAAACTCAGGCAGAGACAAAAAACAGTGAAGCTCCAACTTCCATCAACACTGTTGTCACTCCTCGCCCTTAGACTTTCTCATTTTGTGAGGCGTCAGTCCAGTGTTGCTTATCAAGCTGTCTCCTTTTCCTTTCCCAATTCTTAAGAAGTTTGTGAATAGAGTAGATGTGTTGAGGACAAGATGGGTTCTTGCAAGGTTCCCAGCAGTGTTCTCCTGCTTTGCTTTTTCATTGGGAGTTTTTTTATGCCACATTGTCTTTCTATTGGAGATAACGCCAACCAAAGAGCATTTCTTCTTATTAATGCTTCTGAAGCATTGGGACGGCCAATACCCGAAACACTTTTTGGAATATTTTTTGAGGTTAGTATATGCAGTCTATGTTGGAATTATGTTCGGCTTCGAATTTTTACACGTGTAATTGTGCACATTTTACGTTTTTTTTTTTTTTAAACATGCCCTATGCCAGTTACAAGCATAGAGTACGTCATTTGAAAAAAGAATACCGCTACTGGACAGATTTTCTTAATTATTGAATAAAAAAATTAAAAAATAAAATAAAATACATGATGCCTCAAAATAAGAGATAAAACTACTAGGCAAGTGTGCTGTTTATCATTTTTCGGCTGGCATATCTGCACACAAAAATAGAGTAGCAATCTTAGAAAGTTACGAATTTCATGAAAGTACCGGCATGGAGTTCTGGATTTTGTATACGGAAACATGAACGATCAGATTAGCCATGCTTCATTTGATGTCAATCTTATGAAATGTCTCTAATGATAAAACTAAATGGTTTAAATTAGTATGGCATTTGTGAGCCCTCGTGATTTGTATGATGAATCTTCAATGGTTGTGTGTATAATAACAATTAGTGAGTAGGGTGAATATTCATTCTCTCAAATGCTTTTCTGCAGGAGATTAACCATGCCGGTGCTGGAGGGTTGTGGGCAGAGCTTGTGAGCAACAGAGGTCATTTCTATATACTCTAAACTTCCAACGTACAAAAGAGTTAATTTGCTGAAGAACTGCGGGATAGAGATAGAGAAAGAGGAAAAAAATCTTCATAGGCTAATTTTCACTGCTTATGGACCTTCACAGAGAGAGAGAGTGAGACAGACCCTGAGATTTTCAAAACATTTATAATTTTGAGATTGTTAAAGTTATATTTAGGATCCAACTATCCATGCGGCTGTTTGCTTAGCATTGGCGTCCAAAAAAAAAAAAAAAAAAGTGATTGTTGAACTATCCTATAAATATTATGAATTTGATATTGTCTTATACAACCAGCCATTGAAATGCAAGACCTCATCTTTATATTTTAGTGTTAGGAATACTCATAAAGTTTCTTTTCCAGGTTTTGAAGCTGGGGACCTAATATCCCCTCAAACATAGACCCTTGGTCTATTATTGGGGATGAGTACTCATCCCTTACAGTGTCCACTGACCGCTCATCATGTTTTGAGCTCAATAAGGTTGCACTCCGAATGGAGGTTCTATGTGACACAACAGGTACCAATATCTGTCCTGCTGGGGGCGTTGGTATTTATAACCCGGGCTTCTGGGGCATGGTAAGTTGACACCTTTTCTACGACAATATCACTAATTTGCATAATGCCTCTCTCTCTCTCTCTCTCTCTCTCTCTCTCTCTCTCTCTCTCTCCACCTTATCTTGAATGGTGAAAAAGTTTAATCCCTTGTGGTAATTTTCATTTTTGGGGAAAATCTTGAATGTTAGAACACAGTTTACTGTCCATGTGGGTTTTATAATGTTGAGGTGTCTAGGCAACAGGATGCGAAGTCCTGCATCTTTTATATTATAATTCTGCCAGGTTATTCTTTCAAACTTTTGATTTGTGACAAACTCACTTACTTTTGTCTTCTTTCAGAATATTGTGAAAGGAAAGAAATACAAAGTGGTTCTGTATGTTCGTTCGTCAGGAGCAATTGATCTATTCGTGTCATTGACGAGCTCAAATGGCTTGGAGACACTGGCAATTTGTGAAATATTGTGAGCACCATTTGTGCTTTCTTTCAGTGTTCTGTAAATATTATCTAATTGAACAGGGCTAATGCATCCTTTGAAATACATTTGACTGCCTCTCAGAGCTTCTGCTTCTCAAGTCTCAAACTGGACAAAGATGGAGATCCTGCTGGAAGCCAATGCCACAAATCCTAATTCAAGACTTCAATTGACTACAACCAGAAAAGGAGTTATTTGGTTTGACCAAGTGTCAGCTATGCCAGTGGATACATATAAGGTATCTGTTTCTTTCTGGAAGTCATATATGGTCGTTACATGAGGTATGCATGCACTCCAACTATGGTTTATTTACATGTATAAGGTAGATTATACATGTACACGTGATACAGTTATGATAGAAGTTTATTAATGAATGAGTTGAATGTCACTGAATTTACTGTCCATCTTATCTGATGGGATGCTGATGGATTTTGCCAGTGATCCTTTTCTTCACGTCATCCATATCCCATACCATTAAATGGAATTTATACGTGTACCCTAGTGTTTAATATGCCTGATGCATAGCACGCAACTTATAGTATGTCAATCTTGATTTTGAAAATATATTCATTAAGAATTTTTTTTTTTAACATAAGATGGTTTAAGATGATCCGTTCTTCATTTAAGGCCCCCTTGCCTCAATAATCAATGGTTAATCTGGATATGGGAATTTATGGTGAACACTCATGTGCCCTGATCTCGACTTCTTGTTTGCAATCTTTCTGTCTTCCCAGAATCTAACAGCAAAAAGTCTCTTGCAGTCACTGCAGGTGGTAATTATCTGCTGTATTACCTTAAGCTATTGTTGTTTCTTTCTTTGATATCAATCCCTTTACAATGCAGTATAAATTAAACGGATCATATGAGGATTTTGGACTTTATCCTGGGAAAGTCCATTAAGAGAAAACAAAAAAAGAAGATATTTTGAAAAGCCACTCGACAAATAATCTTAAACAAACTTCATCGATTGTGCCATTTTTGTCTTCTACTTGACTTTCAGCCACTGTTACACCACCTTAAATTTGCGAAAGCGATACCCACTTAATGATATTGAAAAGTAAAACATGCTGAAAGAAAAAGTATAAACCTTGTTTGATCAATTTTCATATTCTGATGCATGTTAGGATTGAAATAATTTGTGGAATTTCAAAACTTAAATAAAGATTAATACTTGCAAGGTTTCACCTTTCATCATTTGAGCTTTGGATGCATTGGAAGTTGATATCTTCAGTGCAAGTTGTTCAAAATAATTCTATATTTACTTATTGTCAAGTTTTAACCTGAATGCTCACCGAGACCCTCTTGTTATGGCTTAGTACATGCATTCCATTGAAGTCTTGTTAGTCTTCAACAAAATCTGTCTTGGCACAGGGACATGGTTTCCGAAGTGACCTTGCTGAAATGTTGGCAGATCTAAAACCAAAATTTATCAGATTTCCAGGTGAGCATAAATTGTATGTGTTGAGAATTCTAAATTCAGATTGTATTAGTTATTCTTAGGAACATATAGACAGCATTATACAGCTTGTGGGCGTAATATTTGTGATGCTGATGCTTATATTTCCATAATACTTCATCTACATCTTCCCTTTAGGCACATGGTTGGTCATCGTTTCGAATGCTTATTTGTATCAACATTTTCTCTTCATAACCCAAGACTATATGATATATTACTTAGTAGGAGTGCTTTTGAATGGAGAATCCATGAATGAAACGAATCGATTTCTCTTGAAGTTTTGTTCAGATGGGTCTCGGTTCATCCTTTTTGTTTTTTTGCCTCTTTGAAGTCTTTCTGAAGTTTTATAGATGCTCCTAACTTTTAAATCTTAAGCTGTTGTTATTATTGATTTGTTATTCTGTGTTCTTGGTTGACATCCCCATTTTGGCTTTTCTTTACACATTTTATTTTTTTTCCAATATTAATCATAAATTTGTCCAAGAAATTCTGTGAGAAAATGAGCAACAAACTCATGAAACCTTTTGGATCGGTCATTTTCTATCCTCTATATCTTTGTTCCCAACACTACCTCCAACGCTCCCCATTCAAAAAGAAACAGTAGCTTCAAAAGGATTATAAAGGTGCTGTAAATTTTGGGATGTACATTAGGCTTTTTCTGTTTGTTAATTGAGCAAGGGTTGACATCATAGTTTAATCATTATTACATAAATAATGTTTTATTCCTCAGAAGTTACTACCTAACTAATGATGTGTGCCCTCCAAATTATGTTGCATCAGGTGGCTCCTTTGTTGTAGGTGATTGGTTAAGAAATGCATTTCGTTGGAAAGCAACCATTGGACCCTGGGAGGAGAGACCAGGGCATTTTGGTGATGTTTGGATGTACTGGACGGATGATGGCCTTGGTTACTTTGAGTTTCTCCAAGTAGGCATCTTCTTTAATTTTGGGGGTGGAGTGTTAGCATTATTAATAACCTGAGAATGTTCCATTATATGATTCTTGAGCTGATTTTAATACATTATTTCTTTTCCGCAGCTAACCGAGGACCTAGGTACATTGCCAGTATGGGTGTTCAATATTGGTACTTCACCATGCTTGTGATTCTAACTGTTTTACTTTCAATCTAGCAATTGAATAATATATGTTTTGTTACTTTATATAATCAAACAATTCTACAGGTATCAGTCGTAATGATCAAGTTAGTACTTCCAATGTCAGGCCTTTTGTGCAAGTATGTGAGTTTGTTGCTTCCTATTACATTAAGTTGATCAAGTTGATACTCTTTACCATAACAGAGCTTCATATCTCAGTTCATGTTCTCTGCAATTCAGCCTCGCTTTTTGGTGCTACAAAGTCAATATTTTTATTCTTTGATGATAAATGGCTTGATTACAGGAAGCCCTCGATAGTATTGAGTTTGCTAGAGGTGATCCTAATTCTACATGGGGTTCTATGCGAGCTGCAATGGGACATACAGAACCTTTTGACTTGAGACATGTTGCTCTTGGGAATGAGGATTGCGGGAAAGAGAATTATCAAGGTTTCCCATTTATGTTTTAATGTTGTTATTATTATTATTACTATTTAACAAATAGATTTGATGCCTTTATAGAGATTATAAATTGAGGAAAAGATGATCTTCTCCATACATTTACTAATAATACTTAGAACCATGTACCTATATGAGTAACATTTTAATGTATCTGAGTCAATTACTCCAGAGCTTTTCCTCTAGGCCCTTTCTGAGTCAGTAAAGTCTATTTCACATTTTGTCTATTCTACTTAGTCATATATGATTAATGCACTTCATCTTGTTTTTTATCGGGCTTTGTAATTTTCCTAATGTCTGATGATGTTATTTATCAAACTCTTATGTACTGAGGAAAAACCTGATTTAACGGTCACAAGCATGATCCTTGTGTAGCCTTGTATAGTGTGTACACACACACACACACACACTCGTGTAACTCTTGCTCAGAGAGTGTCTTTTACTTGTTCTTTCAATTTAGAATGACTCAGAAAACATCATACTAGGTATTATCCTAATGCACAAAAATGATTGCAATACTAAACAGGCAATCTAGCAAGTTGCATATGTTCAGTTCCGAAATAATGAGAAACAAATGGTACGATATTCTGAGATACTATTGCATTGCAAAATCTTCATGTTGGAGTAAATCGACTCTACGTTAATGAAGATCTGAATTCCTTTCATTGCAGCGTTCTTTCCCTCCATGATGCTTCATTCCTGTAAAAACATATTTTTTTAATGAAGTTTCTCTCTTGTCATTTAAGCTTCTGTTGGCAACACCACCTTTAAATCTCTCATCATTGAATGGAGTTGTTTTCATATTTTACTTGCCTCAATGTAAAGTTTGCCATGGGAAGATATAGTACCTGAATTCTTGAAATGCTAGATGGATGTATTTATTTTTCCTTTGTACTTGTGCGCACCAAAAGCTCAGTGCTTCCAGAAAAACACTTTTAACTTTGGTTTCCAAGTGGATTGTGAAGTGTACTGCTCGGTTAATTTGACAGACTGCATGTGTCCTATAATTTAGTTGTTGCAATAACCATTATTCCTTCCAAAAGATTTTAGAAACCAAAGAATTCAGAAGAAAAAAATTGTCACTGCAATACAGATTCTTAGTGATGCATCTGATGTATGACTTTATTCTTTGTTTTATTTTCTTTATTATTTTATTGTCCATTGACCAGGAAATTACCTCAAGTT
Organism: Juglans microcarpa x Juglans regia; assembly: GCF_004785595.1. Taxonomy (NCBI): domain Eukaryota; kingdom Viridiplantae; phylum Streptophyta; class Magnoliopsida; order Fagales; family Juglandaceae; genus Juglans; species Juglans microcarpa x Juglans regia. Next base: position 21,112,459 of record NC_054602.1, on the reverse strand, counting down.
CTATAATGCCATAGAGAAGGCTTATCCAGACATCAAAATTATCACAAATTGCGACAGGTTTTCTCAAAAGTTGGATCAGCCTGCAGATTTGTATGATTATCATGTAAAATTCTCATCTTCATTTCTTGTATTGATATGTGAATGGAGACATTTCAATGATCTTTTATGTCTTATGATATTAATGTCTTTCGTCCTTCGTTGGGCAACGAGGGACAAAATCGTCTTACTCTGGTGTTTTGGTTAGGTTTATCCATTATCTGCCAAGGACATGTTTTCGATGGCTCATTGGTCCGATCATACATCACGTGACGGTCCAAAGGTGTGATGTTGTCGCTGTATTATATAATATATGCATTTGATCAAATACTTAAAAGGGTTTTAATTGATATGCGTTAGGCTTTTGTAAGTGAGTATGCTGTAACTGGGAAAGATGCTGGCAAAGGAACTTTTTTAGCAGCACTGGCTGAGGCTGCATTCCTTATTGGGATTGAACAGAACAGGTTTGATGCAATTTTTGAATTTTCCGTAAATTGTGCCTGCAATTACTTCAATTCAGTCAAAATTTGATGATTCTTTTTTCCTCCAAAGCGTTCTTTATGTGAACCATGCAACTAATCCTAGAAAAAGAAAATAAGAAATATCAACTCTAATCTGATAATTTTTGGAAGATTCTGAGTTTTCCCCAGTCGTTTGCCTGATCTAAAGTTAGAATTGTGTTCTAAAAGTCAATTAAACTTGTGCATTATTATTTGTTTATGTTATTAGATGAATGTTTATTCCCTGGGCATATCTATTTATTTGAATCCGTATATATCTCATTAGATGAATTGCATGTAGTTCTCAAGCAATTAAGATCATGATTCAGGTTCATTGAACGAGACTAGTCCACTGAAGTTATAATTGCTAATAACTTGCAAACTTATAGTTCATAGCTAGTGGTGAAATTAGGCATTTTATCTGAGAAAACTACAAATAGATTTGTCTTGTTCATGGAAGAGGTGACTTAGTTAAAAATTCCGACACATATCATGTACTCATGAACGGCACCACAGCTAATACAAGTTTTACAAACTTATTGTCAACTGAACTTGTTTTCACATTCATTAACAGCAAATAGTTACTAATCTTATTGAAGTTAAATATACTCAAATATTGAGTATAGGTCACTTTGATATACGATGGACAGAAATTTTGAATGGTCAAGACCTTGATAGTTTTTGTGGTCAACTGAAAATAAGTGGGAACATCAACTATAATAAGTAATCCATTAATGTCTCATATGGACATGTAAATAAGGCAAATTAATGTTACTAAAATTATTAACTTTTTTGCTTCTCATGATAGATAAAATTTTGTTTACCGATCAAAACAAAAATAATGAACTTGTTTGCATTTATGTTCTCCTTGAGGTCTCCTTCAAAATTTTACATATTCTTTGCTAATTTCTCTTTTATATGCATGACCTTTCTTCATTTTCCCTAAGTTTCCTTTAACATTTTTCCTTAATAACATTGAACATATCAAGTTTTTGGTTAAAAAAGGGGAATCAAAAGCCCATCCTAGACCCTTAGTAGCAAGAATGACATCATGTAAGATGGTTTGATTGTGTGCAACAAATGCATCCGCTGACAAAAGAGTTATTTGATTTAAACAAAAGGTGCCACCCAAAAGACAATAGATTGGTGTGATAGTGTAGAGGATGTGAGATAATAAATGATAGCCGGAAGTTAATGGATGATATGGCTTCAAACAATGGTGCATGGCGGGGACCTCCTCTCCTAATGAAGGCATGCATGGTTTGCTCTTTATAAGAAATGCTTGGTCTACAAAGGAATTCTTCAAAAGTAAACCTACAAGTTGATGTGGCTTGATTTGGTATGTCTGATTGTAAAGCCTTTTTTTTATTTTAGAGTAGATCTGACGTCTCACATCGAGTTACATAAGTTTGTAAGATCCTCTTATAAATCTAGCACCTCGCTGGTTATTTGCCTTTCCCATCGTTGCTACTACTGTAGTGCCTGAAATTCTTGGATTCACAAATAGAGAGGAATCGAGTTAGAATTTTTGCTGAGCTGTGTCTTTTTCTTTTCTTTATTTCTTTCTTTCATTCTGTTCTTTCTTTTGTTTGCTTTTCCTTTTGTTAAGGAAAGTGGGGATCCAAAAGGCTCACCCGCACAACCAGATAGGCGTGTTGGGTGAAGAACCAATATTCTAGAAGACATCTGATCTGGAGCCCACATCTTGTGAGGGTTCTTGTCATTAGGACAAAGTGTTTTGCCTTTCCTTTTCAGTGCCCATTCATGCTTTGTTAACCAAACTAGTGCTTTGAGCCTGAGCCTTCATGTAGGATAAATTCATGCTAAGGAGATATATGTGCGATATGTACAAGCTGCAGAACAATGAAAATATTGGCTTATAATCGGGTCTCTAGTTTAGTAAAAAGAAAGCTAAATGGTAAAAGTATCGAAAAGGGAAAAAACTGTAAAATGGAAACCTGTGCCCATTTAGTTTGACAAATAATTACCAAGTAGACTATATAAACTGCTTTGATTTGCATTAATTTCCAATGCTATGTCTCTCAAGCATCCCTAAATCCTGGAGTTTCCAGATGGGTTTGTGTGCATAAAGTAAGGATCTTGATCTTCAGTTTCTTTTGCAATTAATTAGCTTCTATACTCGTAAACGTTTTAGGGCCAATCAGAAAGAAAAGCTGCTGACTTCCATTTCTTTCTTCAATGCAGTGATGTAGTAAGCATGGCAAGCTATGCACCACTTTTTGTGAATGACAATGACAGATGGTAATTTCTCTCAAAATTTCATCATAAAATAATTTTCCACATATTTTACTTCGAAAGTGAAAATTCAACCTTTATAATTGTTATACTGAGATTAAAAAACTTTCTATTAAGGTGGAATGCAGATGCAATTGTCTTTAACTCTTCACAGCTATATGGAACACCAAGCTACTGGGTGCAACACTTCTTCAGGGAGTCGAGTTCAGCAACTCTTCTTCATTCAACACTCCCAACAAATACATCCACTTCCCTTATTGCATCTGCAATTATGTGGGAAAACTCAGATGATAGCAAGAGTTACCTAAGAATAAAGGTGTGCTTCCTCATGACTGACCTCGCTATTTTTATACTGCAATGCTTCCTACCCAATTTCCAGCACCTTCAAATTGAAACATCTTCATAGATTTTACTATGTTCAGGTGCATTATCCAGTTACTTGTTTACACGAATATCTTGTCTTATTGCATACATGTGGTTGATAATGGCAGAGAAATGGTTTTTCTACCTCTTCAGTTATTTTGAATTTGATAGCTGCATCATACGCTTTTGGAATTGAATGGAATTTGGCTTTTCTATCTATGTGGCACTGCTATTAAGTTGAGATGATAATTTTTTTTTTTTTTTTGGCAGATTGTGAACTTTGGGAATGACACAGTTAATCTCAAGATAAGTGTGGATGGATTGGAGCCCAACTCCACAATACAGTTATCCGGGTCGACAAAGACCGTACTCACCTCTGGTAATCTGATGGATGAGAATTCCTTCAAGGAGCCAAATAAGGTCATTATTCAGGAATCGCTTTTTTAGTAGTACTAGAAAACTTGTCTTCTGAATTGTTAGGGGGCTTCTCTGCATATTCAGAGATACTTCTACATGCTATTTTGTAGATTGTCTTCATTGTCATTACCTTAAAGTAAAGATGATCTTCAGACATTCTCAAAAGATTAGGATAGGTTTTCAATTTATAGTTATGAAGTGAATATTCATTGACCAAGACAATATCCTAGTACTGTTAGGGCGGTGGGTAGATTTCTCTTCCATCTTTACCCATACCCAGCCAAAGTTGGGCAAAAATCTAATAGGATTTTAATTAGCCAATAATTAAATAGTAACTATTTAGCTGCATTCGGCTATTCATATCTTCTTGCCAATGTAATATCTATATAGGATCATATCTCTTTAGCCTATACATGGTTTCATGATTCCCACATTAATCTACTCCAAACAAAAAATTACAGTACGAAATAAAGAGAAGAAAATTTGACAAAGGGGAAAGAATATTTTCTCTTGAATAGTAAGATTGTTAGAACTAACATATAGCTCTAAATATTTCCCCAGCATAAACTTTTTGTCCTCCATTGTATGTATCCAGGTCAAACCGAAACAGAGTCCACTTGAAAATGCTGGCAAGGACATGGAAGTCATACTCCTTCCATATTCTCTCACTTCATTTGATCTGTTGAAAGGATCTAGCAACATCAGAACTGCAAGAAACGATTCTTTCTCTAGATCACCTTTTTAAAATATTAACTGATGAATATCAAGTACTACTGTACTTTTGAGAAATAAAGGTAATAACCCAACAAAAGATGGTGGCATCCTTGCATGTCAACTATTCTGTTGGAATGTTCTGTTGTTTTATGTAATATCAAACTCGTTGCTTTTGGCTTCCTTGCTTGTAAAGTATATGTATGAATGCTCTTTGTTCTTGGTGATGAAGTTATATCCTTCAGTTCATTTTAATACGCCCAGGCACAATTCATTTCCATTCCATCGTTAGTTCCTCATTCTCAAAATCACAAGTTGCTACGTAATCAGTAATGGTCAAATCAAGATTGCATCGAATGATCCGAGGATTCTTTGTCTTACAGACTCTATAAGCCTAACCAATAGTTACAAGAAGTTGAGTCATTAACCAGGTATCATAACTCATAGGAGTGACTATAGGCTTTGGGATGAATCTAAAGTTAGGCAAATCCCTTGGATAAGAGTCAACCAAGTACATCATGAAAATTCACCTCCCATAAACAACAAAGGGTAACAAAACCAGGCCCCTTAAACCAAAAAGAATAGTCCACCTTTTGGACTGTGCTGATATCCATGAGCAGTTTAAAATTTGTGTCTGGAAAGTGGTTTGAGGAATACTGCAAACAAAATCAAAATTGACCCTGTTCACTCACAATAATCTAAAATCTCTAGGACCCTCTAGCTTGAATCCTACTTGTTTGTCAACGTTGAAACATTTTCTAAAATACTTACATTGAGCATAGAGATGCCTAAAGATCTTTACAAAACAAGAAGATAAAAAAGTGGTGCCCCTTGCAACAAGATATCCTTGAATTCAATCCCAATGTGGTAGTCTATAACAACTTTGAAATGGAAACAGTCCATTGTCATGACTCAAATTGCTCTTCTCTGCATCCATGGATTGCATAATATGGACCAAATCATCTCTCAAAAGATAAAGTGAAAACATCCCTCCTTGTAGGACCTAAAATCCAGCCACAAACCAACCCCAAGAACCCTAATCCCCCATTGTTACTGCCAACAGCCACCACCAAAGGTGGACCAAGAAATTTCCTCCATTTTCTTCTTCACACACATATTGCCATAAAATCAGAAAATCATGCCCAGCTTTGTGCACCCAAATGTCTACTCGTTTCCCTCATTTTTATCATCAAGAACCAAGATGCAGTTCATATATGTCAAGCATTTGAAGATAAGAAGAGGTAAGAACTTAAGTCAGAAGTCAAATTCTAGTAATTAGGGCATGTGAACCTTGATCGGTTCATGATATTTTAAATATGTTGTGGAATGAATCTAAGCATGACATTTTATGGGTTAGAATTTCATATATGATAGTATTATATTTTAAGAAAAATTATAATTGCAAGCCGATATGGAGGATACACCCTTCATACCGTTGACTTTGCATGATTTGATTTGTAAGAGAAGTTTAAAAATTAAATCACTTGCAAATCAAAGCTTGCCATATAGGCAGTATAAAAGGTGTGCTCTCTGTGTAAGGAAAACAGCCTCAATGTTGTATGCAAAATTTGTGTTGATATATATATATATTTATATATATAGATATTAGAAGATCAATCAATGAGAAAGTTTTAGCTATACTAGTTGTACACTCTGTAATTATAGAAACTAATGACTGCAATATATGTAAACTATGCAGGAATTGTTTCACAAATAATGCTTGAGAAGATCACGACAATAGGAGTGGACAGCTTTTGGAAATAGTTGGAGTCAAGCTATTTTATCATCCCTTCTCAAGCTCAAGGCGGGACTAGACCGATGAGAAGCTTGTCACGGTTTGGAGAAAACGTAGGAGCAAAAAGTGATTTAGTAAATATATTAGCTACTTGATCCAAACTGGAAATGTGCTGGAGAGAAAGGACATGACGGGCAACTTGCTCGCGAACAAACTAAACGTCAATTTCAATATGTTTTGTTCGATGGCGGAAGACGAGATTCTTGGCCTTGTGAATAGAACTCAAATTACCACAATTGAGAGTTGGGATCGGTAGAGAATAACTAATACACATTAGAAGATGCATGAACCGAATGAGTTCAACTGTAGTTGAAGCCAGAGCCCGATACTTAGCTTTAGCAGTAGACCGAGAAACCGTGGCTTGCTTCTTTGCGCACCAAGAAAGCAAATTGTTACAAAGAAAGATAGCAAAGCCGGTGGTGGAGCGACGATCATCCCTTGAGCCAGCCCAATCCGCATTAGAATATGCATGAAGTGTAGTGAGAGGTGTCCAAGTAAAATGAAGACCAAGATTAAGTGTTATGTTTAGATAGCAGAAAATTTGTTTAACAGCAACAAGGTGAGTATCATGAGGGCTGTGCATAAATTGACAAACGAGATTGACAGTAAAAGCAATATATAGTTATAGTAAGGTATTGTATACAAGCAACCAACTTTCAATGGAAAGTTGGATCACTTAGGGGAATATCATCATCAGCAAAAAGATGAACACTCAAGGGCAGTGGAGTGGTAACGGGTTTAGCCCCTTCCAAACCAAACTTGTGAAGTAGAGGGAGAACATAATGAGTTTGAGTGAGTGTAAGGGTTGAGGCATCCCGAGAGACTTAAATACCTAGAAAATGCAAGTTGCCCAAATCCCTCATATTAAATACTTGTGACAAATGAGAGATAAATTTGGCAATATATTTGGGGGAACTACAATAACAATGATGTCGTCTATTTATATCAAAATCATAAGAACATGAGAACTCGTGTGCTAGTAAAAGAAGGAGGTATCATATGGACATTTGTAAAACTGCATTTGTTGAAGATTGCACTGAACTTCATATACCAAGCCCAAGGGGCTTATTTTAATCCATAGAGTGATTTATGAAGAAGATAAACATGATCAGGACGACTGTGATCCACTAAACTAGGAGGTTGAGTTAAATAGAATCGCTCTTGTAATTCTCCATGCAAAAATGCATTGCATACATTATTTGCTTCAATGACCATCCTTGAGATAAGGCTAATGTGAGAATTAAGTGAATCGTTCCTAATTTAACAACAGGATTGAATGTCTCATCATAGTCAAGGCCATGAAGTTGAGTGAAGCCACGAGCAACAAGTTGTGCTTTATACCTCTCGAGAGACCCATTTGCTTGAGTTTTGACTTTGAAATCCCACTTGCTGCTAACAAGGTTCATGTATGGGCATCATGGAACTAGGGACCAAGTACAATTTGCATGAAGAGCATGGATCTCATCTTGCATGGCTTGCTTCCAATAAGAACTCTTAAGAGCATGAACATAGGAAGTTGATTCCTTAAAGTGAGCTGCAAAATCAGCCATGAAACATGCAGGAATAGGATGTCTCGAAGAGAAATACACTTTGGGCCGACGAGTACCATATTGGGTTCGAGTGATCATATGATGAGTATGAGTAGGGCCTAAGGCAAGTTAAGTGACAATCGGACATGGATTTGTAGGAATAGACAAACCAAGAGATATTGAGCTTGGAGCTAGAGCAGGGGAAGAGAGATCCAAGCAAGGTCCAATATCAGGAGAAGGAGCTTCAGAAGGCTACGCTGCAAGTTGAAGAAATTTGGGAAGAGGGCATCGTCTAAAATCTTGAAGAGCAGCAGGAGAGTTATCATGTAGAAGGCCAAAAGGAAACATTAGTTCATTGAACACAACGTGGTGAGCGACATACACACCGCCTGTTTGTATATCCAAACACCGATGTCCCTTGTGTTGTGTTGAGTAGCCAAGAAAAACATAGCGAAGGGATTTATATTCAAGTTTGGTTATGCCAAATGGAGTGAGATAGGGGTAACATGAACACTCAAACACTCATAGAGAACAATAAGAGGGAGCAACTCCAAAAACAAGATCATATGGAGACTTATCGTTCAACACAGCAGTTGGCATTAGATTTATGAGAAATACAGCATTAGTGAAGGCTGCAGTCCAGAATCAAGAAGGAGTAGAGGAGTGAGCCATTAAAGTTAGTGCAGTTTCAACAATATGTCTATGTCATCATTCCGCAAAACTATTTTGTTCAGGTGTCCCTAGGCATGACATTCGATGCATGATTCCACGTGAGTCAAAATATAGTTGTAGAGCTTGTTTATGATATTCCCCACCGCTATCACTTTGCACAATTTTAATGTTGGTATGAAACTGATTTTCCATAAGCTTGAAATTTAGGAAAAATGGTGGCTACATCAGATTTTTTAGCCATAGGAAAAAGCTAAATAAAGTGGGAGTATTCATCAACAATCACAAGATAGAACCTAAGACCATCATAGGAGGTTACAATAGCTGGTCCCCACCCATCAGTGTCCATAATGTGAAAAAGGATGAAGCATGTGTATTGCAAGATTGAAAAGCAATTTCTTTGATTTGCCCAAATTGTAAGTTTAAAAAAACTGAATACTTTTATCCAAACAAGAAAGTAAAGTCAAAAGAAGTTTAAGAATTCTAGAATGAGAATGACCCAATCCGGCATGCAACAAAGTGCCCTTAATATTCTTTGTTAAAAATCCAACAATGGATGGTGAAAACCAATGCTGGTTTACTAGATATAAGTTGTCCACCACTGGTCCCTTAAACAACAATTGTCCTGTCTTCAAGTCCTTGATGAGAAATCCCCATGGATAAAACAAAAAACAACAATTATAATCCTTCATAAATTGAGAGAGAGAGAGAGAGAGCATACTTTTCGCTATACCAAGAACAATAAGAACATTATGTAATTTGATATCAGTGGCAGGAACTACAAACTGACCAACACCACTAATAGAAAGGTCATTACCATTTTCAACCATAATAGAGTCATGTCTAGAGTAAGAGATAATACCTTCAGCTTCAGCTACATTAGAGCTCATGTGATTATTAGCTCCAATATTGGAGTACCATGGGTCAGCCACAGTGTCACCTACCTGTAAGGCAACTAAGGCCTTGTATTGCTCAGCCTCTTCATTAGTTGCACAATAACCATCAGTTTTGTGTTTTGGGACACCACAACTAAAACATGTAATAAGAGATCAATGACCCTCCCCACAACCTCAAGTAAAGTTGTGACCCCTCTAATAGGAAGAGGCTAAGAATGACCACCATATGTAAAACCTTGAGAACGACCACCACCACGATTGTCAATAAAATGTTGTTAATTGTTGTTGGTGCGTCCATGGCCTCCAAGATGACCTTTGGCCCCAGAATTGGAGCCAAGATTGGTGTAGAATGTAACCATGGATGAAACCACTTTAGCAGCAATGATGAGCATCTCAAAATCTCTAAGTTTGATGATGACACTTTCCAGTGGAGGAAACATGTCACGAGCGTTGATAACAGCAACCAAAGGATCAAATGCATATTCTAGACCTATAAGGATGCATATGTGAAATCATCATCATCTATTTGCTTTCCTGCACTCCAAAGCGAAAAAGCCAAAGACTTGGCTTTGTGGATGTATTCACCCAGCGAAGAAGTTCCTTTAGAAAGTGATTGAAATTCACTCTTCATCTATTGCACACGGTCACGTGTGTGACTTCCATAAAAAGTCTCTAAGACCTCCCAAGCATCACATGAGGACTCATTGTGGATGACCAGTGACAATGGGGCATTAGACAGGGAACTTTTAATCCATCCATAGATTAATTGATCAATACACAACCATCATGTTGCTGCTGGATTAGAGACAGACGCACCACCTTCATTGATGATGGTCACTAGGGTCGGGGACATGGGACTTTATTAAGGACATAACCAAGAAGACCATGGCCACGTAGAGTAGGAATAACCTAGGCCTTCCAAAGAAGGTAGTTGGTGGAGGCTAACTTGATAGAAATGTCAAGAAGATTGGATGTTTCTAGAGAAGAATCTAGCAAAAATAGATCAGTTAGATGTGGGATTGAGGTGGTAGAAGAAGACTCCATTGGTAGTATCTCAGTGGCTCTTGATACCATGTAAGGAAAACAGCCTCAATGATGTATGCGAGATTTGCATTGATATATAAATATATATATATATATATATATATATATTACAATATCAATCAATGAGAAAGTTTTGCTATGCTAGTTGTACACTCTATAATTATAGAAACTAATTATTGCAATATATGTACACTATGCAAGAATTGTGGAGAAAATAATGCTAAAGAAGATCATGCCAGTAGGAATGGACAACTTCTGGAAACAGCTGGAGTCAAACTATTCTGTCACTCTACACCTGCTTGCAAATAAACTAACTCATATTGAAATTAGCTTTCATAATCTTTTAAATTTATATGAGAGGGTTTTATAGTGTAGAAATTTAGGATTCTCCCCTGTAGAGAGTCAACAACTAACAAGTAACTACAGTTTTATTGGGTTAGATTTGTTTTGAGGGATTAACAATAATTCTATAATTAATTTTGACTTTTTAAAAACATAGAAGAAAGGGTTCAATGAATTTTTAAATATTAGATAGAAAATATAAAGTTTCCAATTTTATCACAAAAGATATGGAATTACGACTATAACTGATTAGGTTGATCAAGTTCTATTGGTTCTTTTGAAATTTATGCTGCTTACATATATATGAAACAAGAAGATATAAAATAGAAATTGTTTCAAGTCATTAGAAGTTAATATAAATTAATTTATGCTATTTAAAAGCACCTATGGTCATTGTGTATTTTCTACAAAAAAAATTTAAAACTTGGACTATGGTTCACACATGTTCTTTGATGAGTCAAATGACACCAAAATGCTTGTTCTTTTGGATATGTTTCAATCTTAGACATTAGGAGTATATCGGCATAGAATTCATTGAAGTCTACTTATAAGAATAAACAGACTAAATGTTAGAAATGGAGGATTACGCATTAAGGTAATGCTAGGATGCCCTCCAAATATGCCTCTCAAAAGTGCATCCTAGTGTATTTTGATTTTTTTTTTTTTTTTATGTTTAAAAAAACACATAAACAAATTCACTAGTGGTAACTTTTTTAAATATTAAAAAAAAATACACTAGAGGGCACATTTGGAGGGCACCCAAATATTTTCCTATGCATTATTATGACCATAGAAGGGCTAGGATAGAGTAAGATAGGGTGTTGCATACATGCAATAGAAATACAAGAATATGCATAGTATTTTTGGATCTCACATTCCAAGTGCTAAGAGTGGTCCATTACATGGTGGATGGCAAGGTGGGTGAAAATAAGGAAAATCGAAAGACAAAATAATGAATAGAGGAATGAGAGAACTGGCCACCTAGAGAAGGAGTAGACTTTAGGGATAAATATTTATACTTAAAACTTAAAGGGGGAAGTTTGAAGGCTAAAGTAAATGTGGTGGGAATGAAATTCGAATGAGAAGTTGAAAATTACAAGAGACCGAGCATTAGGGATGTGACGCCCCTAGCTTCCCCTTTTCTATTCTTACCAGGTCATTGAGAAGTCAGACTTATACCTAGTAGTTATGGTCTTGTTTTACCATTAAAACTTATGAAAAATTAGGTATATATATATTTTTATTAATGATAAAGCTGGAGCATTTTACCTAACTATAATTAGAGATGAAACTAAGAATCATAGCTTATAAACCATATAACATACAAACAATCCAATAGCTTATAAAGTCGAGAAAACCTACAACATATAGGTATCTTTCACTACATTAGCTTTTCTCGAGTGGCACTTAATCTCACACTATAGTCACTAGTGGTCTCCGTCCACCTCCTTTGTCGCTACATTAGCTTTTCCGTCAAACAATTATTTTAAACTCTGTTTATCTAAGTAGACCTAATAGCTTTCACCATATACGTAATGCCTCCATATTTTAAGGCAAAACTACTGCAGCAAGCTCAAGGTCATGCGTAGGGTACTTATGCTCATGATTCCTCAACTATCTAGGAGCATATGCCATGACTCTTATTTTCTACATTAGCACGCACCCAAGTCCATACATGGACGCATCATTCTACACAACAAACTTCTTGTGTTGTTCTGGCAATGCTAATGTTGGTGCTGAAGTCAGTTTTCTCTTTAGCTCTTTAAATCTAGCCTCACACTGATCTGACCACACAAACTTGGCGCTCTTATTTGTCAATGCTATGAGTGGCCCTGACAGTTTGGAGAATCCTTCTACAAATCTTCTATAATCTTTGGTCAGACTCAAGAAGCTTTGAATCTCATTAACATTCGTTGTTTGCTAGCGATATACTACCGCTTCCACTTTACTTGAATCAACTACTATCCCATCCTTGGAAATAACATGTCTAAGGAACTTCACCTCATTCATCATGTAAGTGATACTTGTGAGGGACAGGGTCCCCTTGATGGTAATGACTAATAAATTGGTGCAACTAGGGATCTTTAGCAAATGCTTGTTGGAGCTCTTCCAACCAAGTGGCCCTTACTGCACTAACAAGTTTAGCTTCCATATCAATGGGTGTGCTCTAATACTCTCATAACAACCCTCAAAAGCCCCAAGTAATCTCCCATGATTTTTCTATACACGAGAATGTCATAAAAAAATACTAGCACAAATTTTCTAAGATAGAGTCTGAAAATTTCATTCATCAACCTGTGGAAGGTTGATGGTGCATTAATAAACCTAAAAAGCATTACCAAAAACTCATAGGGGCCCTTGTGAGTACGAAATGCAGTTTTGGGTACATCCTCAAGCTTCATCCTGATTTGATGATAACTCGATTGTAAATCAAGTTCAGAAAATAGTTCAGCACTATACAATTCATCTAATAGCTCATCTATGTTGAGGATAGGATATTTATCTTTGATAGTGTCCTAATTTAAGGCTCGATAATCGACACACATGCGCCAACTTCCATCAGCCTTCCTTACTAAGAGGACTGGAGAGGAATATGGCCATTGACTAGGCTAGACAATCCCTGTCTGTAACATTTCTTTTACCAGTTTCTCAATCTCCTCCTTTTGGTAATATGGATATTGATAGGGCCTCACACAAGAGGGTTTGGCTATCTCTTGAAGCTGGACTATGACTTCTAGGTGGTGAAAATCCAGTAGGTTCAATAAACACTGTCTAGAAGTTATCCAAGATAGTTGGTATGGCATGATCTACTCGGGCCTTCACCTTGGGGATGTTTGTCTCCGCTAGTTGCAACCAGACACCTTTTTCCTCCTACCAGGGTCGCTTTACTAATTTTTGGATCATCCTCCAACGTGTTCTTGGGTGGTTTTAATCCCTGTAGCCATAAGTTCTGCCCATTTAGGAAAAAAATCATGCTTAGATCTGCAAAATTCCACTAAATAGTACCCAAACTTCTCAACCAATCAACTCCCAATACAACGCTAGAACCTCCTAGGGTTAGTAAATAGAAATTAGCCACAAAATCATAGTGATGTAATTTGAGAGTAACTACCTTGCAGCAACCTCGACAAGGAAGAGTTTCTCCACTGGCAACTTGCACTGCCAAGTGGCTTTCTTCTACTGGTAGTTTTGCCATTCTTGCTACATTTAAATTATAGGTGGTAATATGTGACACGCCTGTGAACCCAACATAAACACGACACGAAATTAGCGGGTTTGAGTTTGATATTAACAGGCTCGGATCAAAACGGATTGACCATTTAAGACACGATTTATAAACAAGTTAGTAACGGGTCAACCCACTTAATCCGAAATCAACTCATTTTGATCCATTTGGATTTTATTTCAAAATTAAAATTTTGTTATTATTAAGTTGTAATATTGGTATTTCTCAGGATGCTTATATTTTTATTATTAGCATTATAATTCTGGACATATGCTCATATTTGTTATTGTAGGGCTTGTAATATTGGTTTTATCATATGTTAAAATTTGAAGAATATTGATATATATATATATATAAGATATTGTGGCTACTAATGAATATAGATTTTTAAGATATTGTGTGAAATTATGTTAATCGGGTCCAATGAGTAATGTGTGTTAGTTCAACCCATTTATATTAAACGAGTTTAAATGAATCGTGTTGTGGTGAGTAATTTCTAATTAATTATTAAACGGGTCAAAAATGGTGACAAGACATAACCCGTTATCTAAATAGATTGGGTTAGGGTTTGAAAGTTTGATACGTTTAGCTTAACGGGTCAAGTTCAGGTTGACTTGTATAGTCAAATATTCATGATTTGACACAACACGAACATGATCTGAAAATACGAATTGCCACCCCTAATTTAAATCTATACAACTATGTTTACTACCAATATCAATTAGAACAATAACTGCTTGCTAGTTCAATTTTCCCACTAACTTCATTGTCTTGGGTGAGGCTGCACCTGTTGTTATAGGAAAAAACCCAACAACTCAGCTTGTTGCAACACTGGAACAACCTCTATGCCTGGTAAGTTAGGTCCATCCTCTTCTTCCTTTCCTTCCTTCTCTTTTGACTCTAATTCTATACCTTCCAACAAGTAAATTTTGGGTCGATTGCACCTATGCCCAGGTTGGTACTTATCATCACAGTAATAGCACAAGTCTTTCTCTTTCATTTCTTGCAATTGATTGGGGGTAATACTCTTGATGGGGTAAGGGGTTTTCTAGTTAGGAAAGTGTTGGGTTTAGGGTTCAAAAGTGAGGCTGATAGTCTGAGAATGGGGTGAGGTCTAGGGATTTTTAGTGTAATTGGCTTAGGGGGTGTTGTATATGGAGTGAGTTGGACATTAGTTGTACAACAACCGAAAGGGTGGCTGGCTTGAACATGATAACTATAATTTTCAGCTCATCTCTAGGTCCACTTAAGAAAGTGCTGATGCAAAATTCCTCACTAATGCTAGTGCTTTTATTGGATAGGATCTCTAAATTAGTTTGGTATTTTTCAACACTACTAGTTTGCCAAAACTTTGTGAATGCTCCCACTGGATCTTCGTATGCCAAGGGCCCAAATTGAGTTCTAAGAGCCATCAAGAAGTCCTCCCAGATTGTCATAGGACTCGATTCTATCAACCAACTGTACCATGATAATACCTCCCTCCATGTGGAAGGAGGAAATTTGAAGCTTGTGATTTTCTGGTGTTTGACAATAGGAAAAGAATTATTGCGCCTTCAGAATCCAGGGTCTCTACCTTCAAAGCGAGGAAAATCCAAACGAGATGTCTAGCTCGGATTCCACTCTATCCATCAAAGAGAGGATTGGTATTAATCTTCAAGTCATTGTCTCCCGACGAACCTTTCCTAGAATTAGTCTTAGAGGAAAGTTGCACCAAGTTGTCATAACTAGATGCCAAATTACTGATCTGATCTAAGACATTTTCCATTAATACTCATTGTCGACCCTATTCCTCCTTTAAGAAGGATGTCTCCCCGCGTAAGGTAGCTACCGCCTCAGCTAGTTGAGCATTACGAGTTCCCTCGGCCATGTCACAGGAACACGGCTTTGTGATCACGTTGTTGTGAACTAAGTAATTAACAGATAATTTACTAGTAATTCAAGGAGCCAGCAAACCTCCAATGTTCACACGGAATAAATGGGCCAAAAGGTATCCCTCATTAGCTTCAAACATTACATTAAAAGCAACAATCTCCTTAAGTACACGGAAACGTGTAGACCCATCACTAAAACCCACTAGGCACAATAGCTCAAGACCCGTTCAACATGAAATAACAGTCCAACTGCAAATATTAAAACTAAATGTACAGAACTACCCTAAAGAAATTAAGGAATCCCTCATCTGATGTAGCCCTGGCAAATAAAACCCATCTCGTGACCTAGGCTCATATCAAGAGAGAGCAATTGTGGAGAGAATGAGATGCATGGAAAGAGAGAAATAGGGCATGAGAGTAATGGAAGGGAAAGAGAAAAGGGGCGTTGGAAGGAGGTGAGGCGTCGTGGGAACAGAGGGGAAAAGAAATAGGTTTAGGATTTCTAACCGAAATAATGTTGTTTTAGGTCGTTTTCAAGTGGGCTAATGTTTCCTTCCATGGGCTTGGATAGGGTGTTACATGACCAACTTGAAATTTGAGCGTAACCATGTGCTCTTGTTTAGACTTTTTAAGCCATTAATATCAATTTTGAAAAAGTAAAAAACCACAATAGATTTTTCAATTTCTTTAATGATTTCATGATGATTTGAAACTCACACAAATTAATTTAATTTTTTGTACATTGTTAAGGGTGTTTTTGTGTGGGAGCTTGAAAGCAAGGCTGACACGACATTATTAGCAATAAGAACCATAAGTTATGTGCAAATTAATCAGCAAGCCTATACATTTCACATCTAACATGTCATGTGGCATGCCATGTGCATACCAAGAGATTTATTATGTGACCAATTTGATGCTTTGTTGGTTTTTATATTTGGAAATCGCTGTTGATGGGTCTGCCTTGTTTTTCATATATGGATCTTGTTTTGACTATCTTGAGTTTCATATATCAATACCTATCTCAAATCATTTTGTTTTGTTATTTTTCTTTATAACTGAGTGGGATACGTTGGGCTTTACAGGCTAGTGAAAACAGCTTGGAACGGTCACAGTTACATGACATTTATTAAACTCTTTCATGTATCTGTCTCTATATGGTACCAAGATAGCAAAGGCATTTGATCGGACCCATCAATTGTCTGCAAGAATGCAAATAAATGGATCTCTTGTTCATTAATAGTGAGCCTATTCATGATATAACGATACGATTTATTGGATTAGATACCTTTTGCAGGATCATAATCGGGTCATCTTCTTTGTAACGTCTAAACAGGTGTGTCACTTGCACTGCTCATGAGTCAAGATTCCACATTTTATTCACAAGCAAAATTGTGTTACGAGTGTCATATTTAGAGGGAAAAAACCATTACACGAATGTAAAGTTTCACTCAATAAAGATACTCTCATTTTTTTTCTGCTTCTATCCAAAGGATCGACAGCCCAAGAGTCTTCTTGTACAGCGCGTCTCTTTAAGGTTGCCAAAAACCTACAGATCTATCTTTTTCGAACTTAAGAGGAAACAAAACTTAAAAAGTGCTTGTGGGAAAAGAAGAGGAGGAAGCATCGTCCAGGCGAAAAAGCAAGCACTAGAATGTGTGGGCTTTGGAGATGATCTAAGTCTAGAGAGAGAGACACAAAATTTAACTTTTCCAAATTTCTATATAAAATATAATAAATAATTTAATTTTTTTTTAATTTTAAAATAATAATAATATTAAAAAATAATATTCTAATAATATTTTATTCAACTTTTATCACTACTCATATTATTTCATCTCAACTCACTGTCCAAACCGGACCTTAACGATGCTACGTAGGATTTTCGGATAATGTAATCCACACACGAGCATTTAATGCTGTCACCTCTCCCTGTATTGGACCGATCAATTCAAGCAATTGGAAAATATCTCAGCTACAAGTATCTACTTTTCCCAACAAAATGAAAATGGAAGGGAATCTATGTACTCACGGATTACATATATAAATATATATATATATATATATATATTCATTGACTCAAGTAAATGGTAATATTTTGGATCCCCAACTACTAAAGATCCTAAAAGATTATCTCCAATCAAATACCAACACTTGGTTTGGCTTCTTTATATCACAAACATTACATACAAAGATCGTCAAAATAACATAAAATAATCAACAAAAGAGATTGTTTATAATGCATGACAGTCATCTCAACATGACACGACTAAACCACCAAATGGAGAGGATATGGAAAAATTACATTTTCTCCCCTCTAAATGCAAATCCTAGCAAACTCTATTGTTGATAGTTTGGTAGAGAGACTTAAGCTGCGTGTTCCACTTCTCCACAGCGGCATACTTCTTCATTCCCTTTGACCTGTCCCAGCGCTCTAGCAGCCGGTTCACCTGATCAATGTGCCCATGGATTTTGTTGTCCAATATCAGTGACACCAGCAACTGCTCAACATCTTGTTCGGGCACATTAAGCTCCTGAATAAAACATCCAAGTACAATCAGCCTATAACTTGTAGTAGTAAGGAAACCGCAATTTCAGCTAAGTGTCATGGGCCAAAGGAAAAGAGATGCAAAAGAGAAACACAAGCAAAGTACAGGGAGATGCATCCCAAGTCAAAACAGACGCAAAGCGATAGAGATCAGGAATATGGAATACTCAGGAGATGCATATTAACTTGTAATCTATAGCTGTCTAGGCCATTGAAATCTACAGCTTTAGCGCATAAAAATAGAGTTTTAACAAAGAATAATCTAATCTCCTCCAATGAGCACTCCTTATCTTCAAAAGTCCGATCATTCCATTCCTTCCATAGGCACCATAGAATACAAATAAGAACCATCTTCAACACAACTGTGATTTGTGGAATACCGCCCAAGTTCGTCCAGCTGGACAGAAGCTCGACCACAGAAGCAGGCATAACGCAGGCCAGCTCTAATCTTCTGAAGACATCATCCCATAATCCTCTAGCAACCTCACGATGCAGTAGAAGATGATCCAGTCTCACCACTCTTTCAGCACATGTAGTACTAGTACAAAACATTTCTCATTTATTGTTTATAGATGATTTGATATTTTGTGAGGCAGAACAAAACCAGATTCGTGCTTTAAGGGCGCTCCTACTTTGCTTTGAAGCTATGTCCAGTTCAAAAGTGAACTTATCTAAGTTGAAGTTGGGTCTAGCTAGAAACGAATGTTCGCAACATCCAGTTGCTGGCTAACACTCTCGAATGTAAGGTCTCCTCCTTTCCCATGAAATACCTTGGGCTTCCATTGGGGGCCGCTTTCACAGCTAAAGCTACATAAGATTAAATAATTTTTTTTATCGATAATCAAGAAGTTCTATTCATAATAATAGGCAAAACCCAAGTACACAAGGAGTATACATGAGTAGATGGGATTAAATAATTGAGAAGATTGAATGTAGATTGGCAAGTTAGAAGAGATTGTATTTATCGAAAGATGGTAGGACCACACTAATCAAGAGCATTGTCCAATTTACCAACTTATTTCCCATCTGTGCAGATGTTCCCAATTCCTGTGACTGTGACGATCCAAATTAAGAAACTCCAGCGTGATTTCCTTTGGAGTGAGTTGGGGGAAGAATTCAAGTTCCACCTGGTCAAATGGGAGGATAAGGTATGCTCTCCAATCTCTAATGGTGGACTGGGAATTAGAAATTTGAGGGTATTCAATAGGGCTCTTCTTGGGAAATGGTTATAGTGGTATATAATATGGAAATGTAGGGTGGGTTGGAGTACTAGGGAGGTACAAAGGGATTTATGAAGTGGTAGTATGGAAGCACATTAGACAAAGTTGGGGGTTTGTGCTCAACAAACTAGAATCGTGATGGGAGACAGATTTAGAATAAAATTCTGACATGACTTATGGTGTGGAATTAGAGCCCTCAAGGACACATTCCCTACATTTTTCAGGATTGCCAGTAAAAAATAAGCATCGGCCACTGACCTCATGAAGATGTTTGGTGGCTTAATCCAATGGATTGTGAGCTTTATTAGGGTGGCCCATAATTGGGAAGTTGGCAGCTTTCTGGATTTTTTCAGACTCTTGTACACCATGAGATCAAGTACTCAGGAAACTGACAGTTTGTGGTGGGTACCCGCTACAAAAGGTACATTTTCTGTTCGTTCCTTCTATAAGTCCCTCACACATCCATAGAACAATCACTTTCCATGGAGAAGGATTTGGAAAAATAAGGCAACTCCCAAGGCGGTATGTTTTGCAAACAATCAATGCGATAGTACTACTTTATCAAAAAGTTTTTTTTTGTTTGAATTCCAAATTTTACACAACTGCCCTCCAATTAAAACATCATTTGCAAGTAATAGTAAAAAGGTTTGTGTATCATTACTCTTCAAGTTACCAGATATCTCACAGATGCCATTACTACATACTACAAACACTATAACACGTTATCACAACTTGATCCTAGGGGGAATCGAACTTGTGACATGGGACTCGTGCACACGAGTTCGCCCTTACCACTTGGGCTACCCACGGGTGGGTCAACATGCTACCACTGTCATGCACTGTCATTAGAACGTACATCAACATGCCCCTTACTACTTACTCATGAGCCAAACCTAACTTAATGCAGTAATATAATTAACTAGAGGTATTTTTAAGGGATTTAAATAAGTGCCAAAAGCAGTCCAGCGACATCAACGCCTATAAAAGATGTCCAATTCATCAAAATCTATTATTTTATGCATGCCCCTTTTACAAACTGAGCCAACGTAAAAAGTACCCATGAGTTTATTAGTCCAGCTGGTTGGATAACTTAGCATTACCCTAAATAAAAAAACTCAGATAAAATAACTGAAAATAGAAGTTCACGTATGCACAAACGCACAGAGGAAGTAATAGCTACCTTAGATATGAATGGGATTCTGATCCTCGTGTAAGGTTTGATGAGCTTGAGCAGGACTTGTGTTCTAATATTTTTTAAGAGGTCCTCAATATAATTTCTGATAAATGGATCGTCCATAATTGTTCTTCTGTTACTCTGACAATCAACAAGTTTCACAAATAGGCTTAGGTAAGAGGAGACAAGTTGAATACAATATCATAAACTTAGGCATAAATGCAAAGCATAATGGGACGGAGGATGTCTGTATAAACTTTACCTTCAGAATTTTCTCAAACTCCAATATTTCATTTCGTTGATAGGCTGCTATTAGATTTGTCATTGCCAAAATTTCAGGGTCATTTTTGTATCTGCAAAGTAGCAGTTATGAACACCGAATGGGAAGAATAGACACCGCTGCCTAACCCGCCCAAAAACCACAACCCCAACCAAGAACAAGAGAAGTGAAACGAAGATAAAATAGATGGAATATTGAAATTAGATATAGGACTTACGGCTTAGCCTCCTGCCCATCGAATGGATTAACTTCAGATTGCATCAGCATGTTGGCAAGAACCAGATATCTAGCACATTAATCAGGAATGAGGGAAATAAGTGATATATGAAGTACAGAGATGACTGGACCTATTTATTTCAAACTTTCAGAAATCTATACAAAAAAAAAATCTAAATATCTAATTTCCCATAAATCATTCTCTCAAAATCACCCCCTACTTGGCTGGTAGAGCACCTTCATTGAAGAGACAGATTTTGAAAATGACGAACCCTGGAGACCATGAAAATGCAAAGTTTTTTAACCCGGTTAAACCCCAGGCCCAAGTAACATGCCTATATAACACAGATCAGGTAAACATTGGCCTTTTACCGATAGGACACAGCCCCTAAAAATTGTTTGCATCTAAGGATTTGAACCTTAGACCTTAGAACTTAGACCTTTTACCCTTGCCACATGAGCCAACCCCTAGGGATTGGATGCATAATTGTATCATCTTAACAATAACAAATTAACATGCATAATTATTTTCTCATGAAGAACGAATAATGTTTGTTTGAAATCAAGGATTAAAAGTGTTCCATTACGCACTTCAAACATTGGATACGACGCTGATTTCCAGCTTCATCATAGTTTTTAAAAGCTTCAAAGAAATCAGTAGCTGCTTCTGCCCAATGGCGCTCCGCCATGTGCATTTTACCCCCGCATTCATGAATTATTCCCATTATCCTTGGATGGGGTATTGCTGATTTTATCGCAAGTGCTTGCTGGTATAGTTGCTGCAATAAGTTCACGTAGTCCAATAAATGATAAGAAATTACATCAACTTCAAAAGTTGAAACTGCATCCAACATAAATGAAAAATGAGAAAAGCAATCACAAATATGAGATCAGACCTATCCATCAACCATCATACAACAACAGATCAAAGATTCACAAAACATAAACCTTCTACTGAGACAGCAACTTTCATTCCAATGATGGAATGAGTATATAACCATTGTGAAATTTACTGGAGAGAACACAGATAGGTAATATATAAAACAGAGATAAATTCTATACACCTCTCGTCCTGTTGAAGTTCGGAATAGGAAGACAAGTTTTGCTACATCAGATCCCACAGGCTAAAACGAGCTTCAACCACTGCTAATCATATCTAGTTGTGCAGATGGTAACCAACCACATGATTTCTAATTTCATAAGCAGTTAAACATTGTGAACTAAAAGGTCATAAAATGTATTCAACTTATTAGTTTTTCATCAGATTTTAATTCTTTGTATTACACCCGTAGATGATGAAGTAGCAATTAGGGGTGAGCACCAACTTAGTCGAAGTCGGATTCCCCTAAATCCCACTCCGACTCCGACTTTGTCGGAGTTCAAATTCGAACTCCGACTCCGACTTGGATTTGTGTAGGCTCCGATCCGACTCCGACAAGTTGGAGTTGAAGTTGGAGTGGAGTCAGATTTGGGCTTTCAGTTTTGGGCCTTTTTTTAGCTTTATATTTAGCCCATTTTAAAAAAGAATTTTTTGTGGCCTTTCAAATTTCAATTTTTCCAAAAAATTTAAAACTAAAACTAAATCATTCACTGCTAATTTACTTCTATACTAACATCTAACTTATTTTTATACTAGACTTATACTAAGTGTCTTACATGTTATCATACTATAGTATGACATTATTTTTAGTATCTAATTACATGTTATTATACTTCAGTAAATTAGTATATGTGTTATTAATTTATTATGCTAGACTTATTTAAATACTAGTATCTAATTTATTTCTATACTTGATTATGCTTGGTAGTAATACTATGATATTTACATATACTAAACTATCATTAGTCTATTTATATTATAGTATAAATATATTATTTTATAATAATTAGCTCATACTAGTATATTATTGAATTTAACTATATAAGTTCTAGTTATATAACTATATAACTATACTAGTATATATGATAATAAATAGATAAATACATATTTTTATAACATATGTACAATATCGGAGTCGGATTCAAAGTCAGAGTCGGAGTCGGAGCATAAAGTCGGAGTCGGTCCAGCTACACCTCCCTCCACCTCCGACTGAAAAATTAAAAAAACAAACCGACTCCAACTCCGTTTGGTCAGAGTCAAAGCGGAGTCAGATTTTCGGATTTTTGCTCAGCCCTAGTAGCAATCTCTATTATAAAAGTCTTCCCTATTTATTTATCGAAATAGACTTTCATATCAGTACAAAATTATTTATTAACCCATCCTTAAATGCTACTGTAGGTAAGGAAATAGTTTAAAAGGATGAACATTCATGATGGCCCTACAAGCTTATGAATTAAACTAATCCCACTGCATGATTTCTATTCATTTGGCATGATAGAAGTTCTTAACAACTATGGGAATTTTCAACTAACAATTTCCATAAAGTTGTCATAAAGAACAAAATATATGGATGCCAAACCAAAGAACGAAAGTTCAGAATTCTGTGTAAAAATATTTTTTAATAATTATCAAGAAGAATTTAGGGCCCAAATGACAAAATTGAAACTAATCCTTTAAAAAATAGGAAATCTATCCTTCCTTTCTCTTTTCTTTTTTCAAGGATAACACGTTAGTTATTCTTAATTGCCGTATGATATGAATTCAGTAATCATGTGCCTAGAGGATCGTATTGATGCTTCCATGAACCAGCAGGATTTGAATTTACTGTCATTTTTCAATAGTAAAACCATATTCCTCCATAATTTACAGTATGTCAATGGTTTCACGTTTCTCAATTAACTTCTTCATTTCTTTTTTGAGTCAGAATTTGTTGCACACACCAAGGAACATTAAGGCACAAATTGTCCAAATATTATGAAAGAAACATTAATAT
Source organism: Juglans microcarpa x Juglans regia (assembly GCF_004785595.1). NCBI lineage: Eukaryota > Viridiplantae > Streptophyta > Magnoliopsida > Fagales > Juglandaceae > Juglans > Juglans microcarpa x Juglans regia. Next base: position 21,088,496 of record NC_054602.1, on the reverse strand, counting down.
TATATTTCCATTTCAAACCTTTTCCACGATTTAACCACAGGCAAACTCATCAAAATCATTGAAAGACATGGTCAAGCAGAAAAAAACAATGTCACAAATTCTCTGATTCAAGTAAAACTTCAGAACCCTGACCTTGAGTTTTTTGTTATTCTTGGTCTCAGTGTACATTTGAATCTCTATTGCATATACTTCCAAAAGTTGGGTTCCTTTCTTGTGGTCATCTGTACCATCTTCTTTTCGACAAGATTTGTGAAGCTCCTTCAAAATCTATGTCCAAGAAATTATTTGCTACATCCAACATGCATAACAGAAAACTGAAGTACAAAATCAGAATCATCTCAATACCTTACTCATTCGGCCATATTCACCCATGTCAAACCAAATCTTGCAAAGCTTGAGATTTGTTTTAAACCACAGCCTCTGCACAGCATGAAAGTAATACATTCAAAACTAGCACTCCTTAAATTCATTGTGGACTGGTAGAAGATGACTTCCAACCTCATTTTTTGCCTCTTCAAGGGCCTTCAGAGTTGTCTGGTAGAACTCTTGCAGAAGCCCAGAGTTCTGACTAGCTGACCCAGAAACGAAATCCATGATGCTATTTATACATTTTTCACTATAATTTCGCGTCACTGCTGACTTAATGTAAGTCAACATTTCCCTGTAAGCTTGCATCATTTGTTCATACTTTCCTAACCGATAATACAACTTGACAGTTTGTTTTAGAGCCTTAAATCCCCTGACAAACCAGACAGGAAAATCATTCACAATATGTAATGATTTCTAAGTCCCAAAAAAACCAAGAAATTACTAAGATAGAGTTTAACTATGTGGGCCATTGAAACGATGGGTTCAAATATAGAAAGCAACTTACAAGAAAAGATGGAAACATTCAAGTTATAAAGAAATCTATACAAGAGAAAGGGGCACAATCAGCACAAAGTTAGTATACGAAATAAATGCAGAAAGTTTAGGATCTAAAGTTTTTTTTTTATTAGTTTAGGATCTAAAGTTGCAAGGTTCCAGAAGTCCGAATATTAAGTGGATATTCTACTAGTTGTTGCCAGTATATCAAACAATGATATTAGTAGAAACATCTTCAACCTCATCGCTTCAATGTCTTAAAACTTCCATGAACTTGCTCATACCAGATACACCAAAATAAAACATAAAGGGACTGCACTCCATATCACACTACTACAGAGCTTATCAGAGCAACCCTTTTCAAATAGCAGTTTAATTATTTAAACATTTCTATATAATAAATATTGACAATTGATAAAAATAATTACAAATTTAAGTTGCAAAAATAAAATAACATTACTTGATCTTTGAAGGATCCTAAGAACTGGTAAGCACTTAAAGCAGGATTATGGGCAACACAACATTCAAAACTTCAACACAGATTACGCAAGGCTTATGATCTCCACTAAATCTTCAATGAATGCACCTACACCAGCTATTTTGGTCACTTCAACCGAAATTGTCCTTGCTCTCATCATCTTGCTCGATCACTCGCAACCAATCTCCAGATCATCTGGAGGACTAAATATCCCTCATCCAATTCTTTTTTTTTTTTTTTTGATAGGTAGACTAAATATCCCTCATCCAATTCTATTTGGCATTGAGGCTTGTTGCACATTTAGGGTGTGTTTGGGAGTTTCTATATGGTGCGGTTCATCGATTGGTCAACGAGTGGTGGCCTAACTTGCTGGAAAAAAAAGTTTTATTATTCTCAAAATGCAGTTTTCTGGAAGATGATCTAGTCTTGCACATTGTGTTATATTTGGAGAGAAATGAATGATTCGCATTCGGAGGACAGCGAAATGATGGTGGAGGAACTCAAAGATTTCTTCTGTAGAACCATTTACCATTGGATCATTGCCCATTTCAGTTCTACTACTCCCAGTTCCAAGATTTTGTGCTCTTTTTCTCTTTCTTGTTAGCTGTTTCTCACGTATTCATCATGTTTGCTAGGATAACACTCATTTGTTCATTAATAAAGTTTAAATTGCTACATATAGAAAAAATGTTTCTTACAAATCAAATAAAAATAAGAAACGGATGCAACAAAGTTGTTCTTGTAAAAATTAGTGTAATTATAATTGATGCAAACAACAGAGGATACAACTGCATCTTAGCCTTACATACATATTCTTCCGGACTTTGTATGATTGCATTTCTGCATTTCTATCAAATGTATTGATATTTTAAATATTAGAACCTAATTCTTTAGAAATTTCCCCAATATACCCTCATGTTCAAGTGCATCTTCCTGTTTCTCTTAAAGAGAGAGAGAGCAGGAAACTATTGGAACAAGCACAAAAGCACATTTGTATCAATAAAGCTAGAGGTATATGACTATAGACAGCAAGACAAAATTTTGAAAATTTGGAACACTTGTAAATGTTCTATCTCTAATTTATTTTTCTCTCACATAAACATATAAGCACAGGGAATTCCAATATTTAATATGCTCACCACTCCGCCTTCTCTGCTTCCATGCGTACTACTTCAGCAAAACCAGCCAATGCACCTTCAGGGTCAGATTCAACCAGACCTGGAAATATTGACCAGAAGAAAAAGAAAAATAAAAAAGGATATCAGCATTACTAGGGAACGAACAAACAGCTACAATATGTATAATAATTATGCGATTTCAACCCCAAGAGGAAATTGGGGAGGGGGGGGGGGGGGGGGGGTAGCCATCAATAAAAATTTCTATAAACATTGGTTAAAAATATATGTGAAAGGCACTTCCACTGTCATGCTTTAAGGCTAATGTGTCTCCTAAGCCTTGGCAAACATCATACGTGCCGGGGCAGCTCATGATTGGGAAGTTAACACTAGTTCAGAATTTTTCAACTTATTGTATTTCACGGGGATAAGAATACAAGGAGTTGATACGATGCTGTGGTCAAGGGAGATTTTCTATTCACTCTTTTTACAAGGTCATGACCCATCGGGACGACTCACTTTTCTCTTGAAGGAACATTTGGAAGAGTTAAGGCACTGCTTAGAGGATTGGCATTTAGCCAAATGCCAGTCCAGCTCTTTATTTAGTTAATGTGGCCATAAATAGGACTACATTGGATTAGCCAACTTAAGGCCATCCAGCCCATGAGCTACAGTAATGCCATCCCAATCTACAAATATGACTTGTTACTGTAGCAAGGTCATATAATTTTATATCATTTCCTCAACCCTACTTCGTCCAGCTAGTTTCTTTCCCGCGGCTTCTTCTTCTTTCCCGCACGGCAGCCTTCTTCTCCTTTTTTCTCTCCAGCTCCTCTTCCGTCACAGGCTCCTCCCTCCTCCATTGGTTGCAGTTTCAAGCTCCAAAAGAAGCTCCTTCTCAAACCAAAGCCCCGTCACCATCTTCTCTGTTGCTAGCTCCTCCTCCTTGGCACCAGTAAGAATCAAATGACTCCATAGATCTTTGCAAATCAATTAAACCCATCAGACCATGCTATGAATTCACTTTTCTTCACTAAGACGCTCTCACGCTTCACATTCCCAAAGTCCCATGTGCACCAAAACCAACAATAACGCGTCTTTTCCTTCGGACCTCACCAGCATCACCAATGGCCTCGTTTCAATCTTCACCAAGCAACACTTTTCCCTAGACGATCCTGAATTCAAGAATCTAGCACCAAGACTGACCACCCAAGTGGTTGAGAGTGTGTTAACTAGCCTAAAGAGTTGGGAAATAGCTCATGTTTTCTTTACTTGGGCCTCAAATCAATCTGGGTACAAGCATAACTGTTATACTTACAATGTGATGGCCACTAGCCTATCACGTGCTTGAAAACTTTCCCCATTGAGAGCCATGGCCATGGATATTGTAAACTCCCAATGTTCCAAGATATCAAGGCTGGCTGCCCCTTCACTTCGAAGCGAGACCACATCAATGGCAAGCAAGACTCCACTCAAGTCATTGCCTCCAGGATCTTCCAGATCAACACCATCGTTTCCACGTTTTAGAGGCTCATCAACACGATTGGCACCCCCAAGGTCACGCCCAAGCTCCAAGGCAAGCTGTGAGTTCCAAGTCTTCACCCACAGTTGCGATGAATATTCCAGCAGCGGTTGTGCTAGAGGCAGTGTCTGAACCCGATATAGAGGTGGGGGCCAGTTCTCCGGTTCTGTTTTGTGGATAGAACCAGTCGATGGTAAGCACAGAGGTTGGGGTTGGGGTGTTCCAGGAGATTCCATCACCAGCGAAGGTGCTTCAGGAGGAAAGTACCGAAACATCACTGGATTCTGAGGTTAGGGTGGACGGGGGTCTACAAATGATGTCGGTTTTGGTAGAGACACCACCTCTAGCGATTGGGGCGGAAGACCCATCAAAAGTGGAGTTGTCGACAAAACTGGAAACTGTCTCAGAGGTGGCACCATTGTCAGCGTTGGATTTGTTGCATGTATATGCCGATAATGTCCTTCCCAAGGATTTGGAAGGGGTGCCTTGTCAACCTGTAGTGTCAGAATGGGTTATTAATAAGGTTTTGGAAATTCAACACAGTGTGGGGATTGAATGCCAGGGCTCTGAGGATCAATTCTTGGCGTTGCTAGAGGACACTTAAGGAGGTCATGCTCAACTCAAGAATTTTGTTTCTAGAAGACAGAGGGAACTCAATAGACTCTCTTGCTCAATTGACTATGATGGCAGCACATGCAAAGATAGATCTAAAGGGAGGGGGCCATCTTTCTCTATATGAAGCCCAAGATTTTATCTTGGAATGTCCGTGGGCTAAATGACGCTAACAAAATGCCTGAGAATAAAAAATTTGCTTCAGGAATGGAAGGCAGAGATTGTTTGTATGCAGGAAACCAAGATGGAATTCATTTCCAAGAGCTTTGTGAGAATTTTATGGAGTTGTTCTTATGTTGATTGGATTTATCTTCCCTAGGTGGGGGCATCGGGTGGAGTTCTATTGTGGGATAGATGTGTGGTAGATAAAATGGAGGAGTTTATCGGGGAGCACACTGTGGCATGTTCTTTTCATAATGTGGGGGATAATTTTAGATGGGCTTTTGCTGGAATTTATGGACCAACATTGGACAGCAACAGGAATTTACTATGGGAGGAGCTTTCCGGATTACATGCTTATGGGATTTACCATGGTGTATAGGTGGGTACTTCAATGTCTTAAGATTTCCAAGTGAAAGATCGGGTGAAAGCAAATTCAGGCCAGCAATGTTGAGCTTCTCGGATTTTATCTCTGAATTGGGGTTGGTGGATTTTCCACTCATGGGCGGTGCATTCACTTGGTCCAATAACCATTCATGGTCTAGATTGGATAGATTCTTAGTTTCCCCAGAATGGGAATCTTGCTACTCGGAGTTATGTCAGAAAAGACTCCCACGCCTTTGCTCAGATCACTTCCACATATTGTTGGATTGTGGGGTTATTCAAGGAGGTCGGAGGTATCTTAAGTTCGAGAACATGTGGTTAAAAACTGAAGGATTTCTGGAACGGGTTAGACAATGGTGGTCCTCCTATCAAATCCAAGACACACCTAGTTTCATTTTAGCTAGTAAATTGAAAGTTTTAAAAAATGATTTAAAGCTTTGGAACGTTCAATCTTTTGGAGATATTGGCAACCGTAAGAAATCACTTTTAGAGGAGCTTCAGGTGGTAGAAAGGGCTCAGGAGGGATGGGTTCTCTCTTCGGAAGAGCGTGTTCGGAAGAAAGAATTGCTTTCAGAAGTAGAGAGGGCTACCCTATTGGAAGAGATCTCTAGGCGGCAAAAATCCTGAGCTTTGTGGTTGAAAGAAGGTGATCGTAGCACAAAGTTCTTCCATAGAGTAGCTAATTCCCATAGGAGAACGAATGCCATTGAGATGATGTCAATTGATGGATCTGTCTGCATTGAGGCTCCTGTGATCCAAGAACATATTGCTGGTTATTTTGAGTAATTGTTTACTGAGCCTCTGGGGTGGAGACCAAAAATTGATGGGATAGATTTTGAGTCCATACAGCAACAAGATGTAAATTGGTTGGAGAGGCCGTTTGAGGAGGCTGAGGTCCACGAAGTGGTGAGAAAGATGGTTAAAGACAAAGCACTGAGGCCAGATGGATTTTTTATGGGTTTTTTCCAATTTTGCTGGGAAGTGGTGAATGAGGACTTAATGAAGGTATTTCATGAATTTTTTTCATGTGGGAAATTTGAGAAAAGCCTAAATGTCACTTTTATTGCACTTATTCCCAAGAAGAATGGGCCATCGGAGGTAAAGGATTACAGGCCTATTAGTCTTGTGAATGGGGTATATAAAATAATTTCCAAAGTGCTTGCAAATCGTTTAGGAGGAGTTTTGGGGAGATTCATTACGAAATCTCAAAACACATTTGTTAAAGGAAGACAAATATTAGACTCAGTACTTATTGCCAATGAATGCCTTGATAGTAGGTTAAAATCGGGCAATCTGGGTCTTTTGTGTAAGTTGGATATGGAGAAAGCTTACGATCATGTTAACTGGGAATTCTTGTTGTACTTGCTTGGGAGGTGTGGTTTTGGAGAGAGATGGTGCTCTTGGATTAGGTGGTGCATTTCGACAACGCGCTTCTTAGTTTTGGTAAATGGGAGCCCGGTTAGTTTTTTTAGCGGTTCCCGTGGTCTTAGACAAGGGAATCCTTTGTCCCCTCTCCTTTGTGTTATAGTCATGGAGGCTTGCAGTAGAATGATCTCAGCGTTGGTCAACAGTGGGTTCTTGGCTAGTTTTTCGGTTGGTGATAATCATCGAGGCACTCTCCACATTTCTCATTTATTGTTTACAGATGACACCTTAGATTTTTGCAAGGCAAAACTCAACCAGATGCAGGCATTAAGGGCATTTCAACTTTGTTTTGAGACTGTGTCTGGTTTGAAAGTGAATCTATCCAAGTCAGAACTGGTTCCAGTTGGTAATGTTCGTAATATCCGTATGTTGGCTAACACTCTTGGTTGTAAGGTGTCGTCACTCCCTATGAATTATCTGGAACTTCCTCTGGGGGTTGCCTCCGGGGCGAAAACCATTTGGGATGCAGTTATTGAAAAGATTGAACGAAAATTGGTAGGTTGGAAGAGTTTGTATCTGTTGAAAGGGGGTAGGATGACTCTTATCAAAAGCACTCTTTCCAATCTACCTACTTCTTTCTTATCTTTGTTTCCCATTCCTGCGAGTGTGGACGCATTGAAAAATTGCATCGTGATTTTCTTTGGAGGGGAATTGGGGAAGAATTTAAATTCCACTTGGTCAAGTGGGACAAGATTTGCTCCCCAATCTCTTCTGGTGGTTTGGGAATTAGAAATCTGAGGTTGTTCAACTGGGCTCTACTTGGAAAATGGCCCTGGCGATACAATACGGAACATGAAGCACTATGGAAGTTGTTGATTGATCACAAATATGGAGGTGCGCGGGGGGAGGGGGGGGGGATGGTGTACTCAGGAGGTGCGCGAGGTCTATGGAGTGGGATTATGGAAGTACATTAGACGAGGGTGGGGAGTGTTTGCTCTTCATACTAGAATAATGTTTGGAGATGGTTCTAGAACCCAATTTTGGTACGATATTTGGTGCGGAGATAGGGCTCTCAAGGACTCATTCCCCACATTGTTTTTACTTGCCTATGAGAAAGAAGCATCATTGGCAGACATTATTGTGATAGATAGGGATTCAATCCAGTGGAATGTAAACTTCACTAGGGCGGCCCCAAGATTGGGAAATCAGTACTTTTGTAAAGTTCTTCCAACTATTATACTCCATGAGACCAAGTAACCAAGGAGCTGATTCTTTATGGTGGACACCTGTCAGAAAGGGTATATTTTATGTTCGCTCTTTCTATAAGGCCCTCACATTACCGCAGAATAATCAATTTCCATGAAAAAAGATAAGGAGAAATAAGGCTCCTCCTCATGCGGCATTTTTTGCTCCGACTGCATCTTTGGGGAAGATTTTAATGATGGATAATCTACGGAAACGAGAGATGATAGTGGTGGAATGATGTTGTATGTGTAAACAAAATAGTGAGACTATGGACCATCTTCTACTACATTGTGAGATTGCTAGAGCATTATGGGTAGACATTTTCAGGCAGTTAGAGCTAGCATGGGTTATGCCTACGACAGTAGTGGAACTTCTGGCATGCTGGTCAAACCTTGGTGGTCTTCCACAAATTTAAGACGTGTGGAAAATGATTCCTATATGTATTCTTTAGTGCATTTGGCAGGAACGAAATGACCGGATATTTGAAGATCGGGAATGCTCTATGGAGGAGATTAGATTGCTTGTTGTCAGCACTTTATTTTCTTGGGCCAGATATGTAGATTTTAATGGCCTCGATTTTCATGACTCTCTCTTTTCTATTTCTTCTAGCTAAATAGGTGTAATCTCTTGTATACTTCCTGTGTACCTGGGCTATGCCTATTCTATTAATATATTATAACAAATTACATATTGAAAAAAAAATACAAGCTAAAGAAAAGTAGAAATTAAAAAGCATTACAAAAATTCATGTCCATCACTAGATTGTTCACCCAAAAATTTAAAGTGCTGAAGAAAAAATCCCTAAATTCCCCCATTGTGCGTTCACAATCTTCGAAGCACCTCCTGTTTCTCTCCAGCCAAAGGCACCAGAACAAACACAAAGGAATCATCCTCCATTCAGCTTTATTGCCTCCACATCCAGCAACACCTTGCCAACTAGCCAAGAAATCCACCACTTGAGGCATTACCCAAGCAATGTCTACCCTTGCAAATAACTCATTCCATAAAGCGCATTTACTTTATGCACATGTAACAAATTAATCATACGTATTGGTTGGATTCTATGGGAATTTGGGTGTGGTTTCATTGAATTGATTTCTTGCGTTCAAATTTTGGTCTCCAAGAATATGTTTGGGAGGCAATTCTTGATCTGAGGATTTAAATAAATTGGGTTTTAACTAGCACTAATCTATAATGTCAAGGCCCAGAATGCATAATCACAAGTTTAGGATTTCCTTTTGTAGAGCGAGTGCTTTCTTGGGCAACACTTGTATAAAGCCTTGGTAATGAGGAATATGCGGGTTTATTTTTTATTTTTGTTAAGTGTTGGGATTGGGGTCAACCTGAGAAGCATTGTAATGTTGGAATTTTGAGGTAATGTATCTTTTTTTTTTTATGATGGGGGGAACCACCATACGGCAGAGCCCTTAGGACTCACCCATGGAGCTTAAACCCCCGGGGAGACTAGCACAACAACCCACCGCCATGGCCTCCCACTTAAATCGCAATTTGATCCCGGGGGGAATCAAACCTGTGACATAGGGCTCATGCCCACAAGTTCACCCTTACCACTTGGGCTACCCACAAGTGGGAAACTTGTATTCGTCACTTGGATACTTTGTTCTTGCGAACACAGTTAGTTCATCCAGCCCCTATGATCTTTCTTTTATTTGGAAATGACACTGTAAAAAAATCAGTCTCTTGATCTTTCTCAAGGAAATCATAGAATGATGAATTTCCATCTTAGTAGTCCTCATATCTATCTTTTTAACTTACAGGCACAAGACGAGACTACATATTGGGCAATTTGTTAAGGATACGCCAACTAAATTTAAACAAGCTAGAGAAATAGATCATAATGTAGAAGTTAATGTAAGTAGTTTATAATTCAAATCTCTCTCTCATTCTTTCCAGCACATAACTGCCTTCTTATCATAAATAATTATGAAACCGTCCTTGTCCAATTAAGCAATTAAGAAGCGTATTTGACGACAATTGCCAACGAAGAATCATTAGTTATAAAACAAAAATAAAATAAGTTTGACTATAGTTACCTTTGGGTTGTGTGTGATTTGTGGATGTGTACTGAAGACGTGTGAGGCCAATACTTTTACACTAAGCATCTCATGGGTTGATGGGAGTTCTGTAAACCTAGTTAGTTGAGCATTTTCTTACGGCTGACTAGTTGTCAGTTTTATGGTGATGGATGTGAGATTGGAGGTTCAATGGATGTTTATAAGCACACTTGTGTGGTGCTCAAATCGGAACCAAATGCTTTGAGAGTGAACCCTTGGGGTTGGCTCAAGTATTGTTTTTGGTGGAATCTTTACTTCTCCTTGTTCAATGAGTTGCAAATGAATTGTGTGCTTGTGATTCATTCTCCAAATACTATTTTACTCCTCCTTGTTCAATCCATGTCGAAATTTATGTGATGTTCCCCATCATGTTATGTTCAGCTTGATTATGGCATTCTACATTGGATTTCATTTGCTTAGATTGTGATATCTTAATGTTGAATTGATAAAGTACATTTCAAGAAAAGATGAATCAATTGATTGAATCACTAAACAAGCTCCCCTCATCTCCTTTTTTGAAAATAAATCTGTGCTTTAATAGGAGATCAAGATAAATGCATCTCATAATTTATAAAAATATTGACTGTGTTGTTGTTGTGTCCCTTACTAGAAGTAAATGATAACTCGCAAAATGCCATTATATATGATTCTTTAAACAATAATTTAATTAGAATATGATTATTAATTAACATATGATCGGTAGAACTACAAAATATGAAAAAAATAAATTAGATAAAAAAATATTAAATTAATAATATTTTATTATTATATAGAGAGTTGATAGATAATCCAATATGGGAATAGGTTTTGAATGGAATAGGTAAAAGGCAAAGTATGTGATATTAACCAAAATTTGACTTTTGGGATTGCTAATCCAATGAGGATGCTCTTAAGGTTGCTTTTTTTGTATGGACTGCTTTTTTGGGGAAGATCCTAACCATAGACAACTTACAGAAACGGCATATCATTGTTATAGACTAGTGTTGTATGTCCCAAAAAAGTGGGGAGATGCTTGACCACTTGCTACGTCATTGTGAGGTTGCCAGATGCTTATGGGATGATGTCTTCAGCAGGATGGAGCTAGCAAGGTAGAAGGTAATCGATTTGCTTGCTAGTTGGAGAAGTCTTTATGAAGTTGTACAAATCGCAAACATTTGGAAGATGATCCCTATTTTCCTCATGTGGTGCAAATGGTGGGAAAGAAATGACCGAAACTTCGAAGACAAGAAGCGACCCCAGTGGATCTTAGCAGTTCCTTTTTCAAGCATCCCTAGTGGCTTTGCCTAGATTCTATAAATAAAATTCATTCTTTCTTATAAAAAATACGTGTTGACAATTATTTTTTTTTATAAGTAATAATTTTATTCAAAGAAATAGGCATAAGCCCAAATACACAGGACGTATACAAAGAAAACACCTACTACTTCCAAAAACAAAAAGAAACTAACACCAGAAAAACTAAAACAGAAGCCGGAAATTATCCACCATTACTAAAAGCTTTAGCCCAAGAACTCAATGTACTCAAGAAAGAAACCCTAAGATCTCCCAAAGAGTGTTCTTTATCTTCGAAGCATCTCCCATTTCTCTCAAGCCAAATGCACCACATAAGACAAGGAGGAATCATCTTTCAAACCCTCACCGCCTTCTTGCAGCCCTTCAAACCCTTCCACCCTACCAATAAATCCACCACTTCTCTAGGCATTACCCAATGTAATCCTGTCCAACTCAAAACCTCATTCCACAAGAATCTTGTCACTTCACAGTGAAGAAAAAGGTGATTTACAGATTCTCCATCCCTTTTACACATGACACACCAATCAGCAATAAACATACCTCTCCTTCTAAGATTATCAGTAGTCAAAACTTTGCCCAAAGAAGCCACCCAACAGAAAAAAGCAACCTTAGAGGGAACTTTCACTTTCCATATACTTTTCCAAGGAAAAACACAACTACTTTGGCTTGACAAAATTCTGTAATAAGTAGAAACTGAAAACTTAGCATTTCCAGCAGGAATCCACACCATGCTATCCTCTCTTTCTAGCACCAACTTAGAACTGTAGAGTTTAACCAGCAAAGCCTTAACTTCATCCATTTCCCAATCATTAACGTCCCAAAGATTTCTTATCAAGCCAAAGTAATTGAGCTCATGGTCTTTAAACAAACATGACCCCCCCCCCCCCCTTTTTCTCTCTTCTTTCCTAAAGGATTAAGTTATCTAATGAAAAAATGTAGGTCAGTTCCTTGTCGACATTATCAAGTACTCCCTCATTCATCTATTTATATAACCCCCTCCAAAAGTTTATTGCCTTGAATAAAGCGATCGATATGTCCTTCACCAACATTTTTTTTTTTTTTTTTAAAGTAAAAATGAGGGTTGCAGAACAAGGACTTCCCAAGAGGTCACCCATCCTAGTACTACTCTTGCCCAATTGATATGTCCTTCACCAATAATTGTGTGATCTTTTACCCAGCTGCAGTAAAATATCTATTCAATGAATGTGATTAGACAAACTAAAAGGTTAAGAAGAGAGACTTTTGTTGGTTATTAAAAGTTCAAATGACTACTTGGCAGTTTCGTAGTGGCTGGTAATCCAACATCTCATCATGCCATTCTAAAATCATGTCAATAATAAAGCAATACTGTCAAAATATTCAAATTCTGGAACTAAAATGGAAAATTCGCAAAGGAGAGATTCCTGTCAAAAATAATTTTTTTTTGATAAGTAAATTTTTTTTTTATTCCTGTCAAAAATAATTTGAAATGCGCATTCAAATATTATAGTTAAATTTTATTGCAGTCCCAACTGCATTTCAAATTCCAAAAACCGTTTTTCGTAATACAGAAATGCAAATAAGAACAGCTACAAAAATATTCAATTGGAAATACCTTTTGCATTGTAGTATTGGTTCTCAATGTCAACATCTTGCTCTTCTTGCTCCTCTTCGGAGTACTCAAATCCGTAATCCTCCATGTCCGCATCTAAGCAAATGGAGAACAGTAAATCCATAATCAAGTTTATTTTTCTTCTTTCTTTTTTTTTATCTCTAAAAGCATATGAGTATTAATTGGAGTTTAACAATACAAATAGAGAGGCAGAAAGAGAAAGGGAAAAGCTAAGAGTGCATGGTAAGCGAATCTATATTTCTTACAGTCTACAGTGATGAACCATAATTAGTGTTAATGATGCTGTGCGTAAATAATTCAGAAGATCAATATTGCCATATTGGATTTAGCCATTAATTGTTTTAAATTAGTGTAAAAAGACTACATGTAACTCACAACTGAAGAGTTATACGTGGTTTCATGCCGACCGACTACTAATAATAAAGAAAATCATATACGCAATAATTAGAATAATTTCGCATCACTGTGAATTGTTTACATAAGCACAGAACAAGAAAATGAATTAATTACTTATTAGAATCATTTTGAATTTTTCCTTCAAAAGAAGCATTGCCTCGTTTGTTTCAGCCCCCCCCCCCCCCCCCCCCCCAAAAAAAAAAAAAAAAAAAAACGGAGATTCAAAAACCTAGAGTCTTGCTTATTCATCGAGTTTCTTCCCCACCCAGCAGTCCATTGGAGCGAATTTTTACCCTCAAAACAAAGAGATATATATAAGAATATAAAAGAACTCACCGGAAGCCATTGCCGATTGAAGTGTTAAGACTCGTGTGAGACACCGACAGGGAAGATGGGAAGAGTGAAATAAGAGATCTTTCGGGAAGGAGAAGAAAATTTGGGCAAGAGGTGAAGTGGTGAAGAGCTGTGAAGGAGGGCTTAGCCTGAAGCTACCTGGAAGTGGCATTTCGTGGGCCAGAGTTGACAGAGATCGCTGTGGGCCGTGGGCTCGTGTGGGCTTTAGAGCCCCTTTTATCGTTATTTTCCCTTTTTTATAATTAGTAATAGCATTAAGGGATGTTTTGCTATAATTTCTATTTAATCTGATTTCATCTCATCTCGTTTTTTTCACAAATTTTATTTAAATACAAATATTTACAAACTAGTCATTACAAATTTTTTAAACTAATCATTACAACTTTCACAAACTTTCAAATAAAAAACAAAAATAATTCAACCTTTTTAAATTTGAAAACAAAAATTATATTAAAAAATTATATTCTTACAATATTTAAACTTTAAAATATTTTTTATTCAACTTTTTCTCTCTCATTTCCTAAAGCCAAATAAATACTTAACTTAAACTATCGCCCACTATTCACAAAAATCTCATCTCATCCCATTCCTTATGCATCCCTTATTGCATATTGGCCCGTGGGCCAGACTGTAAGTAAGTTACTTTCAGTACTTTTGTTTTTAGGTGGTCATATACTCTCAAGTAGGGGAGAGGGAGGATCATCCAGAATATTCTAAAAAGTTCTTTTTTCATTGTTCATGTGGAGGAGCTCCCTCGAAGAGAGCATTTATCTTGTTTCCATATCTATTTTCAATACCAATTCCTTTACCAATGTTGTTTGCATTTTCTTTTCTATTTGCAACTTGTTACAAGTATCCCTCCCCCATCAGAGCACCTTCTGGAAAATCCAGGCATAACTGGTGGGTATGGCTTCGAGGAAGCATCATCGGCCTGTTGTCCGTGCCAACGAACCAATACTTCCACCAAAGGTCAATTCTTTAGCTTCTTCGTCCGACGAGCCAAGATTTCCTTGGGGTACGGTTTCAGAACACCTCGAGCATCCACAGGTGGCAGCGTGGTTACGGGGGTTGTATGCTAGCCCATATAACCAAATTAGTATCCAAAGGTCTTATGGCTTTTTAAATTAATTATTGGGTCTTTAACAATTGGTATTAGAGCAGGGACCACGTCATTAGTTCAAGTCACGGAGGTGACGACCTATAGGTTGGATTAAAATGTCTTAGTACTATGTATGGGCATGGTGTTAAGTCACTAAATACTGATAAATGAGTGAAGTCGCCAAAAAGAAAAGAGCTGCCACCAGGTTAGTGTCGATAGAGTAGGCTGTCGTGGATGTCCTATTAGGAAGCGTAGCAGAATGTTATGATCCTGAGAATTAAAAGTTTAATCAAATTAGTATTCAACAATCTTGTGGCTTTTGGATCAATGGTTGAGTCTTTAATAAACTTGATTACAACTCTATATCGCTTTTATCACTTGCTAAAAACCCCTGAAATTGGTTGGAGCACAAAGATGGGCCATTCGAGAATTCTGTTAAAAGGTATGTTTTACAATTTACAGTTGCGTTTAGAATTCTAATAATGAGAATGAGGGCTCATGAGGCTGGCAACGTGTTAGTTTTGGAAACCTTTCAGCATGTTATGTTAATTAAATTTTTATATATTTTTAAAAAAATCTTGACACTTATGGATTTTTTGAAGGTAGACAAGGAAATTGAATAAATGTTTTTAGAAAAACTCTATTTTCAAGCTGGTGTGTATTATATGATGTGTTCTACACATCGACTTAAAAATAGAATAATTCATTTTTCTAATTATATTTTATATTAGGATTTGTTTAAATAATAATTTTTTTAAAGATATATTTGCTTTGATTTTTATAAAAAGTTGAAATAATAAGTTATTTGAGATTAAAGCAAGTTGAAAGATTTTTGTTGAAATTTTTGAAAATTGGACAACCAAACATGGTCCATTTGTGTTTTGTTAATCGCTACATCTACACACTTTTACAAAATACTTTTACATGCTCAAATTGTACTAGCATTTTAAAAAAGTCCAAACAAAGTTCTAGAGTGTTTGATTTTTAGTAGAAAAGAAAACAAGCTCCAAAAGCTTTTACGACCTTTTGATATTATAAGCATATGCATTACTGTTGAAGCATTTTCTGATAAGTTAGTGCAAGTATCTGATAAGGACAAAACCCAACAATAACCAGATAAAGATCAAGTTGATAAGGACAAAGTCCAATAAAGATAGAGCTTCCTAATCTTTACGTAATTGTATTTATGTATGTTTTGATGTTTATCAATACTTTGTATTCTACTTTATAAATATAATACAAAATGCTATCTCTCAATCAATGAGAGTTTTCAAACAATACACCACATTTAAGTATTCTGTTATAGTACTAGAGCCCCTATAGACTTATGTCACCTTCTATTATTGCCTCCTCTGATTCATCTTCCTCAATCTCTCTTCCCCCACCTCAGGTACAATCCTCGCCTCCTTCCCCTGTCACTCTCCCACCTTGTTACTACAAATTTCACAAAAGATAACTTTATGCTATGGAAGGCTCAGATAATTCCATACTTCTGTGGTTAGTGACTTTTTGGCTACCTTGATGGCTCTATCTCTACTCTTGCTCCTTTACTACCCAATTCCCTCCCCAACCCTACCTACCATACATGGTGCCAACATGACCAACTCGTATTCAGCACCCTTCTATCCTCCCTATCTGAAAATATTCTAGCTCAAGTACACACTCATAATACATCCCATGCCCTCTGGACTACTCTCGAAAAATTTTACGTCGCATTCCTGCACTTGTATTTTCTACACCCATTTACAACTTGCCACAACCAAGAAATGTGGTCTTTCCATGGCTGATTATTTTCACAAAATCAAAAGGTTTGATGACCTTCTCGTTGCACTTTGTTACTGCCAGAGTTGATCCACTATCATTGGATGAGATTTATGGTCACCTCATTAGCCATGAACTTTGTCTAGAATAGCATTTTGCTGGAATTTTCTCAACCCTCCGCCCATATATTGATTCTTGTTCTGAAGTGCCTCCTCGCCAATGACCTCAATCGTCTTCTCCATTCACATCCTACTCTAGAGGAAGAGGACATGGGCGTGGTCGATCCTCCCAAACCTCTAGTGGGTCATCCTCTAAAGCCCACATGTCAAGTTTGCCATCGCCTAGTCATTATAAATTCTGTCAGCCTTGATTATACGGTAATATTATTATATTATCATACTTATTTTATAATATATTCATAATATTGTAGTATGTATAGTAATATGACTTATTCTATGATACCATGTAGAAAAGATAATAAAATAGAAAAGGAGATCGAGAAGAGAGAACAAGAGAGACTTTGAGGGCTATATCTTTTCTATTATCAATTGTTGTTAAATACAAAACATTTGTCCCTATTTATAGGTGAATGAAGCTAGAGAAATAATGAAAATACAATAAATCAAATTTACTAATTGATACTAATTGATTTACACAATAAACTAAATATAGTATAAGATAAATCATATTGCCAGCTAATCCTGAATATGACATTTGGCTTCCACAAGACCAACTTGTCATGTTAGCCTTGATTTCTTCTTTGTCTGAATCCATTATAGCTCAAGTAGTGGGTTGTACCTCAGCTCGTGCAGTCTGGTTATCCCTTGAATCAACTTGTGTCTCTTCTTCTCAAGCTCGGTTAATCCAAACTCAACTTAAGATTACTTCGCTCAAGAAAGGATATGATTCCATTTAAGTTTATTTTCAAAAAAGATAAAGGTCTTGCAAATATAATGGTTGCAGCTGGACGTCCTCTCCCTTCAAATGAGTTCGTCCATTTTCTATGAGCTGGTCTTGGATATGATTATGATCTATTAGTGTCATCTATAACAACTAGAATAGACACTATTTCCACTGAGTCTCTTCTTGGTCATCTACTCTCTCATGAAGCAAGGTTATAACATCATGCTGCTATAGCCTCCCTGTTTACTTCTCCCGAAATGTCAGCCAACTTCTCCTCACAAACCTCACCTTGCAATCGTGGTCGTGCAATGCGTGTCCACCAAAACTATGGTCACAACAGGGGTGGAGGTCATCCAAACAATCATGGTCATGGTCCCTTTACCTTCCCAGGTAACTCTCAAACTAGTTCTGACCCTAATTTTTTTGACTCCAGACCAGTTTGTCAAGTGTGAAATAGGTTTGGTCACACAGTCCTCACCTACATATATCGTTTCAACCAAGCTTACACCTCTGTAGCCCCTGCCTCGGCTCATTATATTGCCTCCACCCATACGCCAAACAATGCTTGGTATCCTGACACAGCTACAACGAATCACATTATGAGTGATCTTGCTAATTTGAACCTCACGTTGCAGACTATCATGGTGATGTTCAACTCCAAGTTAGTGACGGCTCATCTGTTCCAATAACTCACTCTTTAGTGACGGCTCATCTGTTCCAATAACTCACTCTGGTTTAGCTCTCTTCCCTTCTCCTCATTCCAAATTTATTTTACACAAATTACTCTATGTTCCTTTATTTACCAAGAATGTAATCTCGGCCCGTCAGTTTTGTGCTGATAACAATGTCTTCTTTCAATTTTTCTTGGATCGATTCTATGTGAAGGATTGCAACTCCGGGACTCCATTGCTCCAAGGGACTCTACACATTCTCATCACAACCCCAAGCAAACTCAAGCTCACTCTCATCACTCTCACAATGGCACTCACACCTTGGTCACCCATCCATCAAAATTTTCAAATCTGTTTTTCTTAAGCATGGCCTTCCTTTTGATATGCTTTCTTCCATTAATTTCTGTAATGCATGTGCCTTGGCAAAGCATCACTGAAAACCTGCTTATGCTAGAGTTAACAAATCTGTTGAACCTTTTCAGTTGATTTTTAGTTATTTGTGGGGTCCTTCACCTCATGTTTCAAATGAGGGTTTTCAATTTTATATATCTTTTGTGGATGACTATTCAAGATATACTTGGTTGTTTCCCATGCAACATAAGTCTTAAGCTTTGTCTATTTTTCTTAAATTTAAGGCATATGTTGAGCTACAATTCAATGCAAAAATCAAACAAATACAAACTGATTGGGGTGTTCTTTCACAATCTGGTATTACTCATCGCATAACTTGCCCTCATGCTCATACTCAAAATGGAATAATCGAATGTAAGCATAGGCATATAGTTGATTATGGATTAGCCCTACTTGCACATGCTTCCATCCCATTAATTTTTTGGCCCTATGCTTTCCAGCATGCCATCAGACTCATAAGCATACTTCCAACATCTTCGCTTGACAACTCATCACTACATCTCCTGCTTCACAAAACTGATCCTAAACTACCACATTTACGTGTCTTTGGGTCAGCCATTTGGCCTTAAACACGACCATTTCAGAAGCACAAATTTGATTACCGGGTCCTGGAGTTTGTTTATCTTGGTCTAAGCCCAGCTTATAGTGGCTGCATTTGCTATCATATTCCCACAGAGAATTTACATCTCTAAATATGTTCAGCATAATAAAAAGATCTTTCCTTTTGCCAACATCTCAAAGCCTACAAATGTCACTGAGCCTACATTTGTATCACTTCCCTTCATTAACCTTAACTCAACTCAAGTCCAAAGAACTCAATCAATCCTTGGCCCACCTCCAAAGACATCATCCTCGCTACCTTATTCATTTTCTCCAATCATCAACCATGACAATCTGCAGCAAATAGTTTCAATAGTAACACATTCCAAAAGTAATTCATCTCGGCCTCGTCAGTTAACTGATGGCACAATCCCATGGCCACCTCCACGAGCTCATCTATCCACTGCTTACATGATCCCCAAAACACCTACATGTTTCTTAGTTGCTCAAAAATATCCAGAGTGGCAACAAGTTATGTCAACTGAATTTAATACATTTCTAACAAATGATACCTAGTCACTTGTTTCGAACTCAGAAGTTGCCAACGTGATCTCATGCAAATGATTTTTTAGCACAAAAAGACCTGCTAATGGTAAAATTGAAAAGAGAAAAGCACGTTTAATGACCAACGGTTTCCTTAAAAAATCTGGTGTTGATTATGACCAGACTTTTAGCCCTGTTGGCAAGGCAACAACAATAAGACTTGTGTTGTCTCTTGTTGTGAACAGAGGTTGGAAAATCAAGCAATATGATGTGCAAAATGCTTTCCTTCATGGACCATTATCTGAAACCTTGTTCATGTCACAACCACCGGGTTTCACTCATCCTCAATATCTAACACATGTATGTAAGCTGCGTACGGCCATTTATGGACTTAAACAGTCATCAAGGGCTTGGTATTCAAGCCTAAGTCAGAAACTGGTTGATCTTGGTTTTTACATATACTCAGCTGAATCATCATTATTTGTGTATAATCATGGTGACGATGTTGTTTATGTACTTGTTTATGTAGATGATTTACTTATAACAGGGTCAAATGTCATCCTCATTGCCAATCTACTTCAAGCCTTGAGACTGGGATTTCCAATAATCGAGCTTGGGATTTACATTTCTTCTTGGGTATTGTGGCGACGTATACAGCAGTTGGACTTCTCTTAACACAGAAGAAATACATATTAGAATTACTAGCTCGCACCTACATGAATGCAGCTAAGCCAATCAAGACACCAATTGCCGCAATGGAGAAGCTCACTTTGCATGTTGGAAATTATTTTGAGGACCCATCATTGTATTGAAGAACTGTTGGATCACTCCAGTACCTCTCTTTTACTAGGCCCGATCTTGCTTTTGTTGTAAGTAAGATATGCCAATACATGCATGCCCCTAGAGTACCACACTGGCAAGCTGTAAAGAGGATCTTGAGGTACCTAAAGCATACATATGATCAAGGCGTTCTCTTCTCCAAATCAACCTCAATGAACATTAGAGCTTACTCGGATGCGGATTGGGCAGGGTGCCCCGATGATAGAAGATCCATAAGTGCATATTGTATCTTCTCTGATTCTAATTTAATTTCATGGTCCTCCAAGAAACAATAGACTATTGCCTGGTCCTCCACTGAAGCAGAGTATAAAGCAGTAGCCAATGAAACAATTGAAATTATTTGGATTCAACATCTATGCCATGATCTTGGTATTCCACTCACCACTGCTCCAACCTTATTCTGTGACAATTTGGGAGCTATGTACTTATCCTCTAACCTGGTCTTCCATGCAAGAACAAAGCAAGTGGAAATCGATTTCCGTTTCGTGCATGATAGGGTCCTCAATAAGCCACTGTCTGTGGCTTTTATCTCAGGCAAAGAGCAGCTAGCAGACCTCCTCACTAAACCCTTATCTGCTGCAAGGTTCAATTTACTATGTTCAAGTCTTCGCTTATGTTCAGCACCGCTTGACTTGAAGGAGCCTGTTCAAGCCATGCATGCATCCCATGCAAATCAAGGTGCGCAACCTGCAGCAAATACAAAAGAGTTCACTGAGTGCATGCAACAAAATGCAGGAGGTGCTCTTGCAGATTTCATACAGCAAACTCCTCAGTCCATATAGCACTCACAGCAGTACTCACAACCCATGCAACGTACATGACACAACCTACAACAATCCAAAATTGCTGCAACAAACCATCCACTATAATCTGCCAGCTGTATATTGTACTAGGAATATTCTTTCAATCTTGTATATATATAGAGGCACTACCTCATTGTAATATTTGAGGAAAATAAATATACAAAGCTACAATTCTAGCACTTATAACTAGTTAGAGGGTAAAAAAAAAAAAGGTATTATTCTCTATAAATAAATTAGATTTCATATACTTCAAAGAGGTGAATACAGTAACATGACTTATCCTTCCGTATGAATCTAATGCTTCAGGAATTAGTTCCAACTAGCCAGTTGGAACCTAATTTGGCCAATTGATCCCAAGCTAACTTGATTATTACAAATAAATATTATATTGATGACAATATTTGATTACGACCACACTATAAGAAAAATGGGTATTTTTGGCTAGCACTTTTATCAGATTGACTGGAGATCTCTAGGCCTACAAATTAGAGGCAATTCTAAAAAAATGACTTTTTTTAGAGAAAAAAAAACTTTTCATTCATCACTGAATTCGTTACATTATTTATCATGTACAATCAACCTGTGTATATTCGAAGGACCATTCTCAATCCAACATATATCTTCTTCATTTTGTAATGTTAATCTTGCTAGTTGATGGGCCACTACATTTCCTTCCCTATGTACAAAAGCAACAGATACCATGGACTATGAGTCCTAGGTATGCTCTGATACTATGCTAGAATTGTAGCTTTGTATATTGATTTTCCTTAAATATTACAATGAGGTAGTGCCTCTATATATATACAAGATTGAAAGAATATTTCTAGTATAGTATACAACTAGCAAATTATAATGGATGGTTTGTTGCAGCAATTTTGGATTGTTGTGGGTAGTGCCTTGTACGTTGCATGGGCTGTGAGTACTGCTGTGATGAGAATTGAGTATGCACAGAATATTTGTTTTCAAGGAAACAATTGTATTACAACACTAAAAAAGATACACGGATCAGTATAACATATATACATGATTTGCAGAATCTATTCTAAGAAAGAAGACTAAAAATAAGACTATATTTTCTATTAGTTACAAGGTTAAAACAGAGTCAAATTTCCTTGTTTATTTTCTAGCTGTTACATCCTTGATTGTTGGCAGACTTGTTGATCGTGTGATATTCAACTTGATTTGAGGAATCATCATTTATACGCCCCAATAAGATGGAGTTGCCATCGGTTACTCCAATCTTATTTTTATGAATCTCTGAGCACTGATGTGACAAGGGTTTTGTTAAGAGATCGACAAGTTGATCTTGTGTGTTAACATGATGAACATTTAGTGTACCATTCTACACTATGTCGCAGATAAAATGTTAGTCAATCTGAATGTGTTTCATCCTTGAATGTTGAACTGGATTGAAACACAATTGTGTTACTCCCAAATTATCACATAACAGCTTTGGAGAAGCTGAAATGAAGAAGCCGAGTTCAGCAAAGAGTGCTAGGAGCCATAATGTTTCAGAAGCAGCGTTTGCAAGTGCTCTATATTCAGCTTCAGTTGATGATTGTGCGACAGCCCTTTGTTTTTTTGAACTCCAAGATATGGGATTAAAACCAAGAAAACTTATGTATGCTAAAGTGGATTTTCAATCATCAAAGTTACCTGCCCAATGGTCATCGGAATATGTGATAAGGTTGGGGGTTGAGCTTTTTTGAATGTGAATTCCATTTAAAATGGTATACTTCAAGTATCGAAGGAACCCTTTTGCAGTTGTCCAATTAGTTTTTTTTGGTTTATGCATAAATTGGGACAGTTTATTTACTGCAAAAGAGATGTCCGGGCGTGTGAGTGACAAGAATTGCAGGGCACCAATGACACTTCTGAATTCTGTGCTCTCATCCAAAGATGTGCCATCAATTAGCTTGAGAGTAGTGCTTGTGGACAGCGGAGTAGTAACATCTTTTGCGCCATGCATGTTGGTCTTTGTTAATAAGTCTCTAATATATTTGTGTTGTGACAAGAAGAGATCTTTTGTAGTTGGAATAACCTCCATACCCAAGAAAAAATGTAGCTGACCCATGTCTTTTAAAGAGAACCGATTGCAAAGTTGGTCAACGATTGATGAGACAAAAGTGGAATCATTTCCTGTGATAACCAAAACATCCACATACACCAAGAAGTAGCAAGTGACAGATTTGGTTTTATAGATGAACGATGAAGAATCTACTCTGAAGTTCTCAAAACCAAAATCCAGAATTACGCCTTTTATAGCTGAATACCATGCTCTTGGGGCCTGTTTGAGGCCATAAATTACTTTGTTTAACTGACAACCATGATTAGGTTTTGTGTCGTTTTTGAAACCCAGAGGTTGAACAATGTATACATCCTTAATCAACTTACTATGCAGAAATGCATCGTTGACATTAAGTTGTCTCAATAGCCACCCTTGTGTCACAGCAACTGTTAAAACAGTCCTAATAGTAGCCGGTTTCACAACCAGAATAAATGTTTCCTTGTAGTCCAAACCAGGTCGTTGATTGAAGCCTTTTGCAACAAACCTCGCTTTAAAGCGATCCGTTGACCCATCAGCTTTTCTCTTAACCCGAAACACCCATTTACAACCTATGGGATTATAGTTTTGGGTAGAGAAACTATATATCCATGTGCCATATTTCATTAGAGCTGTGAGTTCTTCAGACATGGCCTATCTCCAGTGAGAATTGAGTATGCACAGAATATTTGTTTTCAAGGAAACAATTGTATTATAACACTAAAAAATGATACACGGATCAGTATAACATATATACATGATTTGTAGAATCTATTCTAAGAAAGAAGACTAAAAATAAGGCTATATTTTCTATCGGTTACAAGCTTAAAACAAAGCCAAATTTCCTTGTTTATTTTCTAACTGTTACATCCTTGATTGTTGGCAGATTTGCTGCTTGTGTGATTTTCAACTTAATTTGAGGAATCATCCTTTATATGTTGGGAGTACTGCATGGACTAAGAACAATGGCAATGGACTAGCCATTGCCAAGTCCAAGTCTAATTTGCATCTGATTTTGAGATAAAATCCCTAGCATTGGAATCGGCAAAGCCATAGTATTCTAATTTTAGCTACATTAAAATCCTCTCGCTAGTCATACTTGGCGAGTACCTGTAGAAGAAGCAAACGTATATTTTATTGTTTCCGCTCACTCTTTCCCTTGTGTTTTCCATTTCCCTCGTATTTGCCCTTCATCTGTCATCTTGAACCCTTTCCGTCGCCATTTTTTTTTCTGCAGCTCCATCGCTGCTTCTCTCTCTCGCTCGTCTCTCCCTCTTCTCTCTGTTTGCCATTTTTGTTTTCTGAAACTCCTCTCCCTCTTCTCTCCCTCGCTCGTCTCTCCCTCTTCTCTCCGTTTGCCATTTTCTTTTTCTGAAACTCCTCTCCCTCTTCTCTCTTTCTCAATCGATTTTATCTCCGTTCCTGGGTTGATCTTCGACGGTTGTGCAATTTCCCCTCTCTCTCTCTCGACTTGGCTCAAGAACGCGACACTCTCTCTCGATTTGGGTTGTTAAGACTACCGAAACTTTATTTGGGTAAGCTTTTCATTGTCGATTGTGAGTATAAATTTGTGAATTTGTGAAATGGGTATGAATTTGTTTGGGTAAGCTTTTCATTGTCGATTGTGAGTATGAATTTGTGAATTTTTGAAATGGGTATGAATTTGTTTGGGTAAGCTTTTCATTGTCGATTATGGGTATGAATTTGTTTGGGTAAGCTTTTCATTGTCGATTGTGAGTATGAATTTGTGAATTTGTGAAATGGGTATGAATTTGTTTGGGTAAGATGGTTATTATCGTTGCTGATTTTTCAGCAGTTGGTATTGCTGATTTGTATTGAGTATTTTGAGTATGAATTTGTGTCCAGCCAAACCTCCTCTCAGATTCTTAGAGCGGAGAGGCCATCTTTCTTTTTTTTTTGGGTTTTCGGTAACTACAATCCGCTGTAGTTATTAGAGTTGGTGTTGCTGTTTTCTGGAGTTGGTTGCTTGGTTCTGTATTGTGGTTGCTGTTGTTGCTGTTTTCTATCGATGGTTGCTGTTTTGTATTGTTGTTGTTGTTTTCTGAAGTTGGTTGCTTGGTTTTGTATTGTTGTTGCTGTTGTTGGTGTTTTCTGAAGTTGGTTGCTTGGTTCTGTATTGTTGTTGCTATTGTTGGTGTTTTCTGAAGTTGGTTGCTTTTTTGTATTGTTGTTGCTATTTTCTGATTTTGGGCTGTTTTCTGAAGTTGGTTGCTGTTTTCTCAATTCATTTTCATCTGTACAAAAGTTGATTATTATTATGGACCTGTTCGAAAACATCAATTTGACCTTTGGAATTGGAATTCTTTTTATTGTAGTTGTTTTAAAACTGCCCACCGATCCACATGGTTCATGTATTAGTGCCTTTGATCTTGGTATTGATGCATTCCATAATGAAGCTATTGCTGATTTTGGGCTGATGCAATGCATCTCATCAACAAATTTTACCTAATTTAAGCTCTCCTTTCATGTAAGCATGATTTAGGGTGTATTTATGTGTATATGTAGTAGTATATGTGTGTGGGTAATGGCTTGGACGCTACATTAATGTTGTGGCTATCTTGATCGATGGTTGCTTTCAATACCATTTGATCCCGGAAACACCACATATATTATTTGTTACAATCGTTAAGACACTTATAAAAAAAAAAAAAACCAAGTATATGTATGTGGGTATGTATGTATTTCTTTATGTGCAGAAGCTAAATCCTAATATTTTCTGCATGTATAACATGATTTGCTACTGACTGATCAAAAAGAGATGAGTAGATAATATTGATTTGTGAGCATGCCTATTATTGTTTAGATAATATTGATTTAGATTAAGTAGAACATTAACATCAACACATCCAACCGAAAACAAAGATGAGTTTGCTATTCTTTGCAAAACAGATGAGGAATAAAATGTGTTTGATGTTCTTCTTTGCAAAACAAAACACAGAGTTTATTTCTTTGCTGTTTTTCTTTGCAAAATAGAACAAGAAGTTTATTTCTTTGTTATTTTTCTGCATATTCCTTTGCTTTCTTTGCATACCAGATCAGCATCAATTTGGAGCATATTTGTGGACTGTTTGCATGTCAGTTTGTTTAATTTGTGACAACATCAATTTGCTGTTCTGTGGGACTTGAATATTTTACACTTTTCTGACTCCTTGAAAATGTAATATTTTTTAAGGATGGACACACAAATTGATGATTATCCCTTCTTCACCACTCTATTACAAAGTGGAGGAGAAGGTTATAATAGCACCCCAACGCAACATTCTAATGTTGTGCTCCAAGCAACATTCAATGACGGTGAAAATAGGCATCCTCCAAAAAAATATCAAAGGGGTGCATCTTTCACTGCAGAGGAGGATAACCTCCTCGTCTCAGCTTGGCTCAACATTAGTATCGATGCAATAAAGGGTATTGATCAAAAGTCCACGCAAATGTGGGAAAGAATTTCAGAATTTTATCATGAATGTAAAAAACAGAACAATGTGAACTGTTATGTAGTTTCTTTGATGAATAGGTGGTCCTCGATTCAGAAATGCACAAATAAGTTTTGTGCATTTTTAGCACAAGTAGAGTCATTGCATCCGAGTGGTGCAACAGAGCAAGACAAGGTATGTAACATTTTTCTTTAATTATCACAATTATATAGGACTCATTTATGAACTAACAACATTCCTATGGATTTGTAGATTGAGAAGGCAAAAATTTTGTACAAAGAGATGGAGAATAGTAACTTCACAATGGAGTATTGTTGGTGTCTTCTGAGACATCAACCAAAATGGCAGCAACACATCTCCACCCCTGGGACGAGGAGAAGGCCACAAGGTGAAGTTGCTATTGACACAGTGGAAGAGAACATGAAGGTTTTTGCTGAGAGACCTCTAGGCAAAAAAGCTGAGAAAGAAAGGGAGAGGAAGCGGAAGTCGATGGAAGGCAAAGAGTCTGAGATCAGCATTTCCTTAGCTAAAATAATCGAGGATAGAGCCACAACCATGGAAGAGTGGAGAAATGCTGCGTTGAAGGCAGACCAAAAAAGCGAGAAAGTATTTGAATTAAAGAAGAAGAAGTTTGAACTAGAGAAGAAGAAATTTGAAGGCAAGATGATGATGCTAGATCTACGTGGCATGAATGCCATGCAACAAGAATATTTCCATAATATTCAACACGCAATTTTTGAGGAATCGAAGTCCCATTCTGGAGGTAGATCTAACTCTCCTTCGACACCTTATTATGTAGATATTTAACTTCTAATATTTATAGAACATATTTTTCTCTTATCAAAAAAATATTTATAGAACATATTTTTCTCTTATAAAAAAAATATATATAGAACATATTTTTTTTGAGAATTTAGTGGCTGCCCAGCCACATGTGGGCTGGATAAATATGTGGCTGGGTAGCAACTAATTTGTGGACTGTTTTGTGGATAAATATGTGGCTGGGTATTTATTTGTGGGGCTCTTGTATGAAACTCTTTTGTATTTGCACTAAGTTTGGGAATGTGTTGCTGGACTTGAATGGGATTGTGTTGGTATTTATTTGTGGGACTCTTTTGTATGGGATTGTGTTGCTAGTTTGTGTATGGTTATGTGTATGGCTTGCTAGTTTCAGGTTCTTCTATTTTTTCCTCGGTTCTGATTCATTATTTTTTGTAACTTCTATATTTTTACTTCACATTTGGAACTTCTATATTTTTTGTAGATGAAAAATAATAGGTTGAGGAAAAAAATTAGTTGGGAAACAATAATTAGTATCAAATTAAATTATTAATTAACATATGGTTAGTATAATTGTAAAATATGAAAAAAATAATATTATTATTATTAACAAATAATATTATATTAATATTTTGACTAATCTAATGGCTAGTCCAATGTGGATTCATCTAGCCAAAGATTAAAGCTATAGTCAAAACTTGAGATTCTAGCTAAAATTTGGACTTGGCAGGCCATTGCCAATGCTCTAAGGAGTCTGTTGTATGAAATCTGCAGGAGCACCTCCTTCATTCTGCTGCATGCACTTAGTGCACTCCTCTATATTTGCTGCAGGTTGTGCACCTTGATTTGCATGGAATGCATGAGATATATGCATGGCTTGAGCAATAAGTGTTTTACATTTTGTACCCTAGAATACCAACAGATTATACATTACACCTTCAAACTACCTAGAATTAGTCATAATCATGTCCACCACCATCCATTAAGATTCAAGAGTGTACCAAATAATCTATCTTCTATATACTAATCTCGATATGCCCAGAATTTGATGATGATGGTGAAGAGTTGGATGTTTAGATAGTTAGTAAATACGTTGGTACTTATATTTGTCTGATGATTATGGCCCCAAAGTTTAGTCACTTCACTACCAATACTCACTTTACGTTGTATGTCTCTATCTTTAATATCCATATATAAGAACCCTATCACTCTGTCTCAACAATGACTAATCAATTGCTTTCTAGCAATAGTTTAGGTAAAGCTTGATGCAAAACTTGGCTAATATATCTCTTTTTGGCTTTTGACTATCCATTCAAAATTTAAACCCTTCATTAATTAGCCATTTCACTTTCTATGATTATAAAATATTATTATTTTTTATCTATTTTTAATATATATATATATTTTTTTAAAATAATTTTTTATTTTTATTTTCATAATTTCCAACAATTGAAAAATTCATTTTTATCCCACTATGAAGAGACGATATTGCCACCAACCTTTATTTGTTTATTTTTTATCTTCATTTTTATTGGATTGTAAACAAATTAATTTGTAACATATTTTTTTAAAATACATTAAAATTACAACAAACTATACATCAAAATAAAACTATAGTCAACAACAAAACATAATTTCATCCGACCACATTAAAATCAATTTAGCAATATTTTACCTATAGAATGAGAAAATAATGCATATCAAATATATTATTTCTAATAATCATCACATCGCGTGCATAAAAAATAATATTAAAAATAATGAGAAAATAATCTGTATAAAATATCGTAATTTCCAATAATAATCTCATCGTTCATCATGCATAAAAAATAATATTAAAAAAATGTCTTACTGTATCATGTTCAACTACTTTTACTACAAGCCAAGAAGCATATTATAAAGCTAATTCAATGATGATCTATTTTGAGCTTAAATAGCATAATTTGCCTCTCGCAATAATGCCCTAAATTTACTTATGTGATTACTAAAAGTCAGGAACTCCAAATGCATTATTTTAGTTTATGATGTCATGTTTGATATGAGGATATTTTAAAATATATATCCGGTCATGAATGTAAGTTTCTCTGATTAATAAATGAAAACAGCTTCCCTTAAAAAAAAAAAAAAAAAAAAAAAACTCATCCTCAAATGCCCTTTGTCATATTTTATACAATAATTAAAAAAATAACTCATTTATCAAACACAACTTTAAAAATAAATATAATCTTGAAACAATTAAAATCGACTCAAATTGATCTTAAATCGACTCAAATCGATCTTAATCAGCCCATATTGACCAATTGAAATGATTGTAAATGACTAGAAAACATTAAACTCGATTCATTTTGTTACCAATTCAAATTTAATTGATTGAATTATTTTGAATCGAACTATTTCTTTAAACCTTAAATAAATCTCTATGATGCATATATATATATATATGTGTGTGTGTGTGTGTTTATATATATATATATATATATATATATATATATATATATATATATAAACTTTACAAATACTCAATTTATTGGTTAAAGTTGTACGATAAAATATAAATTATCTTTTTTGTCAAAGTTAAGTAGCTCATCAACAAGTTTGACTTTACTTGAATAATAAGTATGTTGTGAACATAAAATATAATTAGAAAATAAACATAAACTCGAACTCATTCATTCTCTCCATACAATTAGAAGACCAAGTTACCAATTACTATTCACTCATACCCGACTCATTTATACTCCTAACTAGTGCGATGGTATCTTGATACAGTAATGATAAGTAGACAAGCCCCGTGCAGTTCTTTTATAGAAAAAGTGATTAAGTAGAATCACAGTAGTATACATGAGAGACTTGACAAACTGCATTATTCAATGACAACAAATGACAAATAACACCATCATGGAATTCTACCACCATTAAGATGAACATAAAATTAAGTTAAAATAAATGACATAAAATAAAGATGAACAGAATATCAATGTCATTTACATGACATAATTTTGACGGTTGAATCTTTTAAAAAAAGATGCACTCTACGATATTTTGGCGGCTTGATTGGTAAGTAATTAAGTAGAATCAAAACCGATCACCTGAAAAACTATAATAGCGAAGAGAAATCAAAATCAAATTAAGTACATCATAAGCCAAAGTGCATTTAACATCACACCATTAAGAGAGAAAATTGACAAATTATAATACCTAAAATAATTTATTTCGGTTCCAAAAATTTTTTTTGATAAGTAAACGATTATGTTAATCAGAACAAGCATAGCCAAGTACACAAGATGGTATATACAAGGTAACACCTATCTAGGAAGAAGCAAAGGAAACAAGAAAATCATAAACATCAAAGCCATTAAAATCTATAACTAAGGCCCATAGAAATAAAGACCTAATAAAAAGATATATGAGTGTTCTTCTAATGTGTGCTCCTTGTCTTCGAACATCTGGTCATTTCTCTCCTACCACAAGCACCACAGAATACAGATAGGAACCATCTTCTACACCGATTTGAATTGTAAAATACCTCCTATGTTTGTCTAAATGGCCAACAACGTAGCGACTATGTCGAGCATTACCCAAGCTAGCCTTAATCTACCAAACAGTTCATCCCATAGCAATCTAGCAAGTTCACAATGTAGTAAGAGGTGATCCACAATCTTGCCATTTTTCTTACACATGCAACACCAATCTATTATGATCACCCTACATTTCTGCAAGTTATCCGTCATCAAAATCTTATCCAAAAAAGCTGTCCAAGCAAAGAATGCCACTTTGGGAGGCGCCTTATTTCTCCAAATCTTCCTCCATAGAAATTGGTTGTTCTGAGGCTATGTGAGAGACATATAAGAGTGAACCGAGAATGTACCTTTGCCTTCAGGTATCTACCACAACGTATCAGCTCCTTGAGTGCTTGGTTTCTTAGAATACAAGAGACTAAAATAGTCCTCAAAGCTACCCACTTTCCAATCTTGGGCCGCCCTAGTGGAGTTGATGTTCCATTGGACTTGATCCCTAGATATTTCCATAAGATCAGCCACCGAAGCATCTTTCTCGCATGAAATCCGAAAACCTAAAGGGAACAAGACATTTAAGGCATAATTCCCACACCATAGGTCGCTCCAGAGTTGTATTCTATAGCCATCTCCTAATACGAGTCTTGTATAACAATTAAAAACCCTTCATCCTCGTCTAATGTGCTTCCAAACTCCCACCCCATTAGCCCCACTTATCTCTCTAGTGCACCAACTCCCCCAGACCTCCATATTTACAGTCAATCACTAATTTTCATAGAGCTTCCAGTTCCATATTATATCGCCACAACCATTTTTATTTACAGTTCTCTTAGTGCTTGAATATGATTTTTATCTACCTCACAAAAGATTAGTCTATCATATACAAATAGTAAGTGAGAAAAGTTAAGAGTACCCCTATTGGGATCACCAACCGAGAATCCATCCACAAATCCATTATTTACTTAAGTTGTTATCATTCTCCTAAGCGCTTCCATGGCAATGAAAAAAAGTAGTGGGAACAACGAATCTCCTTGTCTTAGGCCTCGAGAGCTGTTAAATAAACCAACTGGGCTGCCATTCACCAAAATTGAGAACTTCGTCGTTGCTATACACCATCTGATCCACGAACACCATCTCACCCAAAATCCACACCTCCCAAGTAAGTAAAGTAAGAAATACCAGTTAACATGATCATATGCCTTCTCCATATCTAACTTACAAAGAATCCTTATATTGCCAACTTTTAGTCTACTATCTAGGCATTCATTGACAATGAAAACTAAATATTAGCATACCCTTTACAAATGCATTTTGGGATTTTGTAATTATCTTCCCAATACCTCTCTAGGTGATTAGCAAGCACCTTGGAGATGATATTATACACCCCATTCACAAGACTGATGGGTTGATAATCCTTAACCTTTGATTCTTCGATCTTCTTAAAAATCAATACAATAAAAGTGGCATTGAGGCTTTTCTCAAATTTTTCAACTAAGAACAATTCCTGGAATATCTTCATTAGATCCTCATTCACCACCTCCCAACATATTTGGAAGAAACCCATAGAAAATCCATCTAAACCTGGTGCTTTGCTTTTACCATTCTCCTCACCAAATTGTGAACCTCAGTCTCCTCAAAAGGCATCTCCAACCAAGAGACCTTATGCGGCTCAATAGACTCAAAAGCTAGTCCATTAAGCTTTGGCCACTACCCCTCTTGTTTGGTAAGCAACTGCTCAAAAAAATCAACAACATGTTATCGAATCCGAGGGGCCTCCGTACAATCCACACCATCTATATTCAGCATCTCAATATTATTGGTTCTCCTATAAGAGTTAGCCACTCTGTGAAAGAACTTCATACTTCGACCCCCTTCTTTCAGCCACCATGCTCTAGATTTTTGGCACCAAGAAATGTCTTCCAATAATGTAACTCTTTCTAATTATGAGACCATCTCTGACTTCTGTGATAATTCTTCTAAGATAAGGACCCGACCCTCTTATATCCTTTCTAATTCCTATAACTCCTTCAACTTGGATTTCTTATGTTCACCTATATCGCCAAAGGATAGAGTATTCCAAAACTTTAAATCTTTTTTTAAATTTTTCAGTTTGTCTACAAAGATTAAGCTAAGGGTACCATGAAACTTATATGAAGAGCACCATTGCCTAGTCCTGTCCACAAAACCTTCATATTTTAGCCTCATAGTTTCAAATTTAAAATATCGACACACTTCTTGAATCCCACCACAATTCAACAATATAGAAAAATGATCTGAACACAGACGAGGCAACTTCTTTTGACATACGTCTGGATAGTGAACTTTTCATTCCAATGAAACTAAAAATCTGTACAATCTAGATCAAATCTGATTATTGGACTATGTGAATATCCTTCCCATAAGAGGGATGTCCACCAAACTCAAATAAAAAATACACTCCGAGAATTCTAACATTGCTGGTCGCATCCTACTTTTGCCTGAACGCTCGTTTGGTAACCTTATAACATTAAAATCTCCACCTATGCACCATGGCAGGTCCCACCAGCTATATACTCCCGCTAATTCTTCCCATAAAAGCCTTCTATTGTTGTCCAAACTCAGTCCATAAATACCAGCAAAAGGTCACAAAAAGTTATCTTCCTCACTCTTAAAGGACATTGCAACCGTGTACTCCCCTAAAAATTCCTCCATTTTCTTCACCACTCTTCTATCCCATATCACTAGAACACCTCCTGACGCCCTTTTGATGCAAGATAAGCCCAATCCACATATAGAAAACTCCAAATACTTCGAATAGTTCTTCTTGGAATAAATTTTAACTTAGAATCCTGTAAGTATACTATGTCTGCCTTCCACTCACAAAGTAATTTTTTATACGAAGACACTTGTTGGCTTTGTTGAGTCCTCAAACATTCAACAAAACAATTTTAGGCTTCATAAAGAAGAGGCTAGCCCCTTCCCTTTGGATTATCTTTCTCGGCTTTAGCTGTTCTCATAATTTAAAGACCACGTAAGTCTCTTTAACTCCCTCTATTTTTTTGAACCAGATTTCTTATGCTGAGCATAAATTGTTCCTCAAATCCCTCACACTCCATCCCCACAAAATATTGAATTTCCTTCACCATATGTAGAACCCAATCAGAAGCACTAGACTAACTTGTTAACATACAATTTAGGGGTATCGGCGTGCCCATTTCCTCCTCCACAAAGAGATTCTTACCCTCTCATTCAAAGGGACCCTGCATTGGGATAAGCATCTACGAGGGCCCTTTAATAGTTCCTTCCACTTCCAAGGATAGAGTTAGTGTCGAAGTAATCACAACCTTCATATGTATGCTCGTTGGCGTTTTATGGGCAAGGTACCACCTCCCTCCTAC
Organism: Juglans microcarpa x Juglans regia; assembly: GCF_004785595.1. Classification (NCBI taxonomy): domain Eukaryota; kingdom Viridiplantae; phylum Streptophyta; class Magnoliopsida; order Fagales; family Juglandaceae; genus Juglans; species Juglans microcarpa x Juglans regia. Next base: position 21,054,283 of record NC_054602.1, on the reverse strand, counting down.
TCGTTGGTTCTTTTTGGCCAAGATGCGCCAGAGATCTGACCCTTAAAGGTGAAGATATATCCAAAGCCCTAACATAAATGCCTTCCAATGGCTCTTCCACAGTCGCCGTCACCCTTTAGGCCATCGATGAGTGTCCATCTACCACTCACGAAGCCCTTTTCCTACGAGGAAGCCAGACTCCTGTTGGTCGAGGGTCGTGGGTCACCACCTCTTTGATCCTCCACATGGGCTGGGTCCCGTGGCTTTCCTTCCTTCCAATTTGTCCCACAGGCTAAGGCCCAAGGGAGCGACCCACATGTTCAGCTGTTGTTCTGCTAGGTCCGATCAAGCTGCTTTCCACATGGGCTGCCATGTTAGGTCTTGCAACATCTGAGCTGAGGCCCATTTGATCTCTTTTGCACTGCCCATCTAATAGTCTATTAATGGATGTTTCCTCCAAGCCTAAGCCCGTACCGAAAACACTGATCTCCAAGCCCACGTCCAAATCTCTTTTTTTCTCTTCACACTGTATCAAATAATCCACTTTGTCCTAAAGTACACCCAGTTGTACCTTAACAACATTAGCGTACTCAGTGGCAGAACCAACAACTTTTCTTAAGGGGGCCAACTTTTCTATCGCACGATATGTTTATATAAAATGAATAAATATTACAAAATCTTAAAACATATATAAAATTAAATCTTGATAATTTGCCAAATAACATAAAAATAAAATTTTAAAAACACAACTTAATATTTGTTTTAGATTTTTTAGGATAATACTTTATTGAATAATATTCATCCATTATTATTTTTGTAAATATGAAATATTTAGAAATTATTTTCCTCTTAGAAACTTTCAAATGATCTTTAAGAATGTCATCTTTCATTCTAATATCTAAGCTAGTTTATCAAATTTCATGTAAAATCTATCTATTTTGGCATCACATTAAGTATGGAATACTACAATTGATAAACTTTTCCTTACTCAATAAAATTTTAAGGATAAATCATCTTCACTATTTTTCATATAAATAAATCATCCATCTTAAATAGTTTTTTTGATATTTTCTCTTTAAATTCTATATTAAGAAACTTAAAATTGTACAATAAAAAATTTTGGGATCAATGTTAATAATTTATTATTTGTCCTTATCTTAGTTTTAATTTAATTTTAGTGAGGTCACATCCTTGAAAATAGGTAATATATAGAAATTATACAAAATCTAGGAGTTATAGAAAATAAAATTAGAAAGAGACATTTGTATGTATATTGAAATTTTACAAAATTTTAAAAAGTATATGGGAATAAGGAGATTGTAAATTTTTTTCTTTTTTTTTTGGGGGTGGGTCATGGCCGCTCACAATATATGTAGATCAGCCATTGAGCGGAGTACACCCGTCTGCTAGGTTGACAGCAAACCTACCAACGCCACCTTACCACTGTGTAGTACCTGTTCTAGCAGTACGAGGAGCTTTGTCAACCCATGTGCATTACCTTGACTTATTGGCTCCTCCCCTATCCTTCACGTCGCCTCTGCCTCCACCCCCTATTTTCATGGAGTTGCACCGATACCAGAGCCTTTCTATAGAAACAGTTCTGCGACTGAAGGACCGCCAATAGTGGCCTCAAAGGTGCTCCTCCTCTAGTGTGGTTTCCACCTCTCCCTTGGTTTATGAACGTTTGTGAACTCCCACAGCACCTCCATTATCCCTTCCCTTTCATATCTTCTAGTATGAAGATAAAACTGCACCTGCTACCACCACCATATTCCACTATAGCCATAAAATGAACGCAAGTATTTGAACACCATTGCCCTATGAAACTGTGATTCCCTTCCATTACCGCGGTGTAGAAGTCCTTTTTTACTCCTATCATACAGTCCTCCAGTAGTAGTAAGCAAAAAACTTCCCTCCTTTGATAACCAAAAAACCTTCGATGCTATCGTGTTTTGGAAATCCCATTGTGATCACACCTAACCAGTCAAAGTTCGAACTAATCTCACCGTAACAGACCACCAAACGTCATCGGAATCAACTGAATATGAGTTGTACGGATTGGGGAAAAAAAATCTAAAGAGAGAGAAAACCAAATCTGTAATACAATTACACGGTTCCAAAAATACAAACTCCAACGCAGAAATCGATATTTTAAAAAGAAAAAGTGAGAGGAAAGGGAAAAAATTTCCAAGTCATATTATCTCATTTCCTCCCACCTAATATAATCCATGTCTCAAAACCGTAAAAGAACTAAATGAACACCACAAAGTAAAACAAGTGAAGGGGCCTACAGGATTTTCAAACAAAAAGGGTAAATTACTGAGAGACTCCTAGCCACTTAGTGAAGTTCTCAAACTCGGTGTAATCACTATCTGATATCATTGTCTTGTACCATGCTTTCCCTGCAGCCTGAATTGCAGAAGCCTCGTCCTGAAAAACCCAAAAGAAACAAGGTGACACAAATATGTCCTTTAATAAGCTGCTGAAATCACCAATGGCATTACAATTTTACATTGAACAATCATCAGTCACCAACAAGAAAGCTGCTACCACAAAAAAGATGTGATTGACATTATCAGCGACGCCCATTAGAAAGAAGTATGATAAACTACAGAATTGAGGCTCAGGGAAAAAAAAAAGTGATGATCCTTGTAAAAAGGGCCACAGATAACCTAAAACATTTGTTTTTTTTTAATGACGGGGAACCACCCACAACAGAGCCTTTAGGACTCCTCGAATCTAAACCCCCGGAAGACTAGCACAGCAATCCTTGGGGAAATCAAACCGGTAACATTGGGCTCATGCACACAGATAACCTAAAACAACTGAGAGGACAGAAAAAAAAGCAAAAGGATTGTGGAAACCTAGTTGAGTTTTCAATAACAGCGCTTGGTTAGGTAATTGTAACACCCCAATCCCACATTGGGAAAAAGAATTCACATTGAGTGTGCGAGTTATATGCGTAGTCTGTACAGTTCAATCCCACTTTGACTACTTACTTGGTGAAACCATTGGTAATTATACGATTTTTTTTTTGTTTTTAGGATGAAATCATGAAAATCTAGGGAATTTTATGATCCTAGGAAAGCTTCAAATTAACTAGTCCTTTTAGAATCATGGTCAGACGTAGCTAACTCTTTCCCTGGAGTTGTTGTATATGGCACCAGAGGTACCCAGCAAATACTAGAGCATTATATTACATGGGCAGACAAAAGTTATTGTTCCAAATACCAAATAAAACTATAATCACTTACCGCTACAAATAATGCTTTCTATATGTCTGTTTAAAGAACGGCCCTAGGTTGCTCATGTCTATTCCATTGTTTGGTCGAAACGTAATGCAATGGTTAGAAGCAAGCAATGCAAAATCCCACCTCATTTACAGAGCATTATAGTATATGAAGCTAGAAAAAGAAAGAGAAGGAAATTAGCATGGAAGTGGCAAACCTTAGTGATTTGCTTTCTCTTCTTGTCAAGCTTCTCCTTCTTGGCCTTAACGCGTTCTGCCTCGGCCAAAAGAGCCATCCTCCTGGCGGTCTTGGCGTAGGGGTTCAGCTTCAGCAAGGTGTTGAGATTCTTCAGTGGGTTTTTCTTCATTGGCGCCCTCTTAACCTCCCTCTTGATCGGCTTCACCACGGACTGCACCTCGTCCGAGTTGATAATCCTCGACAGGTCAGCGTTCACCATCTTCGACCTCGGCAGCACATACCCCTTCTTCTTCTCCGAAGGCTTTTCGAATGACCCGTAGATCGAGTCCAGCTTCTCGAATGCCGACTTGGTCCAGATCACAAACCTCCCGAGGTGACCACCGGGAGCCAGCTTCAGCAGGTTCAGCCTCTCCACGTTCACGATATCAACCCCGGGAATGTTCCTGAACGCTTTCACGAGCTTCGCCCCCTCAGTTCCGTAAACAATCAGTGGGCCCTTGCGATTGATGTAACGGCGGTTTCGCATCTTACCCTTGCCTGGACGGATCGAGTGGCTGTCCTTAGCCTTTTCGGCATCGGGGTGAGCACCAATGTCTTTCAGAACCTTGAGAGCCGCCGAAGTCTTCTCCACGCTCTCGGCTGAGTCGCTGATGACCAGGGGCAACTCGGGAACCGACTCGATCCTGTGTCCACGGGCAAGAACAAGGGAGGGGACGGCGGATGCGGCTATGGCCGAAACAATGGCGTAGCGCTTGAGGTTGACATTAACCTTGCGGTGCCAGCGGCGCCAGATCTTCGTGGGGGCGAACATGCGGCCGCCACGGCACATGTTACCAAAAGCACCCTGGCCGGCGCGGTGGGTCCCACCGCCGGGGACACGGGGGATACGGGAAACTGCGCGTCCGGTTCCCCAGGACTCTGCGGAGGTCTGGTGGCCGGCGCGCTTTGATACGGCGTACGGCTGCCGTTTGTTCTTGGATATGTTGGCGTGGACGAAGTTGACGATGTCAGGTCGGATCGAGGCCCTCATAACGTCCGGCAGGTGAACGTTTTCGGCTGATTCGGCGCCATCATGTGATTGAACGGTGACGAGAGGGCGTGCGGCGGCTGCAGCCATCGGTGCTCAGTGTGTGGAAATGAAACCGAATATTGGGGTGAAGGACACTAGGGTTTACGGGTGCAAACTAGGTTTTGAGTGGCACTTTATAGTACGGTGGGTAGTTTCGTTTGGTTTGTGCGTTTGGGCTGTGAGTTCATTGGATCTTTGTCTCAATCATATTTGGGCTAATCGATGGGCCGTAAATGATTATAATAATTAAAATAAACAAATAGATAAAGTTGCCGCGCATTCCCTCTCCACATTGAACTCTTTATATTTTTTCACGAAAAATGTTAAAATATCTCATGAGTTTGTTCCCATAAATCTCATCATTTATGTATTTTTATTTTTTTATTATTTTACTTAATGATTAAAGAAGTGACTATTAATAAAATTGTGTATTTGTTTTATTTATTTTTCTTAATGATTAGGATGTTAAACAAATGTTTTAAAGAAAATCACAAAAATAAAAAATTTTCAACTAGCGATACTTCCAGTGGTAAAGGCTGAGTTGCCCCTAGCAACATCCTTTTTTCACTTTATGGTTTTAATTATTTAGAAATAAGTCTCTCTGTCAAATTTTCTATCTATCAATACTGAAAAGAAACACATGACCAAATCACAAACTATCACATGTCCTCCACAATCTTCTTAAAAGATTGTCAACTTTTTTTAAAAAAAAAATGAATTTTTATTATTAAATATAAAAAATTAAAAAAGAAAAAAGAAAAAAATGAGGGATATCCACCACCGGCTGCAACCCCAACCACCAACACCAACCTTCGCGTTGGCCGGTTTTCGGCCACCACAAAGGTGGCCCCCATTTGGTTGTCATGGTGGTGCCATATCCTTTGGCATGGTTCGGATGCCTCCAATGGTTGAGGCACCACCTCAACAGACACGAGGTGGCCCATACAAGGCCACCAAGAGGTAGTTTCCATCCACCACGAAGATCGATTGATTTTGGCCACCGCCAGTGGTTGGGGTGCACCCCTATTGCCGGTGGTTGTCCCACCTTATCCTCTTGTTTAATTTTTATTTTTTAATAATAAAAATTAATTTTTGTTAATAAAATTCTTATTTGTTTTTTTAAAAGATTATTTTGAGGACACGCGATAGTTTATGATTGAGCCACATGTTTTTCATTAAACTTAATGGATGAAAAAGTTAATAGATGGACCTATATTTTAAATAACTGAAACCACGAGGTGTTTTTTTTAAAAAAACATAGAGAGCTAATTTAAAGTCGGGTATAGCATAAGGAGTGTGTGACGCCCCCAAGTTCCGCTTGAGATATGACGGAGATTTAACCATCGGAACATGCAGCATAAGATTACATACCCCGTTCATGATAGATAAGATGTAATGCACCTAACATGTTTCTAACAGTATGCATTAAACGTAGCAGATAATGTTTTTTTTTATCAACATACAATGTACTAGAATGCTAAATCTAAAACAACTTCCCATTTCATTCAAGTATAATAATTCATCTTTCATCCAAAATATCAAGTTAAGCCATCCATATAATAAAGTAAGGTCCCAGAACATTGATTCACTTTAAACCTCAAAAGTGAAGCACATTATTTAAGGTTATATGGTCCTAAACCTGATCTCATGCCTCCAAGATTTCATCCCTCTCGACTAATAATTTCAAAATGACTTCCATAAAATAGTCCATTAGGATAAAACAATTTCAAGGGTGAGAATCTCTTCAGTTATTAGCATACATTAGGGCCATGCTTCCCTCCTAAAACCCTTTCAATACCACTAATCAAACGCATAATAATCTTCATATAAAACTCTATCAACTTGAAACTATCCTCCATCGTGAACTCGGCTTCACTTAGCTCAGGCCATACGCACGACGGCAATTACAGTTTCTACTATTTCGGGGGGAATTACGGGTGTAAGTTGTAACCAATCCGATTCGATCTAATTTTGGACATATTTTATAACCGAACCGGTGTATAATCGGTATACACCGGTTTTGAAAATTGAAAAATCGATACCGAACCGATTCATCACCAAAACTGGAACTACCAATTTTTTCCGGTCCAGTTTGATCTAATTTCTCAATGTGGTTTTAATGATGAAAATCTCACAAAGTTTTTCTAGAGTAGAGACAGATACTACTATAATATGGAATTTAACTATAATCTATATAAGTTAGACTATACACCTTTTATATTAATACATATGATCAAATGTGTATAAATATATTTATAAAAAATAATATATATCATAATTCATTATGCCATAAAATTTATTTATCCTTGATATGTATATACATATATCAAACGTAGGTTTATAATAATAACTTAATATTAATGTTCATGTTTAAGAATAGGTACCCATTACTTAAGATAAACGATATATTCAATCAGTTGCAATGAGCTGCAGTTTTTTCTAAAATCGATCTCAAATCAGTGTACTATTAACTAAGGATTAAGGAAGGTAATGTATATAAGATGATTTTTTGGACTAAATATGGTTACTATGAATTCACCGTAATGCCTTATGGGTTGACGAATGCCAGCAGCTTTTATGGATCTCATGAATAGGTTGTTTCGACTATTCTTAGATTTATTTGTAGTAGTGTTTATTTATGATATCTAGTGTACTCTCGAAATATTGAGGAGCATGGAGATCACTTGAGGATGGTACTAAAGACCCTCAAGGACCACCAATTGTATGTTAAACTCAGTAAGTGCGAGTTGTGGTTGAAGGAAGTAAGATTTCTAGCCCATATAGTCTCTGGAGAGGGAATTATATCATGGTGAACCAAGCAAAGTAGAAGTTGTGACGGATAGGAAACGACCTGCCTTAGTATAGGAAATCAGGAGTTTTTTGGGTTTAGCTGGTTATTATCGTAGGTTTATGGAAGGATTTTCCAAATTGTCAAGTCCTCTTATAACATTGATAAGGAATGATGTTAAGTTCATATGGACTAATCGATGTGAGCTGTGTTTTGAGGAATTGAAGAGATGATTAATCATGACCACTATTTTAGCTTTACTGGAGCCATACAAGTCATTCGTGGTATTCAGTGAAGCGTCGAAATATGATTTCAGATGTGTTCTAATGCAAAAAGGCAAGGTGATAGTTTATGCATTTAGATAATTGAAAGATCATGAAAATAATTGCTCCACTTATGACATGAAATTAGACGCAGTAGTGTTTACACTAAAAATATGGCAACACTATCTATATAGGGTGTGCTCTAATGGAAAAAGGCAAGGTGGTAGCCTATGCATCTAGATAAATGAAAACTCATGAAAATAATTACCCCACCCATGGCACGGAATTAGCTGCAATAGTGTTTACCTTGAAGATATGATGACATTATCTATATGGAGAAGAGTGCGAGGTGTACACGGATTACAAGAGCTTGAAGCACTTTTTTACGCAAGCGAACCTTAACATGAGACATCGGAGGTGGTTGGAGACCATCAGTGATTACCAGTACATGATTAAGTATCACCCGAGTAAGTCTAACTTAGTCGTGGATGGCCTAACTTGTAAGTCAAAGGCAAAGGATAAAGGGAAAATTTTGGTGGTAGATTTGTTCTTAGAGAATATGAGGCTTTTACTGGTAGAGGACAGGTCACCAAGGGAGGTTCTTGCCACTCTATATCATTTGAGGATAAATAATTTTGACAAATTGTGAGAGCAACAAGAGAAGAATTGGAAGTTGTTGGAGAGTCGAAAGAAACTTGGCATAGGCGAATGACCTACCCATTTTAGTTTGGGCGAGGATGCGATCTTATTGTTCGAAGGGCAAAAAGTGATCTCAAATAACCAAGAGTTTATACGAGGAATTTTTTCAAAATCTATAAGAAAAGGTAAAATAGAAAGTAGCAAATACTATGATGTTGCTGAAAAATAGAAAAACAGTAAGGCAATAACCATGCTTGAGAAAGAAAAACCTTTTCTCTGTTCTTATCATTAACTTGTATATGTTCTATACATTCGAGCTCAGTATTTATACATAAATAATTGAGGTTATTTGATGACAAAACCTGTACAAAGACAACAGAGGAAAACAAAGTTTCGTGCTGTACAAAAAGAAGAAAAGAACAAAAGTAGGGAAAAAAAAAACGTTAGTCCCTTTGCACATTGCAGCTTTATTCCATCCATCCTATTGCTTCCACTTTCTTTCCTTTTTCTTCTGAGCCATCCTGGACTTGTTGGCTGTCCAATTCAACTGAGTCATGGTTATGTTGATGGCATTCATCTTGCATTTTCTTTTGTGTTTTCAACAGGCCCCACAAGATAGAGAGTAGATGTTTTTTGCTCCCATCTTGTACAAGTGTGTGTAGAGGCTGTTAGATCCCAGTGCCTTAGTCAGAATATCTACAACTTGTGATCTACTACTTACATGCTTAGTAATGACACTTCTTTCTTGGATTTTATCACGGACCAAATGAAGATCAAGTTCTATGTGTGTAGTCTGTTCACGGAACACTGGATTTGCAGCTATGCGTAATGCAACCTTATTGTCACAGTATAACACAGCTGCCTGAGGATGATCTACCATTAAGTCTTGAAGTAAAAACCTTAACCAAGTTAATTCACAACAAGCACTTGACATGGCTCTATATTCAGCTTCAACTGAGGACCTAGAGATGGTGTTTTGTTTCTTAGATTTCCAAGACACTAGGGAAAGACCAAGAAAGGCACAGTTTCCTGTCACAGACCTTCGTGTATCTGGGCATGCCCCCCAATCCGAATCACAGTACACCTCAAGTTGCAGGTTTGACTGTGAAGAGTACAACAATCCTTGGCATGGAGCCCTCTTTATATACCTTATCACCTTGAGCAGCATCCAAGTATGGGACCCTAGGAGCTTGCATGAATTGGCTAAGGAACTGGACTGAATATGCTAAATCTGGTTTGGTGATGGTGAGGAAAAGAAGCCTCCCAATAAAGTCTTCTGTAAATAGAAGGATCCTTAAGCAAGGCACCTTGATCTTTGGGCAACTTGCTACTTTGATCTAGGGGTATCTTAGTAAGAGCTGCTCCAATGGTTCCCGAGTCAGACAATATGTCCAATGCATATTTTATTCTACATACATAAATTCCCTTTTCTGATCTTGCCACTTCTAAGCCAAAAAAGTACTTCAAAGTATCCAAATCCTTTATCTTAAATCTATCATGCTGGAAAGATTTGATGCATGAGAGAATGAACAATATCCATGTCACTGCCTACTATCATAAGATCATCCACATAGACAAGTATAGCTATAAAGGACTCCCCCACTGACCTTGTAAAAAGACAATAATCTGATTTTGACTGTTTGAAACCCTTTGAACAATGAAATCTGAGAGCTTGACATACTATTGCCTTGATGTCTGTTTTAATCCATACAAACTCTTATGAAGTTTGCAAACTTTTGCACAATTACCATCAGAATATTCTAGTGGAAGTTCCATATAAACTTCCTCATCCAAATCACCATGGAGGAATGCCTTGTTCACATCGAATTGGTGCAAATTCCACCCTCTAGCAGCTGCTACAACAAGCAATTTTCTCACTGTTTCTAACTTTGCCACAAGAGAGAAAGTCTCATGGTAATCCAACCTCTCCTGTTGTGTGTATCCCTTTGCCACTAACCGTGCCTCATACCTCTCAACACTTCCATCTGCATTTTACTTGATCTTATACACCCATTTGCACCCTATAGCCTCCTTGCCATGAGGCAAATCAACTACAGTCCAAGTGTCATTGATCTCTAAGGCCTTTATTTCAGCTTGCATTGCCTTGCACTAACCAAGAGTTTTGGCAGCTTGTGCATATGTGTTAGGTTCTATTTGCTTTGTGATTGAAGCAACAAAGGCTTTATATGTGCTGGACAGTTTATGATAAGACAGAGTAGCATCAAGAGGAGAGGCATTACCTATAAGTCTTGATCCTTTCTTCTTGTTTAACTTTTGTGAATGGGGAGTGAGGATGCTTGTTGACAAATGAAGTCCAGCAAGTAAGGTGGTGCATGCTTGTCTCTGGTGGACCTTATAGGCATGTGAGGACTGGTGGAACTGGCATGTCTCTTCTCTAAGAGGTTCTGGTGAATTTTGTGTGTTTGAAGTGTTTTCTGCATTCTTTATATTGACATCTAGTTCAGGTTTAAGGTGAAATAACTCAGAAGTGTGGTCAAGAGCAGTATCCAATGGTTGGGGGAAAGATAATGTAGTTGGACTTGGCAAGTCATGTGGAGTGGTTATAGTCTCAGTTTTATATGGAAAAATCTTCTCATGGAAGATAACATTTCTAGAGATGAAGACTCTTTTTGTCTCTAGATCCAGTAGCTTATAACCTTTAACCCCAAAAGAATAACCCAAGAACCCAAGAACATACACTTCCTAGCTCTAGGATCAAACTTGTGCCTATTATTGACCAGAGTAGAGGCAAAGGCCAAGCACCCAAATACCCTAAGAAGAGAGTAAACATGTTTGGTCTTAAAAATGAGCTCAAAATGAATCTTGTTTTTAAGCAATGGTGAGGGGGTTCTATTTATGATGTACACTATAGTGAGAATGCAATCATTCTAATATCTCATTGGAATTTTACTTTGAAACTTTAGGGCCCTAGCTACATTCAAGATGTGTTGGTGTTTACTTTCTACAACAGCATTTTGCTGAGGTGTTTCAACACAAGTTTCCTGATGGATTATGCCTTTTTTTAAATAAAAATCTTTCATGTCAAATTCCCTTCTATTATCACTTCTAATCACTTTAATTTTGGAATCAAATTGGGTTTCAGTCATGGCACAAAATTGTTGTAAAGCTCCAGTTGCATCAGATTTTAGTTTTAGCATATATACCCAGGTACAATGATTGAAATCATCACCTATACTCAAAAAGTATCTTGATCCATCATGACTAATCTCATTACAAGGCCCCTAAAGATTACAGTGGACTAAATCAAAATATCTTGCTGTTTTGTGAAGGCTAACAGGAAAAAGGAAGTTTATGTATGCTAAAGGGAAAACTGAGCAGGGGATGGAAGTAACATCAAAATAAAAAAGGTCATCTAATCAAGCTCATCCTAGAATCAGAGAGGTGTCCAAGTCTATAGTGTCTCAGACAAAAATCTTCTTGATTGTTGATAACAGAAGCAGAAATGTCAGAGTTGGTGGTTAGAAAGGATAGAGCTTAAACTAAAGCTGTAGGGGAAACTTCATTCCTCAGTAGGTGATACAAGTCATTCCTTACTTCATCCATTCCAATCGTTTTCCAAGTTAAAAGGTCCTTTATGTAGAAAAATAAGACAACATCTTGATTTTTGACTAAGTTTCCTAGCAAATATGAAATTAAAGGAAAAGGATGGAACACAAAGCACATCATGCAGAGTCAAGTATTTTGATAACTTCGTTGTTCCAACATGAGAAACATTGACAGTTTCACCATTTGGGAGAGCTACAGAATATGTAGCAACACTTTTGATGGTAGTGAAAAGGGAGGTTGAGCAGGCCATGTGGCCTATCGCCCCTATGTCTATTATCCAAGGTGTATCAAAAGTAATGCGTGTGTTTATACTACAAGCTAAGAAACAAAGTGAGATACCAGATATCTTTGACATGTTAGATTCAGAATGACTAAGGGAATGGACTTGATTAAGTGGAGGTGTGTGAGAATGACTGGGTTGTGAATTGAGTAAGGCAATTAGCTGTGAATATTGCTCTTGAGTGTGTACTGCTTGGTTGTCATTGATTATCTCTTGTCTAGATGTCATAAGGGTAGTGACTTGATTGACAACTGTTGGTCTGCCCTTCCCATGGAGTTTGTGGCCTAGTGGATAACCCTAAAGTTTGAAGCACTTTTTTGCAACATGGCCAGGCATTCTGCAATGGCTACACACTGGTTTCTCAGGGTTAGTTTTAAAACATCTTTCTAAGGAATTTCTAGGCCCTTTACAAAATGTGCAATAATATTTTTTTTGAGGTGTGGTATTCTGCCTTCCCACATCTCTAGCAGTTGCTATCATAGCCATGGAATCACCAACTAAAGTGTCTATAGAAATATGTCGCCTATTTTCTTCTTCTTGTATTATGGAGTACACTTCATTTAGACTAGGAAAAGGTTTGATTAGAAGGGTCTGAGCCTTAAGGGCTTTGTATGTGTCATTTAAACCCATAAGAAACTTCATTACCCAGTCTCTTTCTTGGTTATCCACTATTGTTTCCAAACCCCCACATGTGCAATTAGGAATAGATTCATAGTTCATCAATTCATCCAACAGAGTCTTTTAACTTAGAGTAATACATACTTACAGTGTCTTGGTTTTGCATTATTGTAGCAATACCTTGCTTTACTTCATAAATCCTGGGAGCATTTTGCTGTGCAAGTCGTTGTTCAAGTTCCTTCCATAGTTGGTGAGCAGTCTCAGCATAAAGGGTGCTACTCTTGATGTCAACAGACATAGTGTTTTGCAACCAGGTGATGATTATGTCATTGCAACGAAGCCAATGATCCATCAATGGACTATCAGCCTCAGATGGTTCACAAATGCTCCCATCAACAAACCCAAATTTATTTTTTATGCGAAGAGCTCTTTTCATTGAACATGCCCAAGAATAATAGTTGCTTGAATCAAGCATTTTGGTGACAAGAAGGGCTCCAGAACTGTCATTGGAGCCAATAAATAAGGGTTGTTTGGTTGGGATGGATCAAGAATATTTGAGTTTGAATTTGTGTTTTGATTGACATTGGAGTTGATGGAATCAACCATGATGCTCTGATACTATGTAAGAAAAGGTAAAACAAAAAGTAACAAATACTATGCTGCTAATGAAGAACAAAAAAACAGTAAGGCAATAACCATGCTTGAGAAAGAAAAACATTTTCTCTGTTCTTATCATTTTAACTTTTATGTGTTCTATACATTCGAGGTCAGTATTTATACAAAAATAATTGAGGTCATTTGATGACAAAACCTGTACAAGGACAACAGAAGAAAACAAAGTTTTGTGTTGTACAAAAAGTAGAAAAAAAAAAAAAACGTTGATCCCTTTGCACATTGTAGCTTTATTCCATCCCTCCTATTGCTTCCACTTTCTTTCCTTTTTCTTCGAAGCCATCCTGGACTTGATGGCTATCCAATTCAGCTGAGTCATGGTTATGTTGGTGACATTCATCTTGCATTTTCTTTTGTGTTTTCAATAAAATCCAACTCCTCACCATACACCATGAATCTAGGAGGAAAGAAATTGTACCAAGATCTCAAGAAATGATATTAGTAGAAAGTGATGAAGAGGGACGTCACTCGCTTTATCGAAGAATGTGATACATGTAGGAGAGTAAAGATAGAGTATCAATGACTGGCATGAAATTTGCAAAATTTACCCATTCCTAAATGGAAGCTTGATTAACCCTGCAAAAACTTGAATATACAGAGACTCCTACGGTAGAAAGGTATGGTGTAAGGGTAAAAAAAAAAATTGTCGTTGGATGTACCAATGAAAGGAATACAATCAATTACAAGTTTGTTGTCGAATGGCGAATTTTAATCACTGTACGTGTTATTGGTAAACAGTGTCTTCGGGTGATCTCTAGGACATTGGAAAAGTGGAGTTTTTCCTTGCACAAATGGTTGGAAAATGAGCCATAATCAACACAAAATCGAGAATTTTATTATATATATTATTCTTTAAGTTATTCGTAGGATTGATCCTCTGTTGAGTAATAACTTGGAACGTTCTTTCTCTCAACCAAAAGAGAATATTGAACCTCGGCTTTCCTAGTATAGTGTGTTGTGTGTGCATAGATTTTTTTGGTTCTCAACTTGTATACTTACTCATAAACATGACGAATTGATTTGTGGAAATAATACTTGTACTAAACTATGTTGCCTGTGGAAATATTTTTAACAGATTTAGCTACTTTTTGCACACCCCTTTCGGTGATCCTATACTCTCTTAGGGATTGCTCAAGAAAGAGATGAGATTATAATTTTGTGAATAATAATAAGATGATTTGTGAATAATAGTGAGATAATTTGTGAATAGTAGTGAAATAATTTGAATTAAGTATTTATTAGGTTTTGGAAAAGGAGAGAAAAAGTTTAATAAAAAATATTATAAAATTAAAATCTTGTTGGAATATAATTTTTTCTTATTAATTTTGTTTTTGGATTTAAAAATTTTGAATTATTTTTTATTTAAAAATTTGGAAAAGCTGTCATGATTAGTTTAAAAAAATTATAATGATTAATTTGGAAGTGTTTATGTTTTAATGATGTTTGAGAAGGAAATGAGATGACATGAAGTGAACTTTTTTCAAAGCTTGGAGAATGGGATAAGATGATAATTTTGTGAATAACAATAAAATGGTTTATAAATAATAGTAAGATAGTTTGAGTTAAGTATTTATTAAGTTTGGAAAAATGAGAGAAAAAGTTTAATAAAAAATATTATAAAATTAAAATATTGTTTGAATATAATTTTTTAATATAATTTTTGTTTTTGAATATGAAAAAATTAAATTGTTTTTTATTTAAAAATTTGTTAAAGTTATAATGATTAGTTTGAAAATGTTATAATGACTAGTTTCAAAGTATTTGTATTTTAATGATATTTGGGAAGGAAATGAGATGGAATAAGATGAAATGAGATGAACATATATTTTCAAAATTCTCCCCGTTTGGATTGAGAAACTATTTCGTCTTATCATTACAATTTTTTCAAATTCCTACATAAAATACAATAACAAATTCTACTTTTTTAAATTTTAATTTAATTTTTTCAAGTCCCAAAATAATAATATTATTAAAAATAATATTTTATTTAACTTTTAATCTTTATTTAAAATCATCTAAAATCATCGCATATCATTCACTATCCAATCCTAAAATAATAATATTATTAAAAATAATATTTTATTTAACTTTTAATTTTTATCTAAAATCATCTAAAATCATCGCATATCATTCACTATCCAAACGGGTGCTGTTAACCATTTATTGAAATGGCAGACGCTGTAATTGAAATTTGGGTTGGAATTTTGCTACACAACCTCTACCACACTCCACATTTTTTTAAATTTTTTACTTTTTTAATATTTTTTTTTTTAATTTTTTTTAGTTTATTCTTTTTAAATTATTTCAAATTTTCTATTAATTATTCATATAATAAATATTTGATAAAAGAAAAAAATAATAAAAATTAAAAAAAAAATGTGGAGTGTGAAGTGTGAGGAGGTTGTGAAGATTTATTCTTTAATGTTAATGTCTAGGAGCAGAGAAGATGACGAGTGAGATTTGTGCAGATTTTAGTGTTAATGTCTAGGAGAAAACTGATGGATTTACTGAAGCAGTTCAATTTCCAGTGGAAATGGTTCTATCGTTTATGTTTCTCAACAAGACTGCATTTTCCTCTGCTTCTCTAAAACAGACCATTTTCAACAGAGAATCGACAAGTCTAAAATATTGTTGGCACTAGAATCAACTCTAGAGACAATGCTGATTTAGATACTATATTTTGTTTCATGCTATACAACTTAGGTTGGTGTATTGCATGTCCTGCCATTCTATGAATTTGCCTCCTTAATGGTCTTGCATACTGAAAAGGGGACATGAAAAGAACAATAACCAAAAGATTTTAACAGCAATTTGAAATGAATATTATTACTGCAGTTAATAATACAAATAAAGCTGACATTATCTGTGTAAGAGATTTCATGTTGTCTGAATAAATGTCTATACTGAAGTTTAATCGTATCCCAGTGATGTGAACAAACCATAACCAAAGTGTACTTAACCTGGTTCCTGCCAAGGGCTCAACTTTTCTCTTGCTATGACATTAACAAATGCTGTCAATTTAGTCACGCTGTGGAGATCATGCCGATGCTTCTTGAAATGAAGCCCAAACAAACATGAACTGTAAACAACCAATTCACATAGCTCATTGTGGCAGTGACTTCTAAATCCAGAAATCCTACAATCTTAAGGGTTTAATTGTCAAAAAGCCAGGTCACCGACATGAAGCCAAACATAGTCCAAAGGCTCAAGGCAAACCTGTCATCGTATTGGACATGTCTATCATAGAAAAGTATCCAGCAGCCTACATTTGAACTACTTCTCCAACTCCTGGACTTGACCATCTATAGCGGTATAGGTTACACGATAGTAATTAAATAAATTCAAGAAAGTCACAAAAGTCGTACAAATTCTGAGAGGATCTCACCAGCAAGTCCAACTGCCAAGTTTGCTTGAGCATCAGCGTCAGAGTTTAGGTCCTTGGAGAGGTAAAATGGAAATTTCAGGATGTTGATTGAAAAAGATGCAATAACATGACAGCGCCAGTAACAGGATTCTTATCACAAGGAATACAGTAAATGTTTCGAACAAAAATCGAAGTCAAAAGCATGAAGAGAACAAAAAGAATGCTGAAAGGGACTTGATGAAGACGGTGAGAATTGACATAACGGTATGGATTTACCAGAAAACATGGTTTCATATAAAGCTGCACGGGAATAAGAAAATTAAGGGCTTGTTTGGGAAGTGAGATGATTTCATCTCCTCTCAAAATTTCTCATAATTTCCTTCCCAAACATCACTCAAACACACTTTTTAATTTCAAATCTTCAACTTTTTCATCTAATTATTATCTAATTATTACAATTTTTTCAAACTTACAAACAAAACACAAAAACAATACAACTTTTTCAAATTTCAAAACAAAAATAATATCAAAAAATTAAATTCTAATAATATTTTAACTTTATAATATTTTTATTCAACTTTCTCTCTCATTTCACGAGACCCAATAAAACATCTTAATTCAAACCATTTCACTACTATTCACAAACCATTTCACTACTATTCATAGAATTCTCATCTCATCTCATTATCCAAACATGCCCTCGAGTCTTTTTTTAGTTATAACATCCATTTTGTTATGTTATAAGTGAACAACCAATAGAAGGCAATCATGTCTATATCAGTGACTCAAATTTCTCATATAAGCGGGTGCTAAGGTTCAAAGCTGTGTATAGCATACCATCAGGATCCTGTCTACAATGTGTTGTACAGGGCCCATAAGTATTTCCATATAGCATTCAAAACAAGAATGGAATCAACTGTACATACCCTTAAGACATGATTTATTTCGAAGGAAAGAAATTTGCTCATCAGTATCTTTGCCTCTTCACACAAGTCAGACATGTTCTGGTTTCTTGCTTTCCACAAACCTTGAACCTGTACCATGAAAAGAAATATCGTTATTCATAGAAAATTAAGGAAAAAGAAAGGACAAGCACAGGAAATGTCCACCAATATAATAACCAAAACACTATGGACTATCGCTCAGGCAAGTGGGTAAGATCATATGCTTTGACTGTGATAACCCCCCCCCCCCCCCCCCCCCCCCCCCCCAAAAAAAAAATATGATAAGGATAAGGGTAGGTGGTGTACGAGATCCCACATTACTTGGGAATGAGAAGTTCTTGCGCTTTATAATGTTCTAATGGGCCTCCAATTGTATCATTGACTAGTCTTTTTAGATTATAGGCCAAGTGGTTTGGCCCTTTCATTGGTACATTGGCCCCACTATATGACATGATGAATACACACGTGCAGAGCACAGGATGGTAAACGGTACATTTAGGCCCCGTTTGAGAACACAAATCATCTCATTTCATCTCATCTCAAAATTTTTCACAATTTCCTTCCCAAACATCACTCAAACATAAACACTTTTCAATTTCAAATCTTCAATATTTTCATCTAATCATTACAATTTTTCCAAACTTCCAAACAAAACACAAAATAATTCAGTTTTTTCAAATTCCAAAACAAAAATAATAATAAATTATATTCTAACAATATTTTAACTTTATAACATCTTTATTCAACTTTTTCTCTCTCATTTTTCAAATCCTAATAAAATATCTTAACTCAAACCATTTCATTATTATTCACAAACCATCTTACTGCTATTGACAGATTTTTTTTTCATAGTTAATAAGAAAATTTTATTACCATGAATAGACAAAGCCAGGTACACAGGACGTATACAAAGGAAATACCTACTTCACTACTATTCACAGATTTCTCATCTCATCTCATTCCTCAAACAAGGCCTTAGTCTACTCAAACAGCCAAAACTGGACAAACCTGTCAAACTTTCCACGCCACAAGGTGGCAAAGTAAACTATGTTCATACCACAAAAGGCAAAGACGGAATTCACTCCTAAATGTACGATTGGCCCTTTGAGGTTAGGAGTTAAGGTGGTGTAATACTAAAGCCAGATGTTTGTAAATTTACAAGCCCAAATGGAATAATATTAGATCCAACAACAGCCTTTTAAATCGAAATAAGACAAAACATCAATTTTAATTTTACAACAAATCGGCTAGACAATGCAAATTAGAGTCTAAAAAGCAGCTATTGAAAATAATTTATTTTACTGGATAAATAACTCTTTTAATCAAACTCATCTTTCTAATAAAAATTGATTTGCATCAGGATGTTGGACTTCTTCAACACCTAGTCCAAGCAGTGACAACCAGAATTGAATTTGCATCAGGACACTGAACATCACTGTGGTAGATTGGTGTTGCTCGTGTAAGAATAGTGAGAAGCCTATTGATCGCCTACTTCTTAATAGTGAAGTATCAAGAGATTCATGGAGTTGGCTCTTTACATCCTTTGGTGTATGCCTAGAAGAATGAGAGGGGTAGTGCGAGTTTGGGAGAAAAGGAGGGGTGTCATCACATTTTAGAAGTGTGGACGTTGGCTCCTTTATATTTGATGTGGTGTATTTTGAGAGAGCAAAATGTATAAACCTTTGAAGATAAAGAAACTTTGATGATATGGTGGACAGAAGGCTTCCAACTCCCTTTACACATGGATAGTAGCTCCTAATTGTTTTTTTCCCCACTTTTTCTGATTTTTTTAGCTGCTGTTCTTTTTCTCCTGAATAGGGGGTTCTCTTAAAGATTTCCCGTGTACTAGGACTGCACCCATCTGCGTTTTCTAATAAAATTAAATTATTTATAGAAAACAATAGGTGAAGATAAATGTTAAGAAGTGGAAAAAAATGTATCACCAATGAACTACAAATGACGATGATAACTAGAGAAAATAAACATGCATCCTTGATACCCAATCCACATCAAACAAACCTGCATACAGATGAGCTTGGAGTCTCCTTTTACACGGATGCTTGTAAAACCCCTTTTAAGAGCATATCTTAACCCCAAAATCAAAGCTCGATATTCAGCAACATTGTTTGTTGCTATACCCAAGCCTTCCTGTAATCTACAGATCTATGCTGAAAGCAAGGTTAGCTAAAACAAATAAAGAATCCACAGAACCAAAACAGTGGAATTCATACCAAACTTCCATCATCAGCTCGCAGCACAGCTCCTGCACCAGCTAGTCCAGGATTCCCTTTTGATGCACCATCAAACTCAAGAATACAGGATCTCTGTTAATTAATACATGATTGCAGGAATCAAGTTTAAGTTTTCTACTACAGATGCAAACATTTCCAGACTCTCAAAAAAGAATTACAAATTTCCCTTCTATCCACAATCTTGGATAGATACTTTGGTAGAGTCCTCCAGTAAGATGGCCCATATAATTCAATGTGGTGTATTAACTACAAAGAAAATAATATGGAAAGCCCATATTGTTTTCCTTTTCTTGGGTATCAGGTATCCATTTGACATCAATATGTCATCCACTTACACAGGTATGGGATGAAGCTTCAATAACAGCAGAAGGATCTAGCTTTGCATACTTTGTCTTGAGATCAGTTGGAATGAATACAGAATCTATTGCTTCCTGCCAAGCATTGAAAATAAAGAAGAAACATGTCATAAATCATCCAAGGCACAAAAACGAACAACCTTCAACTGAATAAAGTTTGAGGGTTACCATAGGCAACCAGCAGTATCAGAACAGAGTTTGCACCCTAAACCACAAGCCTAACTAAAGAACAGGGAAAAAAAGACAAATAGACTTTTAGCATTTAAAAAAAGGTACTCCATGATTTGACTCCACCTAAAGCTTAAAATTCAAATTATACTCAATTCTCCCTTGGCCTAAACTCCTAATCATGAGAGAGAGAGAGGGGGGGGGGGGGGGGGGCAACAACATTAGTCGAATGGGTGGCATTGGAGGGGCAGGGTCTCTGTCTCAGCAGAGAAGTGCATAATCTACTTACCTATAAAAAGAAAAAAAGAAGTCCACAATCTTCTAGAAGTTCATGGAAAATGACCTACAACTGAGCCAATAGGAAAAGAGCACCATAAAAGGAAAGGATGAAAACTATATACAATGTGAACAGAATCCTAAAATGATCCCAAACACTGCCAAAGAGGATAAAAAATTATTCTAAATCCTTGGAGCACCAGTGCCCTCCACTTAGATAAATCAGCCCCCTCTTAGCATTATTTAGAGACCCATCTAGCCTCCAGCACTAAATAACACAAATTATCCCTATTCTCTGGAGTCAAATGCTCACACTGCCATAACCTAGACAAACAGACCTTGCCCTAGTCAAGGTCAGAAAAATATTTGCAGAAAAATGTCCTATAAGTGGGTCTTATAGCAAAGATTTTCAAGTTTAGGAACTACTTACCACAATTTCTGCTCCAAGCACTCCCTTTGATATTTTTTTAGAAGAATCCTTGCTAGATGTTTCGGCTCTGGAAGAAGCTGGATCCTGAAATATAAAGACAAATTATTCATCCAAGTTATCTAAAGCCACCAATCTCAAAACTTCTACCATGCGATTAGGGTGTAAATTTAAACCGGGAAACCGGAAAACCGGACCGGACCGGTTGGAAAAAATACATATATAAAAATTAATTTTATATATTATACAAAATATTTATATATATAAGTTTTATATATAATATATAATTACATATTAAATTTTTATATATAATATATAATTATATATCATATATGAAATAATTTCATATTATAATTTATAAATTATAACATAAAATGTTAATCTTAAATATGAACATTTGTAATTTTTTTAATCATATGTTATTAATATAATTATAAATAAGATAATTTTATAATTTATAAAATAAAAGTTTAATCTTAAAGATGAAAATTTAATTGATCATATGCTTTACACGTAATATATATATATATTAAATTATTAATAACATTTTATTATAAGAAGTAATAATTTATTATATATTTTTTACATTTAAAAAAAAACTGGAAAATCGGACCGAAAACCGGTAAAACCGGATGTACCGGTTTAGGAGGGTAGCCAGGGCGTAATCGGTTTTGAAAAATGAAAAAACCGGTACATACCGGTTCGGTTCTAGATTTTGTCCAAAACTGGACCGGACCGGACCGGTTACACCCCTACATGCGATAGTACAAAATAAGTACAACTATTCTTTGAATAACTATTCACCCTAGAGAGCCAATGTAATACAAAAGTACTAGGTAATTCTTGGCAAAATCACAAAATTGTTTGGATATACATAATCATGAAATATGAGATCGTAACCAACAAGAACAAAAAAGATTAAATTGGGGGTGGGGGGGGGGGGGGGGGGGGGGGGGGGGGGGGGGGGGGGGGGAAGTCCAAATAAGTACTTGGGATTATATCGTATCAATCTTCAAACTCTTTCCTTAGCAGAAAAATAAGTAACATGGAGTAAGGTTAAATATCTAACAATGGCTAATTTGGCATCTCAAATTCAAAGAAGAATAGATAATCAGATCACCAGAGAGCTGGCACATTAAATGTTTGTACAAATTTCTAAGAGATCCAAAGCAAGTAATAAAAGAAGTTCAATAGACAGAGAGAGAACCCCAAATAACTGAATAAGTTCACATAAAATTGGCACAGCAAGCTTTCACATTATAAACGATGAAAAAATATTCTTCAAATCATAAAATTTACAAAGAATTCATCTTACTTGAAACAGGCAAGGCATAAGTGTGCCGAAAAGATCTTCTTTCAAGTCTGCAGCTTTAATGGTGTAAACAGCATTCTTAAGCCCATGAGCAATGAGATATTCCTCAGTGTCCTTGGGCAAAGAGTATCCTTTGTACACACTAACAGGAGGATTACATATCTACCAGTAGAAGGACAATCATCTGGTTAGCAATCACTGGTCTAATATCTACAAACAAAATGATATATTTGGGATTTCTCAATCTTTAAATATTTTGCAATAGTGATTGATGAAAAGCCACAAGAAAAGACCATCATCTTCTCCACCACATGTTATGCTGTTTTATTTGCAAGCAGGCAGAGAATGACCAATTTAACTAATAACCAAGCCGTTGTAGACAAACACAATCAAACTGAATGGAAGCAACAAACACTAAAGAAGAATCATCAAAATACACTTGCTTCTTAGTCAAACTACACTTAACAGAATAATACAAGTGATTTACTTTCCAAATGCATTACATCTTGGGTAGAAAGATAACAATAGCATCTGACCATAATGAAAAATTACTTTTAGCAGGTATCACTAAGTGAAAAATTTCAAAGAGACAGAACTGAAACGTGGTGAGACATATATAGACAGATCAAAGCATTTAAATGGATAATGCAATATGCTCTTCATGTTCAGGCTTAATGGTCCAATCCTTGTTATTAATAATTCTTTTTGTTTCTCAATACATAACTAAATCCAACAAAAAAGAAGCAAACTCTTACTGGTTCTTCCGTGTATACCTAATGCTATAGAGTAAATGGGAGAACATGTGTGTGGTGTGTGTGCGCGCGCGCGCACCTGCTGGCACGTGAATAGCAAACAAAGAAGATCCATATTAATCATGGATTTATGTGTCTCGTTATGCACAAATAACAAATATAGCCGCAGAAAGCAACTAAACAACATGTGGCAACAACCGGCTCTACATCATTGAACGTTATATACAGTTTCCAAGGTCATTAAGCATATTAATTGATAATGTTCCAATAAATGTGATTATTAATTTTAATTCCATCTTATAACTTTGAAATATAGCCCTCAAAGAGTCTCAAAAACATCATACAGATTCATGAAAATGCCTATTTGAAAATGCAATGACATTAAAAAGCACACAACTTGTAGAATCCAATCAAAGAGGTAAAAGCCAATAAATCACAGTAAATTATGGGGTGGCAGAGGAATTACTGAAGATCCAACTTGAGCCTGACAATCGGTCAAACTCTTATAAACACCAACAATATCCCCTTTCCGCACAACAAAGAATGCATCCTTTTCTTGTTCCATCACCGGTTCAGAATCCAACTTCCGTGAACGAGATGCACTTTTGCCGCTCCGTGGAGATGAATAGCACCGAACACGAATCTTTGCCAGCACAAGTTCTAAATTGATTGCCTTGATACCACTGTATTTAAAGTCCCTTTTCCACGAGACAGTAGCACATCCATACAAAGCACTCCCTGCGACCAGATGGCCGGTCCTTCTAACTATTGCTGCAGCATATGAAGACACTTGCGACAAGCAGTTCATCCCAGAGTAACTTCCCCTGATTGTCCAAATTTCTGAAAGTCGATTAATCGCTATCACAACGCTCTCCACTAAATAAAGTTTAAAAGAAACCCAACCAAACGCTATAATCAAAATATATAGTAATCCCAAGCAATGTGAAGAAAAGGAAGAAAAAACCCTAATTGGAAAAAGTTAATAGCTGGGAGATAATTAAAATAAGACACTAACGTACTAGTTAATCACTTTGGCAATGAAGGTAGGTGAAGACTGAAGACGACGGAGAGGGGTTTATTATGGGCTTTTAGGACCGAAACATTTTGGTGGGTTATTTTGACGAGTTTAAAAGAAACGGGTTGGGTTATTTGTGGGGACTTGGGAGCATGTTTAAAAAATGGGAGCTGCACACAGGGATCCCACGTAGGAATCCACAAATTGACGTGGCAAAAGATTGAAAGGTGAAGGCACTGTACATGCCATCCCGTCTTCCTTGTGTGCATGCCTCCCGTCTTCCCTACGTCCATTTCACAACTATCTCTCTCTCTCTCTCTCTCTCTCTCTCTCTCTATCATTCTGTGGTTCCGTTTTCCTTATAGGTATCTCTCTCTCTATTCTGGTTTCCGTTGTTTCATTGCTTTTATTTTTCTGTTTGGCTGGAAAAAATTACATTTTTACACATTAGCTTTTTACACATTCAGTGCCGATTGCCTTGGATACGGCTTTCTAGCTCAGACACACATGAAGCCTTTAACACACAAATTACAAAGTTCAAGGTGATTTCAAGTCCTAGAAAATAAATTACTTGTGGAAAGAACTGGATTAGAGTCTACCAAGTACAAAAGATTTCAATCATGTGCAATTTCCGCTACATACCCATCAATTTGTCTACCAACATTCAACAGGGATCCAAGTTCAAAGACAAAATTCTCGGCCCCCTTCTCACTCTTCTCAACATCCACATCCCAGTTAAACTTTTCATGCGTCAAAAATTGATATAAAATGCATTGCACAACTCAATATCATATACCGTAATTTGGGGTTATGGGTGACGGTATTGGGTTGACGCCAAAAAGATGGCTCACTGGGAGGGTCACGATCGTCGTCGGCGGCGAGGAGAATGGAGGAAAGTGGCAGCACTAGGAGAGTCACGATCGTCGGCTGGCAGTGAGGAGAGTGGCGGAGGAGGAGGCTTCCGTGCGTTGTTTGTTGGCAGTGAGGAGAGTGGCCTTTGTAAGTGTAAGGGGGGAGGACGCGAGAGGCACGGGGAGAAGGGAAGAAAAAGGAGAGAAAAAAAAAGAGATGTCGGGGAGAAGGGGAAAAAGTGGGAGGGAAAAAAAAGATACTACATCTGTATATGAGATTCTTTTGTCATCCATTTATATCGTTCATTATATTATAAAATTATTTTTATTATAAAATAAATTATTTTTATATCTATATATTTATTTTTATGATATATTTTTATGAATATAGAAGTTATATTAAAATTATGCCCACATAAAATATGGATGTGCTACTATCATCCTATTCTTTGTTGTGCGGAAAGGGGATATTGTTGGTGTTTATAAGAGTTTGACTGATTGTCAGGCTCAAGTTGGATCTTCACTAATTCCTCTGTCACCCCATAATGTACTGTGATTTATTGGATTTTACCTCTTTGATTGAATTCTACAAAGTTGTGTGCTTTTTAATGTCAATGCATTTTCAAATAGGCATTTTCGTGAATCTGTATGATGTTTTTGAGACTCTTTCAGGGCTATATTTGAAAGATATAAGATGGAACTAACGATATAATGTTGAATGACCTTGGAAACTTTTATAATGTTGAATGATGTAGAGCCCGTTGTTGCCACATGTAGTTTAGTTGCTTTCTGCGGCTATATTTGTTATTTGTGCATAACGAGACACAAGTCCATGACAATTAAAATTATATAGTGATACAAATCAAAATTGATTGAGGTTTCAGTTTTAAAATCCCTAAATAGCTTGGGGTTTCAATTCTGAAATCCCGAAATTACTTTGGATCTCAATTAGAAATACTAATATAAATTAGGGTTTGAGATTGAAACCCTAAACTAATTTAAGTTTTTTTGACTTGACACTCTAAAATCATCTAGGAGTTAAATTTGAAACCATAAACAAATTTAGGGTTTCAAGTCGAAATCCTAAATTGAGACTAGGATTTCAAAATACTTACAGAGAAGGAGACTTAGTGCTCGGAGATGACGTGAGCTGTGGACGGCAATGACAAGAGAGGCTGAGACTTGAGAGGAGAGTGACAGGGTGAGAGTGTGGGTGTGTGTGTATGTGAGAGAGAGAGAGAGAGAGAGAGAGAGAGAGAGAGAGAGAGACTGAGGGTTTTGGGTGTGAGGCTCGAGACACCCTGTGGTGGGGAATATTAGGCTCAATGAAATGACGCCGTTTTGGGAATACTTAAAACGACGTCATTTCATTATAAGTCTATATATATATTATTTATATATAAGCAGACGAATAGAGGATTATGTAGTCTAGCCTGGGCCCAGCCTGCCCTCATCCTCGCTAGGCTCACAAATGTGGGTGGATGCCCCACCACCCGCATCTAATGGAGGGGGCCCCGCCCTCCCAAGTGAGGGTCGGATGGAGGAGGGCAAGCAGATAGACAAGATGCGAGGCCCTGCCACCCACCCATACTTAGCAAACAAGTAAAAAAATGAAAAATAATAAAATGAATTCACTTTGAAGAACAAAGAAAGACAAAAAAGTAATTTCAATATAGATAAGAGAGAAACAGAGAAAGGACCTGAAGAAGTTGGAAATGGCAAAAGAACACTTTGTGTATAACGGCCAGCTCATTTTCAGCTCACCTAAGCACTTGTAGGGACCAAGTCTCCTTGCTATGGATTAAAAATTCCAAATCACAAAGATAAGAGAATGAGAAGAGAAGGGGAGCATGGAGAAGAATCTTGGCGCCAAAATCGTGCAATATATTTATTAGAGATACTAGATGACCAGTTGAATTCATAGGCCATATTTGGCCAGCTCAAATAGCTCACTCCAAAAGCACTGTATATATAGTCAGCTCACTATTTATTAGAGCATTAGTAGTGAACTAGGTATAGTCAAAATTTAGCCAAGGTTTGGATAGCTTGCTTAAAATGCATTCACATCAAATTCAACATATGTAGAGCAATTTTAACTGCAACAATTTTTATGGGCCAAATGTAGCTAGCCAAAATTGCTTGCCAAATAATTTTTTCACAATAATATATTTTTCCCGCTCATACCATCATTCGCACCAACATAGCTCCCCTAAAATTTTTCTCCACGAATAGAACTCCTCAACACATTTCACAAACACAGCTCTACCAAAAATGAAGCAACACATCTCAATGATCTCTCTATTTGCCACCAACGACCTCCACGAACATCGTCGCCACTGAACACCTTCCGATAAGCCCATGCCATCGACGATTGTAGATTTTTAGAACAACCACGTGAGCTTGATCTTTCTTCTTCTAGAATAATTTGTCTCGTTATCTCAAATTATTCGTAAGAATCTAAATCGAAAAGTGTCATTTTCTAAAAAGGCGAACGATCCATTAGGAGAAAATGAAAAAAATGATTTCACGGAGAATCTTGAGTTAAAGTGAATAAAATTGTTGAGGAAATGTTATGTTTTATAATGGGAGAATATTACCGTTGGAGAAATATAACCGTTAAAAAAAAATATCCATTGGAAAAATAAGACTGTTGGAAAAATATACCCGTTGGAAAAATAAGACTGTTAGAAAATTATATCTGTTGGAATAATATGAACGTTACAAAATTAATGTGCATTTTTTTAATAACAAATAAATATTCTAATTACTATTAGAATTAAAATAAACGAAAAAAATCAAAATCATTATGTTAATAGAATAGTGATAAATTTAGAGAGTTTGTTATTTGGTATTATTAAAAAATGACTAGTTAAATTAAAAAAAAATAAATTTTCTAATCAAATTTTAGCTAAAGAATGGTTAGACCAATACTAATACTCTTACATTTTAGATGGAGTGGCCAAGCTGCGGCAATAATTTGATTTTGGTGAGTTCATTAACTGATGCTCCAGCAGTTTGTAGTTGAGGCAATTGTTAAAAGATGCCAAAACTGTTGAAGACGCCGTTGAGAGGCAAGTCTCGAGTCGTGCATCCTTTGTCGGTCTAGCTTTGGCGGACAGACAACAATTTGGATCATTTCCGCTTCTATTTTTAAGTCAAATGGTACTGAAAATTAGTGACAAAAGCAAACAAGGAAAAAGTTCATGAAAATATATATAATAGTTATATAATTAGAGTAAATCTATTATAAAATGTTTCTATAGTTTTGAAATGTGGAAAAAAGATGTGTAACTCATGACTCGAAGATGTGCTTTTTTATTCAGGTCTAGTTAGGGTTGACATCTACCCACCCATAAGGAGGAGGCTCTCCTCAATGGGGGTGGCCGACGAGCCACTCCAAAACAACTGCGAGGTGGCTTGTTGACCAATTTGTGAGATTTCCCCGTCACTATAACCTTTATTAAAAAAAATAAAAATAAAAAATTGATTTATTATTTTCAATTTAAAAATCATTTATCTATTGTTAAGTAATTTAATATTTTTATTTGTATTTTTTAGATTTTATTTTTTAATAATAATACTAATATAAAAATGGATTTGAGGTAAGGAGAAGTTGAAGTAGCCTCACCAAATGGGTTCTTCTCCCTTAAAAAAAGAGCTCCCTTCCCATTACAAAAAAATCTCCATGTACAATGCTAAGATGCAATTCTACTCTCCCGCATAAAGAAAATGAAGGATTTGATGGCCGTCAATTGGCTAGAGAGCCAGAGAAATTGATTTGCGTTAGAGGAGATGTTTCCACCGAGTGTGTTTGCTTTAAAATGAGTGGGTTTACGTTTTGCTTTAAAAATAAAATAAAAAACCACTTTCATTTGGTGTTGGTGTTAGTTTTGGTGTAAGGTGTTAATTCTGAAAAAAAATAATAATAACAAAATACAGAAAAGTAATCCAAAAGTATGACCAAATTTACCTTTTAAAAAAATAAAAAATACTATTTATCATTATTTCAATGATCATCCTTTCATCATTCCTAATATATATATTTTTTCCTTTATCATTTTATCATCATTCCAAATGATTGTAGTTAATTGCCAATTAAATGTCCACATTTTATTTTTTTTCACCTATCTACCGTGTATTGGTATTTTTTTTTATTTTTTAAAAATGTTTAAAAAAATATTTTAAAAAAAGCAAAAAAACAAAAAAACAAACAAACAAACAGCTTAAGTGGCCAATTTATTTAATGTCACATGCAAATATGATGAGGATAATAATTAAAATTATGAAAAATAATACTTCTAGAAAAACAAAAAAGATTGGACGTAAAGTTGTATTAATACTAGAAAATAATAGTTTGGCCTGCCATTAAATTGGAAAAATGAACCATTTCATCTAAAACGCTGTAGCAGAAATAAAGATAAATGGTTTAAAACAATAGAAAAGCAAAGCAGTCTATCCATAACGGATCTATGGAATGATCACAAGAAGAAGTTGAAGTGCAAATATTAAAACCAGAGTTAACAATAGGGATATGGCTCCATTAATCAGCATCCATTTCTTCCAGTGCCGCTTTAGCCGCTGCTTTAGCTTCATGTAAAAGCTCATCCGGAACCTGAAAATGATTTAAGCATGAAATGGAAGGCACAAGACATGGGAAGGCATGGGTGGGTGACACAGAAGAGCGTGCAGTATCAACAAGCTGTTTATTGCAATTGAAATTTAGAGATACCTTCTGATGTTGACGGTTTGACTCATCACACACCCAGCTCATTTCCAATTCAAACTCTTTGTCCTTCGCCTCATCATGTACTCCATAAATGCTGCTTAGCATATAAACCCCCCAATAAAAAATCTCATACATACATCTATCTACTTTAAAATTAAAAAAAAAAAAAAATGCAATACATAATCATCATATTCCTTCCTATTAAAAGTTAAAATGGGCGTACAAAACCTCTCTCTCTCATGCCTCTATTATTCCGGTCTATCATACATTTTCAGAATTCCAACCCCCGTAAAACCCTATATTCCTCTTTCTGCTGAAAGAATGCCGTTCACCTCTATATATGTCACCACTCATTGATCCTTCCCCCCACCCTTTCTAAACCCCCCGCCCTACCCCCAACAACCACCACACAAACAGAGAGGACTGCCTTCCTACTTTCTAGCATACCTTATTGCACACCTCCAATGATGCCACACTCCATGACCCTCTCTCACAAACTCCTAATCACGGTTTTGATTAATAGAATACAGTGGATTCAACAGAAAATGAACATCAGAGCTACAATTCCTTTTTCCTTTATCATCCCTAAAATAGAAAGGAAAATTATAGAGCTATATGTTGGCATCTCAAGATTGCAAGGTGAAAATTATACATAAAACTCTGCAAGGACACTCACATTTTGGCTACTTCAATAACCCCTTGACGGCAAGTCAACTCTGAGAGCCTCAACTTTTCGATCTCTCTGGAAAAACATTATTTAATTACATCAGCATTATCACTTTATTGTATTTTAGCTCAGAAAATATAATCAAAATAAGTTTTAGGAGTCATTAATTTAAACATAACATAACATAACACGACAGCAGCCCTGATCTAGACTTAAAAAAAAAAAAAAAAAAAATACCCAAGCCAGCATCCTTATAAACAGAAGTTTAGTATCATTAGATGTCCCACTCCTGGTTTACTCCTGTAAGATATTAGTATGAGAATAATAAAAGAATTGGGTATTATTCAACAATGAATGCTCACAATTATGATATTCAACCATATAATGATGAACTAGTTAAGACTCATGATTACATTGCTCCTTTCAACGGTCAACAATGACACTAACAGATTCTTAGTTCCCATCCAAACAACCAGGAAAAGATTTTCACTAATAAACACAGGAAAATAATCCTGTTTAAGTACATGTAGCTTAAACTTCTCATGTAAGCAGCTGTAGCAGATCTCCTATGCAAACCTAAGTCAGGTTGGGATGCAATCGCCCATGGGCAGGCAGAAAGTTGTGTAGTTAAAATTAGCACCGTGTTAGTAACAGTTGGAAAATAAGATTTCAATGAAATTCTCCTGTCATAATGACATGATTTAGCTGCAGTTAGAATTTGATAAACAGATAATCACATACGTTTTAGCTGCCTGCCTGCCCTTGCCAATTGCAGCTCCAAAGTACCTCTGTATCAAATGCCAAAAACACATTGAGTAAAGAGAACTACAATATAAAACTAATCAACTGTAACAGATAATGATGATGCAAAAGCAAGAGGATTGATGGCCAAACTTATTGCCACAAAAGACCAAAATAAACTCACATATGAAACACCAGATGGCTCAACCATGTACAGCTGTGGTCCATCTCTGTCATAGCCTCCAAGAATAACTCCACATCCAAAAGGTCTGCAGGATAACATTAGATATTCCCTTACGTAATATAATGAAGAAAAAATCATAATGAATAAAGAATTTTGGTATCTTATCAAACCTCAGCCACCAGTAAAGTGTACACAGATGCACATAACTAGCAACACGATCAGCAAGTTCCTTGACAGGTATTGGTTCCCCATAGACACTGCACAAGAGTTGCAACAAAATGAGACAAACTTGTGACAATTTAAAAGGGTGATGTGCAGCAACGAATTATTGGGGTAACACCTTGGACCAAGTTATAGGGTATTCGTTCAATTGTGGATCTCATTTTGACTTTATAAGAGTACAAAGGGGCATGTACGATACCAGAATGCATACACAATCACGTATATAAAAACTTGATGGTTACCACTCTAAGTGCCAATTTCAGGAAACATAGTTTGCCATCCAGGTTAAACACATGCTCAATACAGGTTTTGAAGCCTTTTGAAAATACATTTGGCTTCTTCTGCACGCCATAGGTAGCAGACGTCACATAGCAGATGAGGTCTGAAATGCAACTATAATGTAAAGTAGGTGATAGCAACCAACTACAGAGTAACAAATTGTTTGCAACTTTCGAGGTGCAGGCAGTCCTAATGTAACCTATCCCACAACTCTGGTTTAAAAAATACTATCAAAATCCTTCAAAATGAATGCTTAGCTTATTTTAAGCACGAGGAAAGGAACTATTTACTCTCCATTTCTAGATAATGGCAAAACTAAGGAAAACAAAACATGAGAATGTCACCAGAAGAAATCAAAGTAGAAAAGCAAAAAGAAAAAGATGTCACGCACTAAGTTGAAACCAAGAAATTGGACATGTATCCATCATAACCCAGACCAAGTCCATGTAGAACAAAATATTCAAAAGTACACATGAATTCAAAAGAAAGCAAACACACCATAAGAAATTTTCTATATAGATGCGCTCACACACTAGTTACTCAACAAGGAATCATGAGACTGGAACTTTTTATTCCCACCTTAGGATAAATGTTGTGTATCATATAGGCAGTCATGCCCTACCTATTGTATCCAGCAACAACATTCATATGAGTGCATGACCATGTTCTGCAATCGATTATAAGCCTAAGAAACTAGGTAAGAAAGTCCACTTTATTTACTTGCATTGACTAATTATCCAATGGATTCTCACCCTGGACAATCCAAGGAAAAAACACATCATTTTGATTGAGTAGTGCTGCATGTGTGTGAGGAGTGGGGAGTCTGTAGATAATCTTTTACTCCCCTGCGAAATAGCTCCTGCTTTGTGGAGTGACTTTTTCTCTTGGGTTATGCCTAGCAGGAAGTCAATAATGTGCTGGCAAAACTCCAACCACTAGATCTGTGACCCTATGATATACAATCTAGCACACCAGCAACCATTTATTCAACTGCTGCAGAGTCATACTCTGTAGCACCCAGCAGCTATTTATTTCTACTGCTAAGGAATCTCAAAGAAGTGACAGTCAGGTATAGCTAAAGCCCTCCTTGTCTACCCAAGATGTCAACTCCCACCATCATCCCGATGGTTAGAAGACCTGTCATGTGTTATGCAGAAAGCGATAGAGGGTTGATGAAATTCCCACCACCCAACACGACCCAACCCAACCCTTCAGAATACTAGAGTTAGTAACAGTGCACTTAAGTGCAAATCACCCACTTTGCCTGCCAAAAGCAAAGTGCATTTACCAAAGAATGCTTTTTTAGTGACTAGCGCTTTTGCAGATTTTGAAAAAACAAATAGATTTAATTCTTATGGTTTTTCTAGACAATTAATTTAGATGTAGATGAGGAAGATAAATTAGTTTTAATTATTACGCTTTTTCTAGACAATTAATTTAGATGAGGAAGATGATGAGATTTTACGAATCTTTTGATGACAATGAAGATGGTCCTATGCACTTATAATAGAAAAACAATGATGATGGTTCTATGCTTAATAATGAGGATGATTAAATACTTCAGGATTGCTTCAATAACTACAATTATTGTGCTTTTTAGGTCATTTCGTCTAGGTATGTATTAAACCAGCCATGCACTTCATTTTCATTATGGCTATCAAATATCAAGGTTGTGTATATTTTGTAAAGCACATGAGAATTATATAAAATGCCTTTTAAATTTTATTTAATTAAGCTCACTTCGTTGGCATGTTAATCAATATACTAATATCTTTTAATTAGCATCACTATAACAAATGGAGTTAATAGGCTATTTGCCTTTTTAAACCTTATTCTATTTTTAAAATTCATCATAAATCATTTTCTGAAAATGTGCACTTTACTTCATTAGTTACACGCTTTGCGCTTTGTCCTTGGCACCTAGGCTCTAGGAGACATTTCCGCTAAAGTGAACCTAGTGCTTTTGCGAACGTTGTGATACATTCTCGATCCCAGCTACAATTACGACTGCTATGGAGTCACGAAAGAAGAAGAATCACATTCAAATCAATTCTCGTCTTCTATCTCAATCTTTCGAAGTTAAATTTACAGACCCCCCACCCAAAGGCATCGTTCAGCCAGGAAGGGGATTTTCACATCCAAGCCCATTGAGTTCAAAGAAGTAGGGGGCGCCAAGCCCATTGGGTCACTAAACAAACCTAAGCACTATTGCTATTTATAAAACTGATGGAAGAGTTGCACCTAATTGTGTTATAGAAGGAGAAGAGACAATTTGTTGTAATACATTTCAGTAGACGACATATACAAGGTGACAGGAAACCAAAGTTTTGGCCATCGTAGGGGAAAAATAAAAATTACATGCTAACCTGTTTTTATAAAGATGTAGACGGTTTTGAAGAACTTCACACAATCAACTCAATGGTCATCAATAAAATATAGAGAGAGAAGCAGTCAGAATTGAGTCAGTTAAAACACAAAAAAATTGCCCATCTTCTCAATTCTTATGATAAGAAAAATTGTATTATCTCAGTACACAGGACGTATACAGGAAGATCCACCTAACTAGTGAAAAAAAAAGGAGCTAGAAATTCTATAAAAGAAATAGAAAGGCAAGACCATAAACCAATGATTAAGGGTAGAATTCCTCTGAAGATTTACAAGTGGATTCAAAAGAATTATTTGTCTAACATCTATTATGAATTGCATGAAATGATATATTCAACATCATCTTAATAAATAAGGATTCTAGATAGCACTAATCAAGATATCACACAATTGAAGGTTATTCTATATGAAGCAAAGTGTCCAAGTGGTATAGTGTGCATGGAATAGGAAGAGGAGGTGAATGTGATGCTTTCTTCAAGTAGCATGGTCACAATTAATTACGACTATATTTGTACTTTAACTTAATTGTGAATTGCAAAAAGGATAGTAAGTAAATGAAGATAAAAAATAATAATAATAATGAAAGATTTACGTTCACATACAGAGAGAGCTACAGGGGAGAGAAATGTGACCATGATTATTTCCAGAACAAAATACAAACCTTTCATAATTAGTCGCTTCAGACTTGGCACGGGCAACAATTTGCCTCCCATCTGCCGCTAATCCTGCCACAGCCTGTAATTGGGATAATGTAAGCATATACAACAATCTAGTATCAAACCATAAGATTCTGGATAAGGCTAAGATGGACAGTAGCTCATTTAAGAAAAACAAATCAACACTACAATTATCCTTCCAACCTCATTGCCTTGGTTATATATTCTGTGAGTTTAGGCAAAAAGCTGTTTTTGGTTATTGCACAAAGATTACCACTTCAAAGAATGGCCTTTATAAATCATTTACAGCTAGTACTTTTTTTATAGGTAAAATAATTTTTTATTAATAGAAGAGAATAGGTGTAGCCCAAGTACAAAGGAGGTATACAAAGAGAACGCTTATCTGCGATTTAGGAACTAAAATGGATACAAGAAAATCATGAAAACTAACCCCATTGAAGTAAAAAACAATAGACCAGAAAAATAATGTGCTGTAAGAGAATCTTTTGAGGGCTAGTCTTGAGGAATAAAACCTCTCATTAGTGGCACAACAGATAACAAGATTGTTCTTTTGATATGATGTTCAGTGTGTAGATCAAGCCTTGAAGGAAGTCTTCCCATAATTTTTGAGATTCTTTATTTTCAAGGAGGCATCAGAGTATGATCTTCACTAGACTACCAATGGTAATTCACGATGGAGCATCTCATTCACAAAGCTGGTGCAGG
Source organism: Juglans microcarpa x Juglans regia (assembly GCF_004785595.1). Taxonomy (NCBI): domain Eukaryota; kingdom Viridiplantae; phylum Streptophyta; class Magnoliopsida; order Fagales; family Juglandaceae; genus Juglans; species Juglans microcarpa x Juglans regia. The sequence continues at coordinate 21,018,677 of NC_054602.1, read as the reverse complement.
ATTGGAAACTGGAATAGGTCTCTCTAGGGTATGATAGCAAGTATAGAGACTTAACTTGCAGAGCTTGGTCAAAGGAGAAAAAGGGATTATGTTTTAAAAGGATTGAAAGTATGGACCAGCCATAGTTGTAAAAAAATTTTTGTGACCGATTAATAACAAGCCTAGCCAACACGAAAGAAGTTGCAATACCAGCTTTAGGGGCAAAGACATTCTCAAAGGGAAGGTCTGATACAATTCTATTCTAAAGGAGTCTAACAGTCTATTTTTCTGGAGCCCTAAAGTGTAGTAGGAACTGTTATTGCTTTTTCATTTGTTTTGAGTTCCTTTTATAAGAACTTTCAAGATTTGTTTTGAGTTAGGATTGCTAGTATGTGCAGCTTTTCATTAATAAAAAAAGGGATCTTATCCAAAAAAATCATAAAACAGGGATCCAATGTTTTTTTATATCAGTAAACGATAAGTTCTATTAATTGCAATAGGCATAACCCAAGTACATGAGACATATACAAGAGCAAGCACCTAGTCATGGAGATTCAAGCCATTGAAATATATTTCAATTGATCAATGGAGTAATGTGTTAAAAAGGAAACTCTAAGCTTTTCCATTGACCACTCACAATCTTCAAAACTTATTGCATTCCTTTTTGTCCAAAGCCACCACCATCTCCCATATAGCTGCATTTTGCGGATTACCACGTAAGACTCTCCAATTTGCAAGGAACTCAACTACTCTTCTGGCATCGAAGCTAGTCCAACTCTAGAAAAGAAATCATGCCATAGGGTCACGAAAACCTCACAACAAAGGGGTAAATGATTCACCATTTCCCCAATCTTCTTGCACATGCAATATCAATCAATTATAAGTAATTGACGTTTCCTTAGATATCTCTAGTGTTGATCTTCCTCAAAGAAGCTGTCCATACAAAAAAATCTGCTTTTAGGGGAGCCTTGGTCTTCTGTATATTCTTCCATGGGAATGTAAGTGCAGTATGCATAGTGAAAGACTTGTCGTAACAGCTGACAATAAACTTCCCTTCTTGGGAAGGACACCAAATAAGCTTGTCTATCTCTCCACCCTCACTCACATGGAGTAGACAACACTGTAAAACTTAGGGGTTGTTTGGGAAGTTAGATGAAATGTCAAAACTTCTCATAATTTCCTTCCCAAACATCACTCATATACAATGCACTTTTCAATTTCAAATTTTTAACTTTTTCATCTAATCATTACCTAATTATTACAACTTTGCCAAACTTCCAAACAAAAGACAAAAACAATATAACTTTTTCAAATTTCCAAACAAAAATAATAAAAGTTATATTCAAACAATTTTTTTAACTTTATAATATTTTTATACAACTTTTTCTCTCTATTTTCCCAAAACTCAGTAAAACATCTTAACTCAAATTATTTTACTACTATTCACAAACCATTTCACTGTTATTCACAGAATTCTCATCTCATCTCATTACCCAAACATGCCCTTAGCGAATGCGTCAATCTCCCAATGTTGAGCAACTTTGAAGAAGGTGACATTCCATTTAGGAAATCGGATAGGTGTATGAGACCAGCAGCTGAAGCTTCTTGCACACACGCTATACCATAGAATATTGAATATACTTCCTTGAGAACCCTGTCACCACACCAAGGATCATGCTAGAATTTGATTTTAGAGCCATCGCCCACCACAAGGCGGGTGTACGGAAAAGCTCCCCCATCCTCTTCGTATATGCTTCCATAAACCCACCCTACAAGGACCATTCACCTCATTTGAACACCATCCACCCCAAGACCCTTCAGATTTAGTATCTACCATTGCCATTCACAAAGCCCCACCTTTCTTGTTGGTAGCATCATAACCATTTCCCTCCTAAAGCCTTATTAAAAACCAATAAGTTCCTCACTCCCAGTCCACCTTATTAGAACAGGGTGCATACAGTGGTCCAATTCACAAGATGAAATTTGAACTCATCATCCAGTTTTTAGAAGAAATTTCTGTTTGGATGACAGCTCCCTTGAAGAGAAACAAGCTCTTCATCTCTCTTCTCTTTGCCACGATTTAAAGAACGTTGGGAAAAATAATTTTCTTAAGTTCATAACATCTTCTTTACTTCTAGTTATATCTTTGCCTTAGCAAAGGTCTATTCTGAAGAAGAATGACAAAAATAATGTCCAAGTCACTTTACCAAATCCAGCTAATCTCCAAAGAACTAAAGCAGCACAACTACCCCTTATTTCGAAGTAATAATGTCCAACTACCCCTTACTTGGCAACCTATGTAATAATGCTACATATTTCGAATAACAATGTAGCTTGGAATGAAACGGATCACACTTCGTAAGGGACCAGCAGATAAGGACATTCACGACGTTGAAATACGGAAAACAACCGACATAACCAAGTTTAAGAAACTGAAATGTTACAAAAATTTATACAAGAAAACCACATAGCAGCATTAAGATCCGATCAAAAAGTCACAATAAATAATAAAAAATAAACGGAAACAAAGCAAGAGAAAATGGGAACATGTGATACCATGCCGGAGTGGCGATGAACGGAATGAATTCTTCTATTGGAACCGGGTAGCATCATCTTCGATGTTATTAGCTTCTCCACACCCTAAAGTCCCACACCAAAATAAAAAAAAGCATCAGAAGCTGCCCAATAGACAAACAAGTAGGTCAGTAGGGTGATATTTACCAGTACAATCCCGTCTTTGCATTTGATGCCAATGACAGTCCTGCAAAACAAGAATTAAAATTACCAAACAAAGAAAACGTTTATGAATCCATAACTAATGCCTCTGCTGTTTTAGGATAATCTCAGGTCGACTAATAACCCTAGGATTTGTAGCTCTCGAACCAGAAAACGTGGGCAAGAGAGATATAATCGAGGGATTGAAGGGTAGGATTAGTAGAGAGTTACCCGCTGTTGTCGACGGCTTTGGCGGCGTACTCGATCTGGAAGACGCGGCCATCTGGGGAAAACGTGGTCACTGAAAGATCGTACCCCGTTCCTATGCTACTCATACTGTCTGATCTTTGTTCCGATTTCTTTTCTTCTTCGTCCTCTGCTTCTTCTTTGTGTCCCTCTGCAAATGCTGTGCTTTGGAGCTTCAAATACGAGAGAGTCGCAGCCTTGTCTTTCTTCTCAAGAAATACCGCACCCGACTTTTTCTTTTACGTTTTTTCCGTTCATTTATTTTTGTTTTCTATCATTTTATGCAGTATTAATTCAGTTTTATTAATTTTCACTCAAACTTTTTTAATGGAAAATGCTAAATATATTTGAAAAAAATTTACAAAAAATTCATTTATCCACGTGTCATTTATAGATATGCTGAAAATCATGAAATTTAAAACTCAAAATTTGAATTTAAAAAAAATAATAAAATGAGTATTGTAAGTAAACTTGTAAGTAAAAGTAAATGTACATGTAACACTACTCTTTTTTAATTATAGAAATTTTCAAATTTAGACCCTCAATCAATCTCCTTTTATAGGACTGTAAGACTATTAGTCCGAACTGGAAAAATCGACATGACCTAATGGTTCGGTCCAAACTGGACTAGGCCGATAGTTTTATAGGTCGGTCCCGGGATGTGGTTTTTTTGGACCGGACCAAACCGAGACTGACCCAATGTGTGTGTATATATATAATATAGTATTTTATATAGTAATTGTATAATTTAATTATGTAATTTCATCCAAATAATCACCATTGATAATATATATAATAAAATTATTTAATATTTATTAACTATATATAAAATGTTAAATAAATAACTTAATTTTAATTTTACTAATTTAATTAATTTTTATATTAATTTTTCTGTCAAAAAAATGTTCATGGACTGAATCAGACTGAATGGACGAACCGAATCAATAGCTAACCGCCCGATTTGACAAAACTGATGGACCAAACTAGACCGATTACACCCATACTCTTTATCCGAAAAGAAGATAATGATTTTGATGCCAAAAACAATAAGATTTGACCACACCATAATTAGTTATGCTAATAATTATTTGATACTGTTCAAATATGAATTTGTGATACTCTCGTCTAACATTGTAAATAAACTATTATGATGGGGGGCCAGAGCATGAGGACCTGGCCCACAGAGGGATCTCAAGGCTCTTGGTAACCCCCGGGTATAGATGGGCCTCGGGACAACCCAACGATGGAAAAATCGAGATAAAGGATGGAATGGGTCAGACACGAAAGGTGGGCCCGAGCCGGGAGGCTTAGTGGCCAATGACAAGGCTATGAACACAAAACGTGGGAGCTTCGAGCAAGAGGGTCTGGTACACTCCATGGCTGACAAACCTAGCATGCAATGTTAGAAACAGCCACTACCCCCTCCAGATGATCAATGGTAGGAAGGGCGAGGAAGCGCAAGTCAGGACATCTGCACACCGCATTTAATGTTCGACAAAATTGACACGCCACAACAAGAATGGGTGTGAGCCAATCTGAATAGTCACGATCAAGCATGGCCCGCACCTGTCGCTTGGCGGAAAGCGAAAGGTTAGCAGTACAATTTGAGTACGAAATAGCATGACCGTAACCAACAAGGTAGAAGATCGCCCACCGTCAGGGCCACGTCTTGTACACCAATATGCTACTACATACAGGCACCTGGGACCACAACACCAGGTATATATACCCACCCCCTAGGGGGAGGGAGCTCTCTCACACAGACATTTGGATTTGTCTCCACCACAAATTAAGAATTTGACTTAGGCATCGGAGGTGTCCCATAACACACATGCTCCCATTTCTGTTGGACAATGCAGGTGCAGATTGGTTGCAGCGTGCAATTGCCCGAGATACGAAACACGACATCAACAATGGCGTCATCTGTGAGATTTTTCCTATAAAAGCTCGTCTTTCATATGCTAGCAATGACATGTTCCCAAACCACGCAGAGAGAAGAATACCAGTCCGGAACCATGGAAGTGAGACTCACCGAAATAGGAGACATAATAAAGAAGCTGACGGTGGAAGTAGGAGGTCTTCGACAGGAGAATGAGACATTATGAAGAGCTAACGAAGAATTGGTGGGAGGGGTAGAACCCAACCAGAAAGAACACGTCGAGATGCGGCGCGCTCCAAAAATTGACGTAGTAGAGGAAGAAATACGTCAGATGCACCAAGAGCTACGGGAACTTGGGGACAAATATGTAGAGATGGCCAAACAGATGGGCCCGTCATCCTCCGTAGATCAGCTACTCACTAGCACCGACTTGCCATACAACGCGAAGGTCATGGCTGCCCCTCTCTAGCCTAAATTCAAGGTCCTTCAGATGGAAATATACAATGGGTTAAAGGACCCCCTTCAACACTTAGAGACATTCAAGGCCTATATGACCCTTCATGGGTTCCTTGGTGAGATTGAGTGCCGAGCCTTCCCACTGACACTAAAGGGAGCGGCGAGGGCGTGGTTTAGATCCCTACCACTAGGATCCATCGATAGCTTCGGTGAGTTGGCATGCCTATTTCTAACATAGTTCATGGAGAGCAGAAAGAGAAGACAACAGGCCGCCTATCTCCTAACTGTCAAACAGCACGACGACAAGAATCTCAAGGCATACCTCTACCGATTTAACCGAGAGTGCATAACTACGAACAACCAAGATCAGAAGATCACCTTGGCCGCCCTACCAGAGGGAATCTGACCGCAGAACCCATTCATGGCCGAATTAGCAAGAAAAATCCCCACAACTCTAAGGGATTTCATAGATTGTACCGACAGCTTTATCAATGCCGAAGACACCTTCTGGACCTTGACGGCTCCCTGGAAGATCGAGCTAGAGCTGGCGGACAAGAAGGTTGTCTGGCTGAGTAGCGAGACTAACTGCAAAAAAAAAAATAAGAAGAGTCTGCAGGAGGCCAAAAGAGGAAGTAAAGCGCAAGCTCGAGCGCACGGTGGGACTTGAGCACATATGAGTATGATCGTGGAAGGTGAGCACACACTGACCTAGCGTGGAGTGCCTCAACCAAGTTGGGAGGGCTAAAGATATTGCACCTACTACCAGACAGACAGACACCGAACAAAAGATTGTTACACTTTGAAAGCTTACTGGACCAACGCCACCAGGAACGCGAGCAATTGGCGCGACGGAGAAACGAGCCTCAAGGCCTCGATAAAGTGAAAGCTTGAAAAGATGAAGAACTAGAAGGGAGGCCCAAAGGAGCCCGCGTCTCACGCCTGCTGGTCTCAGAACAAGGAAGTGTTCAGGGCTGAGAGAACCACAACTGGGCCAAGGAGGCGTGCAGGAGGCGCTATTATAACGTTTAGTGAAAAAGATGAAGAAGGGATCCTCCACTCCCATAGCGATGCCTTGGTGATCACCATGTAGATCGCCGACTTTGTGACACGAAGAGTCTTGATCGACAATGGCAACTCCATCGACGTCCTATTTTGGGAAGCGTTTGTCAAGATGAAAATCGATCCCGACCGCCTACACCCAGTCCCAATGCCACTAAAGGGTTTCACCGGGGATGTGGTCCAGCCAATAGGGGCCATCACTCTGTCTGTCCTGGCCAGGAAATCCCCCAAAACTTCTGCAACAATAACTAACTTCCTAGTAGTGAAGGCCCCGTCTTCGTACAATGAGATATTGGGCCGCCTGACCTTGAACCGTCTGAGGGCAATAACATCAACACATCACCTTAAGATAAAATACCCCACAAGCTCGGGGGTTGGTGAAGTTCGGGGCGAGCAAGTCCTAACTTGGGAATGTTATGCACAGGAATTAAGGCACAGAGGAAAGGTTGTTAGAGCAATTGAAGAAGCAAGTGCGATCGTGGAGCCACCACCACCACCGACCCTGGCAGACTGAGATAAAGAGGTCCGTGATGAACAAACCCTACGGCAGGTAGAGCCAAATAAACCCCTGGAGCTGGTTCCCGTAAACTCATAAAGACCCGAACACATGGTAAGGGTCGGGACAAAGATGGCTCTGGAGTTGAGGCAGGCTATGAAACGACTCCTTATTGAGCACTAGGACATATTTGCATGGAGTCACGAGGAGATGCCAATGATCGATAACATGATCATCGAGCACTGCCTTTGCATCGATCTCGGGGTTAGGAAAGTTAAGCAAAAGCGTCGAAACTTCAGTGCTAAGAAGTACGCCGCCATAGCCGAAAAGGTTGACCATCTCCTTGCAGCGGGTTTCATCCAAGAAACCCACTATTCCGAGTGGCTATCAAACGTAGTACTGGTCAGGAAGGTGAGCGAAAAATGGAGAATGTACATCGACTTCATTGACCTAAACAAGACATGTCGAAGGATAGCTTCCCCTGGCCACACATCGATTTGATTGTCGATTCTACCATAGGCCACCAGTTGCTCATCTTTATGGATGCATACTTGGGCTACAATTAGATCCATATGAGCCCGAACGACGAAGCAAAAATGGCCTTCATCATCAACTGAGGGCTCTACCGCTACAAGGTCATGCCCTTCAAGCTGAAGAATGCTGGCGCCACATTCCAGTGTATGGTTAACCGAATGTTCAAAGATCAGATCTCCTAGAGGATTTCGCAGTATTACGACCCTACAAGATTAAACTCAACTTGCTAAAGTGCTCCTTCAGAGTGGAGTCAGGCAAGTTTTTGGGCTTCATGGTCTTTGAACGGGGAATTAAGGCCAACCCGGAGAAGGTCAAAGCAATAATGGGTATTACCCCCCCCCCCCCCCCCCCCCCCCCGGCGCCGTAAACATTAATGAAGTGCAAAGACTTGTGGGGCAGGTACCTCTCGACCGACAAATGTCTTCCATTTTTTAAAGTCCTGAAGAAAGCACGAAGTTGTGACACTGACTACAATCGGGCAGTCGGCAAACTAAAGGAGTACCTAGCTCATCCACCACTCCTCAGCCAAATCGAATCGAGTGAGGACTTGACCGTGTACCTAGCGATACCACCACTTGTTGTATCTGCAGTCCTGGTTCAAGATGAAAAAGGCGGGCAACAACCCATCTACTACACAAGCCGGACGTTTTGCAGAGCTGAGGTGAGATACTCTCAAACAAATATGTTGGCATTCACACTGGTGGTCACTACCAGGAGACTAAGGCCGTACTTCCAAGCCCACCCGATAAAGGTGCTCACCGACATCCCCTTCAAGAAGATATTGCAGAAACTCGACACCTTTGGCCTCATAATGAACTAGGTGGTTGAGTTGAGTGAATTCGACATAGAGTACCTTCCTCGCATAACAATTAAGGGTCAAGTGCTAGAGAACTTCGTGGCCAACTTTAGTGACTTCCCAGAGGAGGTACAGGTTGCACCCTAGGGAAAGCCTTGTTAGGTCTACGTCAATGGCTCGTCCTACCGGGCTGGTCTGCACATTATCACTGAGTTTGGCAAGGAACATAATTACGCGATAAAGCTTGCCTTCAAAATAACTAACAATGAGGCTGAGTATGAGGCGCTACTAGCCGGAATGTCGGTAGCTAGGCTGTTGGGAATAAGGGTGTAAATTAGACCAGTTTTGTCCGGGGGGTGATGGACCATCATTTTCCCTAGATCGAACCGAACCGACCATCCCTAGGGACTGGACCGGGTCTGGTCAGGTACGTCCAGCCCAATTATTTTTTTTTCTTCTTTTTAAATAAATTAATAAAAAATTATTTAAAAGACTAAATTAAAATTACGTGAATTATTAATGTAGATATGTAACTAACTCAATAAAAAATTATTTTATATGGTCAATGATAATAAATTAGATTAAAATTATACTCTTAACTTATATAATTACTATATAATTGGTTAATTGATATTATACATTAGTTAATCAATAGAATATTAATTTGTTAATAATATATTTAAAATTTTATATTTTTAATGGTGATAAGTTAGATGAAAAATATATAATTAATTATACAATTATTATATAAATAATATATATCTAATATATATTTTTCTTTTTAAATTCGGTCAGTCCGATCTGAGGTGGGAAACCCCTGGACCGGGATCGAACCGAAAAGTCTCGATCCTCTATTTCAGGGGTCGAGACCAACTGGTCTTGGTCCTTGGTTGGTCTGGTCGGTTTCTCCAGTCCGGGCCGACCAACTTTCACTCCTAGTTGGGAGCAACCGAAATCAAAGTCAAGGTAGACTCCAAGGTGGTCGTCAGCCGAGTGCATGAGGAGTTTGCCACAATGGGTGAAAGTTGAAGAAATATCATCAATAGGTGGGCGTAGAGCGCGACCTTTTTCCCTACTTTTGCATCCAGAAAATACCAAAGGAGGAGAACAAGAACAAGAAGGGCCCTATTTGCCCGAGCACATTGTAACCCAGACAGTTGACTTCCCAACCATCAGCACGGAAATATCAGTCGTCTCCTCTGGGCAACTTAAGTGGGCCTCAAACATTATAAAGTTCCTTAGATGTAACACTCGGGCCTAGCCAAGCCACTTTACAAATTTTTGGGTTTATAGTTATGAAAAACCATTTGGGATTGTGAGTAATTTTATTTTTGGGAGAGAGTTTGGGCCTAAGATACTTTTGGCCGAATATAAATTTTCAATGGGTTTGATAATTAGGTTTAAAATCTTTTGATGGACCAAGTAGATTTTCACCTGGGAAATTTATGGGACAAGTGTATTTTTTTTAAGGTTGAGTCGAGGCCCAAAACTTAAGAAAAAAACTTCAATAATCTCATACATGATCCAAGTTGTGGGCCAAATATTATTTTTAGGCTAAAGAGCCTAGACCCGTGGAAGTGATTCCGTACTCCACGTCGCACGGTTTCACGCCGTTTTCCATTTTCATGCACGTCCCTCCTTCCTTTTTCTTTAGGTTTTATCCGTTTTCCACTTATAGCATATACATATGTTAAGCATCCTCAACCCTAGAATAAGTGTTGCTCGTCCTCCTCTTCATAGAAGTGTCAAACCGAGATCTCCACTCTGCTGCTGCTAGCAAGGACCCTTGCTGCCAACCACTGCCTCCATCGCGATCTCCTCCGCACGACGGAAACAACCTCCATCACCCTCCATTTTCTTTCACCAAAAACAGAGTGTGAATCTGTTTCCATGACCCACTGCACTCCTCCTCACGAACACCACCAATCCAAGTTACAACCCTGCCACCCCCAGTGCTAGCTCTCTCTGCATCGTCACTACCTACTCAGCCACATGAAATCGTAGCCACTGACGCAATAGCCCAGTGCTCATCTCTTTCAGCGCCACCACCCATCTCACAAGAAAATCAGTCGTGTGGTCCCCTGTTTTCCTGCACCCAAAATAGAGCCAAGCGTTGCACCTCCACGGCCAATGACTGAAACTTCCCATCCTTTTACCACCGAGCACCATAACTCTGTTTTTCTCACTCAAAATAGAGAGTTCTTACTACAGGACAACCGTATCTCGCCAACTGCTCCAAGCTGTCACCACCTACACGAAAAGGGGGGCCGTCGGACATCGACAAGCCACTTCAGCTAGTAGCAACCCCTCACGGTGAGTATCATTCTCGGTTTACTCCCTCCTTTCTCTCCACCTTTCTCGCGCTCACCTCTCCCTCTCTTTCTCTCGTGCTCAGCCCAGCTCGATGGCATCTCCATCACACTCTTGCTATTCAGTCGCACCACCACAGTCCCTCCAGCCAGCCTCGCCGCTCCTTACCCCTCCACGCGTGCCTCGGTTTCCCTTGGGAAAGCCCCTGCCACCACGTACTAGGTTTTATTTCCGTGTGTTTGTTCCTCTGGTTTTCATGTTCTTATAAGTTATATATATATATATATATATATATATGTAACTATGTTAACCTAATAGAAGGAAGTGTTATTACTTTTTTACCCCTTAGTGTATGCCTCCAGATTTAGCATTTTAGGCTTAAATATTGAAATTTGTGATTGATTGAAAATTTACAGGAATTACATGATTTTTATAGGTGACGATTAATATTTATTTGGCATTGTTGAGGAAATTTTTTAAAAGACTAAGGAGTCCAAGTAAGTGTGGTTCATATGCTACAATTTGCATAAAATAAAATGATCTGAGGTTGATTTTGGAAAATATGCATGTTTTGTTATGAAAAGAAATTTTGGAAACGACCTTAGTTATTTGTTCTGCATTACTCATGAAATTCTGTATAAGAAGAAAGTATTTTCTATTATGACTAGTGTAGACATGAGCTTATTTAGACATTTTGTTTCTGAACTGTGCAAAAGAGAACAAATATGAAATTCTGTACTCTGATATGATATAATGTGATTTCTGAAACCTCTGGCATGACATTGTGTTTCTGTTATGACCTTGTCATGGGTGTAAAACTGTGGTCTCTGTTTGGGTTGGTATCAACTTTTCTATTTCTGGTGCACCCACTTTGGAAACAATGTGGTCTTCTGCATGATCTTTCCTATGTGTACACTCGCGGCTTCGAGAATAATAAATGGAAGATTTACATTCTATTTCTGCTCGGCTGGCCACCAGGGTTTGCACAACCCTATCACGGGGGTTAAGTATGGAATTATGTTCTGATATGATGTTTCAGTTATGCTGTGCCAGGGAAATTTTGAATAAAAATATTTTTAAACTTTCGCTCTGATATTTTTTATAACATGTTCTGACTCTGCATTCTGAAAATAAAAAGCTAAACTCTAAATACTCATGTTGGCATTCTAGTATATGTTCTTTACTTACTGAGTTGTTGATAACTCAGCCTTTATCTCCATAATATGTTTCAGATAATTTTGATGCAACAGTTGGAAGTCAGGAATAGGGAGTACTTGCAAGTTTTTTTGATCATAGAAGACTAAGTGCCTTAGGATACAAGGACTTTTTGGAGAGTTTGTTTGGTAGTGTTGATATTTTATGTGGCTTTGGTATTTTGAGTAATGGATATTCCTAGTTTTTGTAGAAATGTTTATGTATTTTATTGAGGCACTTCTGATGTGCCTTTAAGTAGGAACATAGATATTTGTTCTGAACAAATAGGTTAATATGTTATGGAGACTCTAGTTTATTTTAAAAGTTTTATTGGAGATGATTTTTGGTGAAATGAATTAACTATCCGGACCCAGGGGAACGGGGCCTTACAACACGAGCGAAGTCCTGAGTGATAGAGATGAAGCACGAAAGGTCAAGAGCCGGGCAACATGATTCACATTGGTGGGAGGGATCTTGTACAAGAGGGGATTCTCTGAGCCACTCCTAAGATGTGTCTCTTCGAAAGAAGCCCAATATGTGCTGGTTGAGGTACACGAGGGAATTTGTGGGAACCATTCGGGGGGAAGGAAGTTAGCCTCGAAGGTGACTAGGGCGGGATACTTTTGGCCTTACTCTCTTCGGGACACGGAATGCTTCTTTAAGAACATGCACCCACATCTCACTGCCCACTAGAAGAACTAACGTTGATCACGTCCCCATGGCCCTTTGCCCAGTGGAGGTTGGATCTAGTCGGGCCACTCTCTGTGGCCTAAGGCGAGGTAAAATTTGTAGTTGTGATGGTTAACTACTTCATGGAATGGATTGAAGCGGAGACACTGATGACCATCATGGCTACGACCATCATGGCTACAACCATCACAAAGTTCCTGTGAAGTTGATGGTTTGTTGGTTCAATATTCTCTAGAGCATCATATAGGACAATGGCTGGCAATTCGATTCCTCACACTACCAGGAATGGTGCACTGGCCCAGGATTTAAATTTAAATATTCCTCTCCCGGACACCCACAGTCTAACTGGCAAGTCTAGACGACCAATAAAACCCTACTGAGCATCCTGAAGAAGAGGTTGGAAGACCGAAATGGAAGATGGGTGGAAGAACTCCTGGAACTGCTGTGGGCCTACCGAACAGCCGTCAAGACTCCCACGGGAGAGACACCGTTTGCCCTCACCTACGGTAGTGGAGTTAGGAATGGCAACCTACCTAGTCCAGCACTTCAACCCGAACCTCAACAACGAAAGATTAAAGGAAAACTTGGACCTCCTGGGGGAAAGGCAACAAAATGCCAAAATGCTAACGGCAAGCAATAAGAGAAAGGCGGAGCGATGCTTCAACAAAAGTGTCAGGCCCTGTTCCTTCAAAATATAAGACTTGGTGTTGAAGTAGACCGGGGTCACTATCCAAGAGGAAGGCAAGTTGGACCCGCAATGGGAAAGACCATATGTGGTAATCGCTAGTGGCAAACCCGAGTCGTATCGCCTCAAGACAACAGGGGCAACGAACTTCCTCGTCCATGGAACACCAAGCATCTAAAAAGTACTTCCCGTAGAGATTGTAATTTAGCCTATGGAAATGTAACAATCACGTTCTATGAATGAAGAGATACATTTGCCTCAATTCAACTTTGTTGAGCCAGGGAGATTTGAAGCCAAGTCCCTAGACTCGCCACGATGCATTAGTCGGGCTGGAGTCCCTGAGCTCGCTTGCACGGCCAGTCGGATACAAGTCCCTTGACTTGTCGACTTTCGTGCCTACCGAGCTGAGTTTCTAGACTTGCCAAGATGCATTGGTCGGGCTGGAGCCCCTCGAGCTCACCCACATGGCTAGTCGGACACAAGTCCCTTGACTTGCTGACCATAGTGCCTAACTAGTCGAGTCTATAGACTAGCCACAATGCATTGGTTCGGCTAGAGCCCTCGAGCTCGCCTACACTACAAGTCGGAACAAGTCCCTTGACTTTCTGACCTTCGTGCCCATCAAGCTGGGTCCTTAGACTCGTCGTGATGCATTGGTCAGGCTGGAGCCCCTCGAGCTCGCCCACACGGCTAGTCGGACACAAGTCCCTTGACTTGCCGACCTTCGTGCCTACCTAGCGGAATTCTTAGACTCGTCACAATGCATTGGTCGAGCTGGAGTCCCTCAAGCTCTCTCACACAGCCATTCGGACACAAGTCCCTTGACTTGTCAACCTTCTTTCCCATCAAGCCGAGTCCTTAGACTCGCCATGATGCATTGGTCGGGCTATAGCCCTGAGCTCGCCTACACGACTAGTCAGACAAAAATCTCTTGACTTGTCGACTTTCGTGCCCATAAAGCCAAATCTCTAGACTCGCCACGATGCATTGGTCGGGCTAGAGCCCTGAGCTCCCCAAATTCACAACATGCAAGAAAGGAAGAAAAAGGAGAAGGAAGGAGATACACAGACAAGACCCAATCGAGGAGTAAGAAGAAGTTGCACAAGACAAAGTCTATATATACATTACAAGTACAACCCAAGGGGGGAAGACATTTACAGTTATTACAATAGGCCGTCAAGGCGGGGTGGGGGTATCTTGGAAGGCAAAGGGCATCAAGTCCTTCCCAATGATCTTAGCAAATGCAAAGGCCTGGGAATTGGCTCGAGGGAAGCCAAGTTCAAAGTCTTCGGGTCGATTAGGGGGTGCTCAAGCATATGGCCCCTTAACTGCTCAAGACCTTCCTTGTAGCTGTAGCCCCAGGCCTTATCCTGAATGGCCCTGGCGCTCCTGACCTGGGACATGACAGCTTCCCAATAGTTGCGACTTGCGTCCAAACTGAACTTTATGGCATAGATGCGAACACCGAGAGCTAGGATTATGTTGGTCTTCGTAAGCAGTTTGGATTCCAGGGAGCACTTCTGCACAAGGTCTTTCTGGCGTTGGACAGATAGAGTCAACTCAAAATACTTGGACAACAATTGTGAGTGCTTGTGACAATCCCTTAATCCGTCCAAGTCTTCTGTTAGGACGTTGTGCTCGCTGGTCACATCCTCCACCTCCTTGTTTGCCTTGCGAACCTCCAGTCGGGTGAGCAACGCCAACAAGCAAAGCGCCCGATTATCCTCCTCGAGATCCCCTCGCTCCCCCACACCATGGCTGCTAGTTTATCCGCAACCTATAATACAAGTAAGGTTAAAAAAACTTGAGAGGGTCAGGCGGAATGCGAATAGAGAATACCTGCACAAAGAGTGGCCTCAGCTTTTGGGCCTCTCGCTCAATCGCCTCAGCCCAAGCACTCTCGAATCCTAGACTAGTTGCCCAGGATCGTTAGTTCTAGCATAAGAGGACGGCCCGGTGCCCCCCAATTGCCTAGAAGGTCCAGACGAGCCCAGGATGGGTGCTTGGGAAGGGTCCAAACCGTCAGTGCCTACAACCTTTGGCCACTCACTCCCAGTGCCGGCATCTACCTATTCTACCATTGGCTCTGTAAGGACGTCTGCCCCCAAATTCAGCACAGAGGGTTCCTCGGCTATCACAAGGACCTCTGTTTGCATGGAAGTCCCATTGGTCCAGGTGGGGGCAATTTCTCCTGAAGCAGAAAAATCTCCCACTCAAGGGGACTATGGCTCAACCTCCTTCAAGACCAAGTAGGAACCGATCTCTAGCTCCAAAGACTAACTAATTGAAGCTGACGGGATGGAGACACAGTCGTTGCACAGGTCCATGACAAAAGGAGGGCCCAGGTCGGTCCCCTCCTGGTCGAACAGCCCAAGACCAGCAGAAGGAATCGGGGCCTGTGGAGTGCGAAGTTGAGAAAGGCATTGAAGAAGGCATCCAAAGACCATCGCCGATCTCCTCCATAACAACTGCAGACCTCGAAGTTAGTGGGGCTATCATTGCTACAACATGGGGACGCGACGCCTCTTGCATAGGAACCCTGTGGGGTGGGGGAGGAACGAAACACCCCGTGCCACAACTAGAGGAGGCACTGGGCACCAGCTCCCCACTTGATACCCTTAGGGAATGTTTAGGGGTCTCAGTGTAGGGAGCTCCTCCTTCGCTCCTCAGGACAATATGGGAACGGGAGGCCCCGACCTTGCTCTTGGGAACTTCGCTTGCTCCCTCGCGAGTGACTCGAGGCCGCTTCTCCTTACCACAGGGAGCGAAAGGGTTGAAGTGGCACTTCCTGCCTTGGGATGAGGGGGAATCCCCCAAAAAGTCCTGCCCCAATACGTATGAGTGATCGAGTGTTGCCAGGAACCTCATGATGTTGGCATTAGTCAACACCACATCGGTCTCAGTGTCGAGGGGGTGGGCTACCACCAAAGCCTGTACGGTCGCCAGCTTGTCCTCTTCCCGCAGGGTCAAAGTGATGGACAAGCCCTTGCTGCTAAGGTCGTATGACCAAATGGCCCGAACGGAGAATTCTTGGTGGACTTCCTCCCCCTCGGGGTACTCCCATCCTGACCCGGACGCAAAAAAGAAACGTCGAGGCCAGTCCTTGATGTGGGAGTGGTGCTTCTCCAAGCTGGCGATGCGATTCTCAGAGTGGGGCTGTGCAAACTTCTGATAATTCCAACTCCGCCTGAATTTTGCTCCGATTTTGACTCCGACAAAATCAGAGTGGTCGGAAATCGAAGTCGGAGTAGCT